>NW_022103896.1:53436028-53456828 GCF_000313985.2 Echinops telfairi | reverse complement strand
TAAAATCTATGGCAAGGCAGGCATAGAATGCCTGATGGGTTTGATCAAGTGCAATGTGTCCCAGAGAAATTACTGAAAGCTGAATGAAGGTCGAACATGATAGTGGGACAAGAGGAAAGTAAAAGGAAATAGAGGGAAGAAGTAGGAGGCAAAGGACATTTATAGAGGTCTAAATATAGGCATGTACATAGGTAAATATATTTATATATAATGATAGGTACATAGATCTAAGTACATATATTTATATGTTAAGTATTAAGGTAGCAGATGGACATTGAACCTCTACACATGTACTCCCTCAATGCAAGAACACTTTGTTATAATAACCTAGCATTCTGTAATGCTCACCTTCCCTACACAATCGCTGAAGACAAAATAGGTGCATAAGCAAATGTGGTGAAGAAAGATGATGGTCCCTGGCTATTACAAGATATAGCATTTGGGGTCTTAAAGACTTGAAGATATACAAGCGGCCATCTAGCTGGGAAGCAACAAAGCCCAAATGGAGGAAGCACACCAGCCTGTGTGATCATGAGCTGTTGATAGGATCAGGTATCAGGTATCAAAGACCCAGAACAAAAAATCATATCAATATGAACGAAAGGGAGGGTGGAGTGTTGACCCAAAGCTCTAGACAACTGGACATCCCCTCACAGAAGGATCACAAGGACAGGACAAGCCAGCCAGGATGCAGTGTAGTACTGACTAAACACACAACATTCCTCTAGTTCTTTAATGCTCCCCTCCACCCCCACTATCATGACCCCAGGTCTACCTTACAAATCCAACTGGACCAATGCATGTACACTGGAACAGAGAAGAGCTCTCGGCACACAGAATCCAGAACAGATAATCCCTTCAGAATATTTCATGTGAGCCTTTCTAATGATAATATTTATTATTCTAATATTTAAGGAATCAGGAAAAGTTATAAACACTGGTAAGTTGTTATTTTCCTTTTATAATTATTGAAAGAATAGAAAAACTCCTTTAAACCTTTTTGTTGTGATTTAGGTGAAGATTTATGATTAACAATTTACACACATTTTTGTTTCAACTCATTCATTGAGTTCTAGTCATGTGCCATTATTTATAGAAACACTTTATTTTATTCAATTATTTACTTAATACTTATGTGATTTCTTAGAAATTACCAGGTCATATCATGCTCTCAAAACTTTAAGACATCTAGCTAAAAATAATTTTGTCATTGTCCACCCCTAAGTGACAAATACTAAAGTTATCTAGAATGCTTGTTATAAAAGCTTTGCTTGATTAAGGTATTCAATTTAAAATATTAATATTTGTTATATGGTGACATCTTAACTTTTCCATCTAGCATATCCAACTCATCAATAAACCATCCCAATTCTATTAACAAAAGTATCTCTTTCAACCACCACCTACATCTAATCCTGAATTGTCTCTTTTCTCTAGATTATGGCTTTAAACTGCCTGTCTCAATTCTGTCTTCCTTTGTTATATTAGCCCCACTATAAATGAAAGATATTTTTACACCGTAAGATCATACCATCCTAGTGTAAGACTCTTCCCTTGCTTCATATTCCATAGGATTAAACAATAGAATCTTTATATGACCTACATAACCAGACCTGGTCAGGTCTTTGCCTACCTTTTCAATCTCTTCAGTGGGCTTCCCCATGTCTACTATTTCATTCTCGTTGACTTCCTTTAAGGTTTCCAAGGCCCTGGCTCAGTCCCATTTTGGGGTCATTATGCATGTTCTTCACACATTATAAAATGTTTTTCTCCTAGATTTTCACATGGCAGTTCTAATATCACCACATTGCCGTGTTGCTCAACTCCAAAGGGTTCCTTTCATGTTATCATCCAAAATTATAAAATACCAATTTCTGGAATTGAAGTTTATCTTGTACACTGCAGCATTGCTTATCCCCTCGCCAAAGACGCTCACCAGTCTTATGTAGGCACTGGTCTCATCACAATGTGCTACGATAAATTTATGTATCTCTTTTGCAGCGTTGGCCTTCCACATCTAACTAAGCTCTTTGAGAGTAGGGAATGTATATTTCTGTTCACTGCTATGTACCTAGGATTTGGTAAATAGCTGTGTTGTGGTAATATTTAATATATGAGTTAGCGACTGAATAAGCAAATTCTCTCAACTACAAAATTTTACTATTCAGATCCTAGAGAAAAAGGCTAACTCATAACTCGGATGAGGGATTCATGAATCTGAATTGGAGTACAGATCTTTTTAGTTCACACGAAGATAGAGAAGGCAAAGCAACTGGAGCGTACTACACAGCACAGGCATTCAACACATATTTGCTGAATGAAGGAATCGATATCGTTATATCATCAGTACCCACACCAGACCCCTGCAACAAAAGGGGGAAGCTGGTTCTGGGATCTGTACCAAGCACAGCATTTACTGAGAATGTGGGAGCAGCCAGATCCTCATTCTTTGCCTGCGGTAACATTTGGCACACCATTAGCAGCCAGAGGTCAAGTCAGTCCCAGCCCAGAAATATACTTCAGCCAAGAACTACTTAACTAAATAGAGCCTATTTCCTGTGGTCTATGAATACAATTGTTGACACAGGACAAACCCCAAAGACAGGTGGCTGCACTGATATTGCTCCATGGTGTCTCCTGAACACCAGCACAAACCTAGGGAATGGCTTGCGGTCCAACTGGACTGCTCAAACATGTAACATCTACCTTCATAGGCATCTAGAAAACATGATTAACTGGTTGATTTCTTAATTTATGAAATGTATAAAAAGAGAAATAAAATCAGACTGAATTATCAAAGATTTCCTTGGCCATGCAATATGTAGTCAGCTAATTATTCTATCTCCCCTTCAAATGTTCAAGATGTCGAGAAAAAAAAAAAACCCAAAGCCCAGAACACCCTATTTCTGTGATGATAATTAATGGTCATATTAATTAGGAGAAGATAAATGATATTAAGAAAAAGAAGAGGGATCAAAATTATTTCAAACAACTACAAATAGCATTTAATGTTAATTCCAAATTTTCCAACATGACTGAACACAGTGTCTGTCTGGAAGGCACTGAGTCACACAGCACGATAAACAAAACAGAAGATGCTTAGATGGGCTACTCTACAATGTAGCTAACCATCCCTGGTGGTTCGACAATGAAGTGCTTGACTGCTAACCGGAAGGTTGGCTGTTCAAACCCACCCATCCATTCTGTGAGAAAAAGACCTGGGTGATTTAGTCCTTGAAGTATGAGAACCACGAAAACCCTGTGGGGGCAGCAGTTCTACGCCGTTACGTGGAGTCCCTGACTTGCAATTGACATCGCATCTCCTAACGAAACTGTTGATCTAGATGGGGATCTGAGACTTCTGAAAGCGTTGTTCCTGGTCTTCACAGTTATTTCAGCTACATAACATACTTTCCTGATTCTTCAGTAGGAGTTCATCATCTAGTAAATGCAAGTAAAAGTCTTGAGGTAGGTGGGAAGGACATTCCGAAATGGACTACTTCAATTGTTGGTTCAAAAGCTGCATGAATGTTGGGAGTCTGATGAAAGCTCTCTGCAGTTATGCAATTCTTCCAGGTGAGGAATGCTGAGAGTGTACTCAATTCTTACTTTCTTAGTGACACTTTTTCCTTTTAGACACTTAAAGAATAAACCTCGCCTTGTCAAACACCTCGTCCAATGTTTCTTAAATACATCATTCCAAAAACAAGAATGTTTCAAAGGGGATGATCTGCAAATATTTTACTATATATAAACTTAGCAAGACATAAGGAATAGAGGCCCAGATCAAGAAAAACAATAAAAAATAAAGCTATTTGGAGATGTTGGTCTTTATTTGCTGCCCTTCTAGGCTCCTACTCTTGCTCTACGACATGCCTAACATTTGTGAAGGAAGATTTTTGTTTTTGAGGCAGAGCTCTTTTAAGGCTATTTGTCGACACTGATAACATGGAAGAACACGAATTTAAAGGGTCAAAGTGTCAAAGTGCAGCAGGATTTCAGAGGTGCGCTTCCTTCTGTACACTCACCCCTCAGGATAATGGGCAGGTGCTCAACCTGCTTGAAGGTCCTGATCGACTATTGTTGGATCATCCTCCAAAGTGGACAGTCTTTCCTCTGCTCGTCAGTGCTCAGCCGAGGAGTCTCCATCAGTAAATACTTTGAATTATTGGGCATTATGCAAACAAAAATTGGGATCTAAGAAACCAGTTTGCTTGAGAAGCCTTTGAAAAAAACAAACCTTTCCGCTGAAAGACTGAATTTCTTCTAATTTCAAGAATGCCTTGTGACCTCTTGGCAAGTTATCTAACTTTGAAATCCAGTTTTCTTACTTGTAAAAGGGAAGTAATTATTTCTACTCCCCCCCCCACCACTGTAACTGGATGAACAGCAATTTATTTGTAAACATGTTATATGTGCCAATCATCAATACCTACTTCTTAAAGTCTACAGAGGGTTTAACTGAGAAAACGGGTGGATCGCTTCTCGGCCTTTTGGCTAAGCTCAAGTGTGAAATGGGTTGAAATGCTCGTATAAAACCCATCAGAAAGTCAGTGCCCAATCAATATTCTATTTGCATCTCATTTGGACTTGGGTCCAGGTGACCTTTGTGTGTACTTCACTAGCACCCCCAGTTCTAGAGGGAAAGCTCCTGGAAAGTGAGGCCATTTCCTGTGTATCTTTTAGTCTGCTAGTTTACCACACGGTGTTTGCTCAAAATGAATCACACATGCTTTTAAAATAAAAGCAAATGTTTGTTCTTTGACATTGACATATATAGACATGATTAAAATCATTTTATCTTTTACCTAGATTGGTGACAGATTAATAAAATCTTGTCAGTGATAACCCTCACCCTGAAAATTAACCTACCATAACACTGAATAGCCTCTCATTTCAACCATTTCTTCTGTCACTAACCCACAGCCTCCTTTGTCCTTACCTCTTGGAGCAGTTCATGTGCTTGTCTTGCGAGCCCTCCTCCTTCTCCCAGGTCTCCCTCATGGTCCCCTTCGCTTCTGCAATTGCATCCGGAGGAGGCTTGTCTCCTGTTTTGCTTCCTGACACTCATTGCTTCTCTTCTTTCTGTTTCCTCCCCTGCTCATCTCTCTACTCAGGAATCACTTCTATTGAAACTTAAATAAATATGTCTGTGCTTTCTTAAACAGGGGTCTCTACACAGTGTAGAAACTCTTTGGATTTCTCAGAAGGGCAACTCCTACCTCTTCACCGCAGCCCCACCTTCATGTAAAAATAAATAAATACATACTGTGTCGGTTCAAAAACTAACTCACTGCCCTTCAGTCGTTTCCTACTCATAGCGACCTGATAGGACAGGGTAGAGCTTTTTCTGTGAGTGCAAAGACTGTAAATCTTTACGAGAGTAGAAAGCCCCCTCTTTCTTCTGAGGAGCAGCACATCCCCAGGTTCAGAGACTACCAAGCTGAATAGAGTTGTTAGCCTTCTTTGAAATGATTCCAGACTAATGTATGATGTCTCCTATACCTTCCCCTCTCTCTCAATGTCGTGTTCTTCGCTGTTGCCAAGCACATGTTCAACTAATAGCAACCACAGGGACAGAGGAGAGCTACCCTGCAGGGTTTTGAGGCTGTCTTCTTGATGAGAACAGTGCCAACGCTTTCCCAGGTTGCTGTCAGATGGGTTCTAAGCACCAATCTTTCACTTCGCAGCCAAGCACTTTTAATGATGCACCACCAGGGCTCAATGCAATAAGCTTTATTATTATTATTATTATCTCTCTCTAGCTTCCTTCTATTGCAGCTGTTTACTGCTTGCCTACTTGGGGCGGGGGTGGGGAGAGCGGCTAAAATAAGCCTTCATACCACTTAGAATTTTGTCTAACACCAAACTACATAAGGCCAAGTAAGCTTTCATCCCTGGATTTAGTGAGAGATACTGCTTTGAATTCCCACGAACCTTTTTGACTTGGTTGATTATGTTCTGTTTCCTGAGCACTGAGATTAATTTGCTGAATAACTGCTGGATACGCGGAGAGTATATAATTTTAGCCTTGTTGTTGACAGGAAATAATGGAGCTGAGTCAGCAGAGTGAAATGTCCTCTAAATCAGTATTAAATAATGTTTTGTGACCATACAGAGAGACCTTGGGTACAGGGGGTGCCAATTGCCAAACTGCATTACAAAACCCAGACTTTAATGTCTTCTGTTTATTAAGTATTCCACTGAGGACGTGCGCGATAACAAAACAGGAGAGAGCTTTTTCTTCCCAATGTTCTGCCAAAGCTCCGCTTGCCTTGAACTCTTTGGCTGAGCACATCTCCCCTTTCTGTTTCATCTGGATACATTTTCACTTTTATGGTTTCCTGTCATATGAGGTTATGTTAACAAAAAGGCCATCTCTTATAGCCTCTCTTTTGGGGCATTTCAGAGGAATTTCACAGCATACTGCCATGGTAATTAGTAAATAAAGCAGCTTAGGTGTAAGCTGCCAGGGCAGTGTCAGATGCCACCTCATGTCAGACTACGTGGTTTTCATTGACATTGAAGGAAATGGAACTAAAATCTAGGAACAATTTAAATCAAGATTTTTTTACCAGCTCAGCATGGTATTTAAAATGGAAAATGGATAACAGTCAGTTTCTTGAAGGGTGACTATATTCCTTTTATGACAAACATGAGACTAGGAGACCTGAGGGAGGCAGGGTGGGGGAAGAAGAGTTAAAATATGTTTCATATTGTTTGTGGTTAAGAGTCAACTTATCGATTAGCCCACAGAGCAATGTATCAGCCAAGGGTTTATACAGCCCCTCCGGATGATTCCAATCGGTGCTTGTTTAAGAGTCTTTTCTTTGCAAAAAACAGAATCACTCTCTGCCTCATTCAAGCAAGATAGAGGTGTTTATTAAAAAGGTTACTCACAGAAATCAACAGTAGAGGAGAACAGAAGTCAGAGCAGATTCAAGGTCATTGTCGAAGTTGCCTGCCTTCTCACTAGATGACTCATCCGATGGCTCACTTTGAGAACCATCAGTTTCTTTAGATCCCAATTGCTTTGCAAGTGCCTCGGGAGAGAGTCTCATAACAGTCGAGTCAAAGTTAGCCTCTCCACTCTTGGGTTCATAGTCCCAAGGATGATGGAGTGCGGACTAAAAAGGGGCACTGGGTGAATCATTGTAGAGTGAGCACTACCTCAATTTGTATTGACTCTTATTGATGACCTCATAATCAGGCTCTCCACTTATGTGGCTATCAATACAACATCGATTTCCCTATTTTTTACCTTTTCAAATGGATAACTGCAACATTTTATTATATTCTTATGGTGTGCCTGAAAGAAGACAAAGCCCCAAGTATTAAAGAGGTCATTTCTGAATCCAGGAAAGGATCCAGAAGTGTAAACAATGTTATCAGCATCATAGCAGATATACAGCCAGATGCACATACATAGAAAGTTGGAAGCTTTGGAGAAAGCATCAATCTATGTGCACCAAAATCAATTGATGCTCTGGAGAAAGCATCAATCTATATACACATAAATACATCAAGGCCATCTTTCCAGAGGTGGGGGAAATGTTAGGGTGGAATCATAAAGGATTGGTGGGCATTTGTCATGAACTTGGAGCTGAGAGGCACGCACTGTAGAGAAAATGTATGTTCAATGCATACCAATCATGCAAAGGATAAGAGACCATGTGACTAATTTGTGAGCTGCAAATAGTTCAGAATTGTCAGAACTTTGGATCTGAAGGAAAAGTTGCTGAAAATTAAAATGGAGCGAGGGTTTTGTTACATAGCATTGAGGTAAACGGACTTGATAAATTTAGACAATGGCAAACCCGTAAGAGGCTTATGATTTGACTGAGCTTTGTGATAAAGTTTAGTTTTAGGAAGATCACTTTGTCAGCAATGAAGAGTGTAACTAAGCTAAAAGACAGAGGCAATAGACCAGATACAGTAGATTATGAGGCTTTGACTTAAGCTTGTGGCCATAGGAATGGAGAAGAGTGATGAGATTAGGAGAGATATAATACAATCAACAGGTCTGTAAATCAATTGAATGTAAGGACTGAGTGAGAAAAAAAACTATCCTGGAAATTTGTCTTCCTTCTTAGGCAACGGATTGGCTGTGACCTAAGGAATTTAAGAAAACGATGAAATCGTCTGAGTTCAACTGGATGAATGGACTAGCTCTCTCATTGCCATTGAGCCAATTCCGGCTGATGGCGAGCTGTGTTAGTCGGGGTGGACTAGAGAAACAAATCCAGGGAGCCTCATATGTGATAGGAGTTTTATATACAGGGTAATTGTACATTAAGAAAGCATCCCAACTCAGTCCAATCCATGTCCGTAAGTCCGATATTAGCCCATATGTCTGATACCAGTCTATGAAGTCCTCTTTTGACCCACGAAACACATGCAATTACATCGAATGCAGGATGATCACAGGCCAGTGGGTTGAAAGTCTTTGGGTCCAGTGGCAGTGTAAGCATCTCAGTGCTGACAGGGGTCTCCACGTGGCCTCTCCAGTTCCCAGGGCTGCATCAGGGTAGGTCCATGTGGCTTCTCCTCAGGGAAGTCAGCCTTGTCGGTAGAGCATCTCCAAGGGTGGAGAGAGAAAAGTGTCTTTCGCCTCCAAGGAGGAAAATACAGGATTTCCCAGAGTTCTCAGGAGAAGGTCATGCCCACCCAGAGGCCTCTTTGGCTATGACCCGATTGAGAGACTGGGCTCCACCCCTTTATTCTTAATCCTCTCGAGTCTCAAATTGACACCTATGTAACTACCACACAAAACTATAGGACAGAGTAGGGGTTTTGAGACTGTAACTCTTTGCGGTCCTAGAAAGCTTTTGCAGAGCATTTGGTGGCTTTGAACTGCTGACCTTTCTGTTCACAGCCAAATACATAGCAACCACTATGCCACCAGGGAATGAGGACACACCTGTATTTTTGAGTCAATTATATCATGAAGCGGATCACAGTGTGGGCATTGATGGGGACTCGCACATATCACATTCAGAAACAGCTGAAGATGAGGTTTGGAGACCCCCCCCAAAAAAAGATGATTTATTACTGATGGTCTTTGGGTCTCCACTCCAGCCCCCCTTGTTTGCATCTTGTACATCCCCCCACAGAAGAGTTACAAGGAAGGAATGGTTCAAACAGGGTGCAGTGCAGCACCAATGAAACACACATCATTCCTCTAGTTCCTGAGTGCTTCCTGTCCCCACTATTATAACCCAGTTTCCAAATCCGGCTAGACCAGAATGCACACACTGGTACCGATGAGAGCTCTCAACACACGGAATTCAGGACAGATAAAACCCCCGGAAACATTAGTTGGAGTATCGATATCATGAGGTTAGGGGGATGGTTGGTGGGGGCAAGGGCGGCAGGGTGGAGGGAAAGAAAGGGGAAACCTATCACAAGGTTGGATAAATAATACTCCTTCCCCAGGGGGCACAAATAACAGAAATGTGGGCGAAGAGAGACAATGGACAGTATAAGATACAAAATAATAATAATATATAATTGATCAAGGATTCATGAGGGTAAGAGTAGGGGGGGAGGGAGGGGAAAAAAAGAAGAGCTGATGCCAATGGTTCAAGTAAAAAGAAAATGTTTTTGAAATGTTGATGGCAATATATATACAAGAGTGCTTAATACAATTAAGTGATAAAGTGTTATAAGATTTGTAAGATTCCCCCAATAAAATATTTTTTTTAAAAAAGATGGAGTTGTAATATCAAGGATAATAGGTCACAGAAAGTAAACAAAACAAGGGAAGTGTGTTTCAAGAAAGAGAATATACCTGTCGAATTAGATGTAGCAAGGTATAGGACTTTCTCATTATAGTAAGATGGCTTCATGATCACCCTGTTTTTTCTACCATCTCCTCAGCCTCCTGATTGTCTAAGATGGTTGCTTGAGATTCATCCCAGGTCATGAGAACATGATCAAGAAGGGAGATTTTCAGGACACTTAATCTATCTGAATTGTGCACCTCACTTTTCTACTTCACAGCCAGAATTTAGCCACATGGCCGTATCTGACATCAAAATAAAGTTTGGAAATAGACATCTTATCTTGAGCTATCACGAGTCCTGTTGAAAAAATGGTTCTCTTTTACTATGGATGAGGAGGGAAATGATACCGTAGAAGCAGCAGAAAGTCTCTGCCACACAGGAATTTGTCAATATAACATATAATGAAGATATTTCTCATAACACAAAGTCTGAAGAATGGTCATCGAATAGCTATTTACAAGCTTGGCCCATGTAGTTTCTTGGAGTGGTGAGAATGTAAATCACATGGCACTACACCAAGGTCTGACCTTAAAGTAAAGAAACTGAAGATGAGTAGAGACGCAATGCCCATACACTGAGATTTGACAAGAAAGGAAAACACTAAGACCATAGTTGACTCGGCACGCTCCTGAGATTGTATGGCTCATGGAGAGTCTAAAGCAAAGATTTTTTCCCCTGGGGCTGCTATCATAAAATACTAGAAAACTGGGGCCTTCAAAAAACACCAATTTAGGTTCTCCTAGCTTTGGGGGGAGGAGACTAAGTTCAGAGTGTCAGCAGTCTTGCAGAAGAATAGTCCAGACACTAGTAGCCCCAGGAATCATTTGGTCTCCCTTGGCTTGTATATATATGTATCTTTACATAGTGTCTTACCCCATGTGCCTTTACCTCCCTGCGCTCCCCACTTACAAAGCACCGCTCACTCAAAAGGGATTAGGTCTCACTCTGCTCCGTGATGACCTCATTACTTTAACTGATAACATCTGCAAAGAAAAAGCCTATTTATAAACAAAATCACATTCATGGGTACAGGGTTAGGATTTCAACATACTTTGGAAGAAAAGACCAGGGGTGTGTGCAATTCATGTGCAAGCTGAAGCCAAGAAAGCCAAACACCAGAAAGAATGGAGCAACCTCCTTCTCTTGTTCTGTAGAAATACACTGTTCTTATATGAGTCACTACCTAGTCATCTATGGATCATTGTTTATTGGTTCAGGGTGATTGTCAAGGATCAAACTGATCCAACCTGGCCCAAAGGACACAGCCCCATGAACCACTTAAATGAATGAGGAATGACTACCTGATTCAAGTGAGGCAATGCTTCCTTAACGATGAGATTTTCAGACTTCATATCAGAAAAATATCAAGTTGATGATTACAGTGATTGAAACTATAAGCTGTAAAATTAAGCTTCCTTGTGTGCTGAGAAGCAATTGCAAAGATAGAGAAAAAAATGAAGTCACTTTTATAGAAGTGCAAAGGTAAAAGACTGAGAAAAAGAGGGGCAGGGGGAGGGAAATGAGTCCTAACAACACTTAGGTTATATTGTGTTGTATCTGAGACCCAGTCAGCATTGTCACCCTTCAGATCCATGATCAGGATCCTAATAATAAAGCTCGCCTTGCTGCTTCAGTCAATGCTACCTTGTTTACAGTCATTTATAATATGTTTTCCAACACTTAAGTAATACTGACGGGAGCATATTTATATGTTACGGTTTTTTAAGGGACTGAAGACAGGTCCTTTTTAAGGGACTGAAGACAGGTTGGATACGCAAACAGATGAACATCTGAGAGCATATTCAGGACAGCAACTCTGTTTCTAAAAACACTGGCCCAGGATCTCGGCTGTGTTTGCCACCTCGATCCATGACCACACATGTGGGGTTCATGAGGACGGGCCTGACTTCTTTGTCTAACTCAGAACGAAAAGATGCTTTTGTGGGGTTTGAAGGTGCTTAGAAATGGACCTCCTAAGGAGTCGAGACTAAGACGATGAACCAGTGCCAGATGCAGTGGAGGAAGACGGCCTCAAAATGAGGGGCACTGGGCACTCTTCTCCAGAGAGCACAGGCAGGTGGACGTCTGAGGGACAGGCCATGTAGGGAGTAGCTGTCTTGGCTAGTAAAAATACACATGCTGTTCAGAAATATGGCCTTCGGAATCCATTAAGCCTGGGTTTGAGCCCTTGATCCCCAACTGGTGTGGCCACTTCTCTAGAACCCAGTTTGTCATCTGTAAACTGGAGATAGTATCAACCTCATAGGTTGTTGTAAGAATCAAAAGAAAGATGTGTGTGAGATGCTGAGTAATGTCTGGCTCATTGTAAGTTTATAATCAATGGTAATTACATAAATGATATGATAACATACTATAATAATACACTTATAATTCTAAACTATATATATCCAAGTCCAAACTCACTGCCATTGAGTCAATGGTGACTCACGGCAACCCTATAGGACAAGGTAGAACTGGCCCATGGGAGTTTCAAGACTGTAACTGTTTATGGGAGTAGAAAGCCCACTTTTCTCCCCACAGAGTGGCAGGTGGTAGTTTTGAACTGCTGACCTTGGAGATCACACAGTCCAATGCATAACCACTACTCCACCAGAGCTCCTCTAAACTATATAATGGCATATAAATACATATAATCATATATGATATACATCATATTTTCATAAGAACATAATAAAATAACTAGTGGAAGTTCAGCTGTTTTCTCTTTCAATTCTCATAAATATCAGATCCTGTCCTAATTTCTCAGTAAATCCATGTATGTTTGTAATCATCTTTCCTCCTGTTTGGCCAGACTAGACTGAGCTATTTCTGACAAACAGAGTGAGAAGGCCCAGCTTTCAGCTGCCAGGGTGACCTTGGACAAAATTACCCACTGACCCTGTATTCGGTAATATGGATTCCACTCCCCTTACCAAAGGACTTCCTTGAATCCTGTAATGTTACCTGCCTGGCTTTGCTCCTGCCCCAGTGGCCACATGCCTCTCGTTTGTCAGCTCAGTTCTTCGACCTGACCTTAAACGGTGTACGCCTTGTTTCTAGGTCTCTTGCTTTTTCTCTATACATACTTTCTTTCTACAAAATAATTCAAATGCATGGCCTCAGATATTATTCAATTGTGCTCTTGCTGCTCTAAACCTCGCTTGAGAACAGAGAACTTCTAAATATCCAACTGTTCACTCAAAACATTTCTACTTGGCAATCTGAAATGCAGTTCAAAATCTCCCAGTCCATTGTCCCAAAGTCAATTTCTTGCCAGTGTTTACTATCTTAATACTACCACCCTCTCAATTATCCAATTTCACAAGCCAAAATACTATAACTAAAGTTATAGTATTTAAACTCCCTTAAACTCCAGTCTATAACTAAACCCTATAGATTAATATTATAATATTATAAGATAATTATCTTTCATTTGGTCCCCACCATACCTTCATAGATTATTTTATTATACCTTATCATACTTCTTTTTCTAGTCTGTTCTCCATATTCCACCAGTTATTTAATCCTGCCTATAAAATGTCATCGTTGTCTCTTATATATCATTCCTCTCCATATTCGCTGCCACTTTGGTATGGACCCTTGTGATTATACTGTACCTAAACCTTCACAATAATCTCCAAATGACTCTCAGACACTCCACCCTGTCTCCTTTGGAATATGATTGGCCAAGGGGTTGTGACTGAGTCTGTTTACCAGCATGGCATCTTCAATGCCTAGTTCTGCCTGGCCCATAGTAGGCGCTCAATAAGTAGCTGTTGGAAAATTGTCTGCTACATCATGGATTTTTTACAATAGATTTAAACAATATAATGTGCATACTTTAAAAATAATGTTCTAGTTTCTTGATGCTATTGAATCAGTTTAAACTCATAGCCACCCTATACAAAGCAAAACAAAATAGCATGTATGTGTGATTGTTTATAATAAAATATTCTATCTTTTGAGCAAATGCATGTTTTTCTATGTTATTTTCTTTGCCATTTAAGATAGCCTCACGATTTATTTTCTAAATGATGGAGATTTTGTTTCTATTAAATAATCATAACTGACCATAGTGATGTTTAGCTTGAATGAAACAGCATTTTTCTGAATTCTACTTATTTATTATTGTTGAGAATATACAACAGAAATATAGCTAACACACAATTTTTGCCTATTAAACTTTTTTTTCCACTTTCCTGGGAGTCAGTTTTGTTTTGTTTTTCCAACAGTTTTATTGGCAAGTAAATTACATATCATGAACCATTAAACTTTTTAGGTGTACAACTTATTGACAGCATTTATCGTAATCAACTGCATAACCCTACCCTTAGTCAATGAGATTTTCCCATCACTGCTAACTCTCGGTTCCCCTTCTCTTTGCTTCCTGGTGACCAGTAATAAACTTTGGTCTCTACACTTTTGCTTTATCTTGTCTTTTTGTGCAAGTGAGTTTATACAATATTTGATCTTTGTTGATTGGTGTATTTTACACAACATAATGTCTTCTAGATCCATCCATATCAGAGAATGTCTCAAGGCTTCAGTTCTATTGATTCAGTAGGATTCCACTCAATTTATGTAGCACAGTTTGTATATCCATTTATCTGTTGTTGGACGTTGAGGTTGTTCACCGTTTGTGAAAAGTGTTGCAATGAACATTGGTCTATGTCTCATTTTGAGTCCCTACTTTCAAGTTTTGGGATGTATATGTAGGAGTAATATCTGGGGAGCATGGAAGTTCTACTTGGTTTCTTTGAGGAACCACCACACAGCTTCCCCCAGAAGCTGTACCAGTCTGCATTCTCACCAGCAATGAATAAGGGTTCCAATATCCCAACATCCTCACCAACATTTTTGTTTTTGTTTGGTTTGGTTCGTTTGTTTGTTTTTAATCTCAACCATTCTAGAAGGAGTGAGATATGTCTCATTGTATCTTTTCATATGTTTGATGGCCATTTGAGTGTCTTGTTTGGTGAAATGTCTGTAAAGTACTTTTCCTATTTGTGATTGGACTTTTAATTTTGCCATTTAGCTGCTGAAATTTTATATGTATTTTGGTTATTAAATTCTTGTCAGGTTCATGGTTTCTAGAGATATTCTCTGTGGTAGTGACATAATCTGTTGTCTACTTGAGTCTATTAAGAGTGAAGGGGCGAAGTTTATCCTGTCAATAAGGTCACAGCTTGATGACCTCATTTGGAGGCGCTACAGACATAAAACGCTCACTGGAGGCCAGACCTAAACTCTCTGCTGCAAGACATTCCTATTGACAAGCCACATGGAGCTAAGCAGATGGAACCAGAGCCCTGGAGCTAAAGGAGTCACTGAGCTAAAAGACTTCCCACCCACTGGCCTGTAATCTTTCTGCTCGGTGTCATTGCATGTGTTGTGTGAGACTGAAGAGGAATTTATAGACTGGAATAGGACATATGGGCTAATATTGGACTTATGGACTTGAACTGGTCTGGGCTGGGATGTTCTCTTAATAAGCAAGTACTCTCTGATATAAAGCTCTCTGGGTTTGTTTCTCAATTCAGCCCAAACTAACCCATTCTCCAGGTTGGTCATTTCACTCTTTTCATTTTTCTGGTAAAGACTTTTCACTAACCAAACTTTAAAATGTGTATGAGGGCTCACTCTTTTATTTTGTCATTGGGTGTTTGTGCTTTTGTTATTGCCTAAAATAATCAACTGTTTAAAGCTAGCATTGATAGCATTGCCTTTGCTTGTTTTCCCAAGAAGTTTATCGTTTTAACTTGCACCTTCAAGTCCTTCATCCATTTGGATTTGGACTTGTATTTGGTGTGAGGAGCTCTGGCTTCCATTGCCAGAATAAAATTATGTCAAAATGGTTGCTATTTACAGCGGGTTCTTTGAAATGTCTTCAAGTTCAAGTCCCTGTCCAGAAGCACATCCTCTTCCTCTTTATACACTGATATGAAAAATACACAGTGTTTAAAAAAGAGATTTATTTGAATTTCCTGGGCTCTTCTGGAAAACATTGAGCATAACTTCTAATGTAGTGAAAATGGCATCACCTTTATCATAATTATGAAGATGATATCGACTGGCAGAATCTTCTATCCATATAGGAAAGGAGCAAGTTCGTGGCTGTTTTCTTATTGATATTTTCAACAATTCGTGCATTTGCCATGCTGCTCGCTTCTTCCCAGTGCATATTTCCTTTGTCCTTTGGGCACTAGATGAAAATTACATTTAATTTACTATTCGAACTAATTAGTCAAGACCATGAGTTCTACAATCACCCTATTTTCCTGTGTATGTCCATTTCTTCTACATAATTGCTTCCTATTTTACAAGATCCTGATGTTTCACCTAGTGGCAACATGGGATAATAGCTGAAATTCTTTACCTTGATCACTAAGTGATAGATATTTGTTTTTAGTTAAGTCGTCATGCTTCAGCTAAATAGGGAGGTTCTAGTCAATCACCTGTGTTGTGTCCAAATGATTCCCATTGTAGACATAACAGAAACCGAGATGAAGGGTCCATTCTACTCCCTGAGTTCGCTGCCCCATTGGTTCCCTCATGCTTGTCTGCCTGTGCAGTCACCCTTGCTGAAAGTTGTGCACTGGTGCATCACCTTATTAAAATTGCTTGAATGTCTGTCATACTGAAAATATTTCTTGCTCATCAGTGACACATTGCTCTAGTTTTATGTTATTAATCTCTAACTCCAAGTCTACCTACGTGGACACAAAGCTTTACAATTATTCTATTGCATCTGATCATTATAGACCACCAAGCAAATACACCCACTCCTCATTTAACGACTATCTTGTTATCCAATATTTCACATTTATGACAATAGTAAAAAATCTATTATGTATTAATCTAGGTACTTTAGAGAAACAAATCCACAGAAACTCATGTAAAAGAGAGTTTTATATAAAGGTTAAGTGCGCATCAAGAAAACATCCCAACCCAACGCTGCCCAAGTCCACAAGTCCAACACTAACCCATTAACCCATATGTCCAACGCCAGTCCACAAAGTCCTCCTCCATCTCACAAAGCAGACACAATGATGCCGACTGCAGGAGGAAAGCCAAGTCAGTGAACGTATAAACATCTCAGCGCTGGCAGGGGTCTCCACATGGCTGCTCCAGCACCCAGAGCTGCATTGGGATAGGTCCATGTGGCCTCTCCTTGGGGATGTCTTGCAGGAAGTTAGCCTTGCAAACTGAAGCAGGGAACTGCTAAGGCAGCTGCACCATGGTGCGACCATCACAAAGCAAGAGGCCCAAGAACTAGAAAGGTGAGGCTCACCAAGCCATTTATCCCTCCGCCTTTCAATTAATCCTACATGTGTTTATCGGCCAGGTTGGCACAATAAACTAACTAACTCATCTATTATCATACTATATTGTGCATTAATTGCATATATCTGGCAGTAATAAACACCAAGATGCCAGGGAAGAGTAACACGGATTGTTATAGTTAAGGTTATACATCAGCTTGGCTGGACCATGATTCTCAGTAATGCTATAAATTGACCATTATATAATGATGTGGTCATCCTTCACCATGTAATCTGATGTTTTGCAAAATGCCCTCGTCTTCGGAACCCAAACATGTAAATAAGTGAGCAATGGGTATAATGAAGATGAAAAAAAAACTTCATTTATTACCTTAATAAGAGAAATAACTTGAAAAGCATTTTTTGGTCTGGATTTTCTATATTCAACTGTCCTCATATGTTTGGTGATGTGAATTTACCTTATATGAACATTATTCTTTACACTTTATATTTTAAGCCAAACACAATTTGCATACTAATAGTTTTCTACTGCTCAGAATTTAGTTTTTTTTTTATAAAACTTATAGCTTACACATTTTTGTAGATACTATTGTTTGAAAATTCATCTTAATTTGGCTTTTAATAAAATAATATTTTTATTTTCAGTTCGTGATAATACTTCACTTGACTGCTCAGTATATAAGACATTTATAATATTTTCCTCAAGTTGAGGGATCACAACAGGCAGAAAAATTATACAGTAAGTGTTTGGTGTAATATAAAAAAGCGCTGTTTGTTAACTTATCAAAGACTATGTTAAATATATCTCTGGTGCTTATTTTATCCTTATTCTTTCTCCAGTCTTCCGTAGTCTCCCATTCTAGGTCAAATCCCCTCAATGCTTTTAAAACATCAGGCTCTTTTCCTACATACACTTTTATCTACATATGTCTTTTTTCTTCTTATTATTACTCTTTTATTAAATCATTTTACTAGGGGCTCGCACAACTCTTATCACAATCCACACATACATCCATTGTGTCGAGCACTCCTGTACATTTTTTTCCCTCATCATTCTCAAAACATCTGCTCTCCACTTGAGCCCCTGGTATCCGCTCCTCATTTTTCCCCTCCCTCCCCGCTTTCTTCTCCCCCACGAACCCTTGATAATTTTTTTTTTCAAGATTTAAATCCCGATTTGTTTCTTTTTTTTTTTTAACATTTTATTAGGGGCTCATACAACTGTTATCGCAATCCATACACACATCAGTTGTGTAAAGCACATTTGTACATCATTCTCAAAACATTTTCTCTCCACTTAAACCCCCGACATTAGGTCCTCATTTTTCCCCTCCCTCCCCACTCCCCACTCCCTCATGAGCCTTTGATAGTTTATAAATTGGTATTTTGTCATATCTTGTCCTGTCCGACGTCTCCCTTCACCCACTTTTCGGTTGTCTGTCCCCCAGTGAGGAGGTCACACAGTTCCCTGTAATCGGTTCCCTCTTTCCTACCCATTCTCCCTTTAACCTCCCTGTTTCGCCACTCACACCACTGGTCCTGCAAGGCTCATCTGCCCTGCATTCACTGTATTTTCAGTTCCTATCTGCACCAGTGTACATCCTCTGGTCTAGCCAGACTTGCAAGGTCGAATTTGAGTCATGGTAGTGGGAGCGGGTAGGAAACTTTTAGGAACTAGAGGAAAGTTGTATTTCTCATCGTTGTTACATCGCACCCTTACTGGCTCGTCCCTTGATAATTTATAAATTATTATTATTTTGTCATATCTTACACTGTCCGACGTCCCCCTTCCCCCACCTCTCTTCTGTCCATCCCCCAGGGAGAGGGTTATATGTAGATCCCTGTAATCAGTTCCTACTTTCCACCTCACCCTCCCGGTATCGCCACTCTCACCACTGGTCCTGAGGGGTCATCTATCCTGGATTCCATGTGTTTCCAGTTCCTATCTGTACCAGTCCAGCCGGATTTGTAAGGTGCAATTGGGATCATGATAGTTGGGGGGGGGGAAGCATTTAAGATCTAGAGGAAAGCTGTATGTTTCATAGTTGTTACACTGCACCCTGACTGGCTCATCTCCTCCCCACAGCCCTTCTGTAAGGGGATGTCCAGTTGCCTACAGGTGGGCTTTGGGTCCACACTCTCTAAGTTTGCCTTTATACAATTACTTTTTAGATTCATTGATTAATGTCTAAACTTCTCTGCAATCTGTTAGTGTCATGAAGGCAGGAATTATATTCATCAACGTACAAGCTAAAATATTTTAACAAAGAGAAGCTCGAATAATGTGACTTATATGAGCTGCACGTCTTTTTTTCTCTCACATAAAGTCCAGGGCTGGGCAATCCAGAGCTGCTGGGAGGGCTCTGCTTTCCTCAACACTTAGTTGACTCCTCTTTTTTTTTTTTTTTAGTTGACTTCTCTGAACCCTGAAGGTTGTCAAGTTCTTGAAATAACCCAGTCATTGGGAGGGGAAAGGGCATGGGAGGAGTACACGAACAACCTTTTCAAGGGCAAGAACACAAAGAGGCAACTTCATCCACACCTACTTTCCTTCCATTGCAGACTTAATCCTATGACTAAGTCTTACTGCAAAAGAGCTCGGAAAATGTAGGTTGAGTACATTAACTGATATTGAACACAGAAGGACAACTGCCCTTCTCTGCCACAAAACCTGTGCCTATTATTACTGTGCATATTATTACTAAGCATTGCTTCTCCAAAGTTTGCCACAATGCCTGCTCCACACTCAACAAATAGTCCTAGAAAGAATGTATGATGCATATCTGATCTTCACTCCATCACTGACCTTCACCAAATCTGATTCCCACACTTCCCCGGTCCCCACCATCATCCCTCACTCCTCAGGCAACTGTGGGCCCAGAAGAAGAGCAGGAGATTTCTAGAAATGTGAGAATGGTTTCATGTACAGTCAAAAGGCAACTCCTTTTTAGGGGGAGGCTGACAAAGTTCATTGATACCTGACCTGTGAGTCTTGGGCCTGTAAGATGGAATGAAGACTTTTCAGTATATATCCAGTAGCAGACTCTTCCAGGTCCAGTCAGCCTCTGCAAAATCACCCATAACTTCTGAGGCGAATATATAGCAGTTTATTCTTCCAACTGAATGGGGACAATTGTCAAAATGAACACACACATACAGTGTCATGTACATTTCCCAAACCCAACTATTATGAGAGACAGTGCAGTATAAAACAATAAGAAAAGAAACATTCCCTTCCATAACTGAATTACTGGGCTCCACTTTTCGCTGGACGGGGGGATGGGGGAGAAATGGGAAATGGAAACAAGTCTGTCCAAGAAAATGTTTTCTTAAAAATTATTTTGTTGTTATTTTTGTTGAGACTATATACAGAAAGTGTACAACAATTCAATATTTTCTACATGTACAATTCAGTGATGTGTATCATGTTCTTCTAGTAACGCAAGCGTCCACACCCTCCTTTTCTGAGTTGTTTATCCCCCATTAACATAAATTTACTATCTTAGAATGAATTAACCAAAAAGAAACCCACTGCCAATGAATTGGTTCCAACGTAGAGCTACCCAATATCCAAGCCTACAAATCTTTTTTTTTTTAATCCCCCTTTCTCCCCCCACCCTCCCCTAATCCTCCTGGTATCCCCTCTCCTACAAATCTTTTTAGTAGCAAACGGCATCACGTGTCTCCCAAGGGGCAGCTGGTTCCTTAACCCTCCAACCTTGAGGTCATCAG
>NW_022103896.1:53417529-53434842 GCF_000313985.2 Echinops telfairi | reverse complement strand
CACCTCTTTGGGGAGGGGGGCATTTTGTATCCGAGAAACAGTTTAAACAGAGCCAAGTTCTCTTTGGCCCTTCTGCATTCTTCTGGCACTAGATCCTGTATCTGGTTCCTCAGTCTCCTTTTGAATCTCTTGCCAGTCCCAGGAGCCATCAACAGACTACTGGTGGATTCGTTCAACCAAGCATATTCATTTACCTCTGCATCTACCAGCCTGCGCACTCCCCTTGCTTTGTCATCCTGTTTCCTGTTCATCTTCTTCTACAGCTACATGAATCAGATGTCTGACTTGAACCAGACTAGACTTACCTACTTCTACTGCAACTATGTAAGCCATTTCTCAATATCAATCTCTTTCTACATGCAAACACGTACAAGAATCAGAGGTTTTCTTCTCTAGAGAACCCAACCTAACACAGCCTGTATCTTCGATTTGCCTTTTATTAATTAATTAAAACATTAATGAATTAATTTTAGCAGGACTGATTTGTTCACTAGCCTGGTCCTGCAATGGATTGGATCTAGTCTCTTTGGTAGTTTTGTTTCTAATATCAAACGAAACTTCTGTGAGGTGCCATCAGCCAAGTTTCAACTCACCATGACACCCTGTCAGAGTACAACTACTCAGTAGGACTTTCTCCACCGAGATGTTGATGGGATCTGATTCCCAGGTGTTTCTCCAGTGGTTTGAACTGCCAGCCTTGCTTTAGCAGCTGAGTACATCATGTAAATCAGACACATATTCATGGAACTCTTTCCAGTACCAGGAAAGCATCACTTACAAAGAGGCTTCATCATGACCCATGGGGTTGGTGGTAAGTGACCCACGATGTTAAAGCTTCCTATTTGTCAGATCAGTTCCCATTTCCACCCTCAGAATTCACTTCGGGGGAAAAAATCCTGGCATACAAATATTCCTTGAATGAAAGTATTTCTGAAAAAGAAAGAAAGTATTCCTTAGCCTCTTTTTAAATGTATAATTCAAAACATTTCTCATTGATGGTGTCCTGTGTCACTTACTGTCACTAAACCAATTCCAACTTATGCCAACCCTGTAAGACAGAGCAGAACTCCCCCTGGGTCTCCAAGCCTGACAATCTTCACAGGAGCCGAAAGCCTCGTTTTTTCTGCCCTGGAGTGGCTGGTGGTCTCCAATGGCTGACCTCACCACGAGCAGCCCAACGCGTAACCTGCTACACCATCAAGGCTCCTGGTTTCCCCGATCATGACCCATCTGTCTTCATAGATAGTACTTCTGCATGGCAGGCTTTTATGGTCAGATATGTTTGGGGACTCTCAGTAAAATGAAGTTTATTTTCTGAATCACTTAGTGAAACAAGGTTGTTTGAAAAACAACAATCAAAATAATATAGTGGGAATACCCAGAGCATAATTTATTTTATTCTCTAAAATCCGGTATCAGGCAACCCTAAAATTCAATAAAAAACCTACATTTAATTGGAAATACAATAATACATTCGCCTTGACATTATGTAATTGTACTACTTTTTAATATATCGAATTTATATCATATTTTCTATAGAACAGTAATATTATTTATTCAATGGTATGTCAGAGGCACTGGTTTTGGCATTTCATGAGAAATTAAGATGGATAGTATCAGGAAAATTTCCCCTGGAGATATGGAGATAACCCCAAAAAAGATAAGGCAAATAAGAGCATTGGCTGTCTGTTTTATAGAGTCCTGGGTGTTAGTAGAAAGGCTTTAGATTGTATAGGGGTATGCCAATTGACGTTCTTTGGATTATTGCTTATTGGGCTTTTTTTAACTCCTGAGGCTAGGAACTTGCAGAACACAAAAAACAATGTGAGAAGCTCCTTTACATGGCAATGCAAATTAATTTTGTCAAGAGAAAAGTATAAATACCTGCAAGTCAAATTCTCATCTTAACCAGTTTCAGTATCTTACTGGTTCTCTCGTTAATGAATGACAAATAAAATTTTGAGACTTGTTTATTTCACTTTTGTTCATGATTTCACTATTTTGAAACTTCTACTTTAACAATAAAAGATGGAGCTTACAAATTCTATATACACTACAAGGACCGATTGTCTTCAAGTCGATTCTGACCCATGGAGAGCTCCTCCATTACAGAGTAGCCCTGTGCTGCCCAGCGTTTTCATGACTGTGACCTTGCAGACGCAGAATACCTGATCTGTCTTCCCACGTGCTTTCTGGTGTACTTGAACCTCCAACCTGTCAGTTAAATATTCAAGCACATAACTAACTGCCCCAACCAGTACAAGTGTCCTCTACCTTTAATAAATGTCAGAATTTGCTAAGTTTTATACAAGAATCTGAGAGTACTGTGCGAATGATTACAAGAGGGCAGGCTGACTGGTGTCTTTTGATGAAAAAGCTAGCAACAAAGGAAAGCAGTCCAGGAAGGGATATTATAAGTAAATACATGGAGATGGAGAAATAAATTGAATGTCAAAGAAAGAGCAACTAGGTCAATGTAATCAGAACAGAGGCATGTGTAGGAAAAATTGTAAAACGGGAGGCCAGACAAGGCGAGATGCCTGTATGTCAGGAGAGGAGGTCAGCGAAGAGGCTTGTTTCTGTTTCACACTTTCTCCAAAATGGATACTTTTTTGACTACTTTCAAGGTAATCTGTTCAAAGGATGGCTTTGAAGACTGTCATAAAAATACGTCAGAGAAATAAAAGGACGGCAGCAGCCTGCGGCACTGGAGGGGAGAGTCAAAGGACTGTGCCATCTTTATAAACAAAAACCCAAAATCTCATGGCCTGCATCCTCCATCATGGCCCTCGACAGCCAGGGCAGCTGCTCTCTCTCTGGGCCATTCTTCCTCTGTGGTGGTGGATTCTGGCCCATCTCTAAGCACAAGGTTACAGGCAGGGGAAAATAACCTTTGACACAGAGAGATTTAGGTTCTGTTTTTGATTCTGCTATTTACTAACCCTAGCCTTGAACAACTTAGCTATACTCTAAGAGTTTCAGAGTCTTATAGCAAACCATAGTTGCATTGGTGAGTCTTACAGCCCTTACTTTTGACCTTGAGGATGGGAAGGATAAAGGCAGCAAAGCAGAGCCCAATGGGCAAGGGATTTTACATTCGCGTTTTCCTGGCTCTACTTTCTCACACAGCAACTGAGCATCTCACTTGCCTACTTTTGAATTGGACCTTGAGGGTAAACAGGAGTTTCTATTACAATATACAGGAAATCAGAATCAAAGTTCAAGGTTCTGGTGATAAAAACCCAAATGACGCAGACTTAGGAAGAAGATAAGGATTTAACCTTCTGCTTCAGTCAACATATATGAATATGCAACTGAACTGCCTCAATCTGCAAGGTGCCACTCAGTAAATAGTCCCTGTGTCCTTAGCTGACCTCACCTGGACCCTGTCAACGTTCCTTATGCCGTCTCTCCACCAAAATCTCCACTTTTGCCATTATGTTGTTTGCCCTTCCCTGGGCATTACTATTCTTTCGCCTTTTCTAGGTTCTGAGAATATTTATTTGTTTCTAGCATAAGTTGTAAAGCACAGTCCTGAGTTCACTATGAGATAGGGAAAAAGAAGCTTGGAAGTTCAAGAGGAAAGATAATCTTCTAACATAGATTGTCCTTGAGAATATAAAACTACTCAGATAGTCTTCCTCCATTGCTAATTTAATACTAGGTTTATGGACATTTCTTATATACCTTTCTCTATGGATGCATGTGAAATAGACATGTGAACCAAACCGCACATTCTTCAAAAAACAACTCATCTACTTAAAAACAACATGATACAGTATTTATTTATAAATGAAATACAGTGCTGCTATGTATTTATATAAAGTTTATATTATTTACCCTTATACAATATTTGAGATATTGGGTTTGATGTAGCCAAAGGGTCTCTTGCATCAGTAAATCTGACAATCTCTGCTACATTGTTCATCTTTACATTTGATGTTTAGTCTCTGGGAACTTTTTAACTATATTTATTTTTATTACTGAAGTAATGCTTTCAAGAATGAAAGTGATTTACTGGGATTAATATTCCATTTATGTTCACATCAAATTGATGTGTAACTGTAGAGATAGGGATAGTACACAGAGAATTTCGAGAGTAAATGAAAATGGATTTGGATATATATTTATCTCATTGAATGGACAAAAGTCGGCATAGATGGTAGGAAGTCACTGAAAATTATTTCTGTAATTGTCGTTGAGGAAGCTGAAATGTGTCAAAATTACGTCCCATAAACCTAGAGTTAACTTTAGAACCACCTAGAAGAACAGTTGTCCACTCTGGTGATACAGCGTAACTTCCTTCCTTTGTTATCACATAAGGAGTCCATGATCTGCTACACCTGTCTAATAACTAGAACTCACTCTCACACCCACCCCAGTTAGGAAGTGGGAAACAGTTAGTAGAGGCATATCACATTCACCTAATAATGAAAAATAAAGATAATATAGATGAAAGTTCTGTCGGTTCCTAGTAAGGGTACTCAAATAATAGACATTTTTAAGATCAGAAAGACAGGCAAGCCTCTTGAAAGAACTTTACCCATTTGCCTAATTTTAATGAGAGGTGAGCACTGGAAGATTATTTAATAGGCAAATGACATGTCTATAGCTGTGCTTCAGGAAGATAAAATTATATCATTTGGGAAGTTGGACTGGAAAAAATTTAGAACAGCTGATGGGAAAATCATTAGAAGTTTGCTGTGGATAGAAAGGTAGATGTGGTGACGGACAAGAGGGAGCACTGTGAAATCCTGTCAAGGCAGAACTAAGGTGAGTGTGGGGTGAGGGTGGGAGGGTTCAAGGACCACTAGGAGATGAAAGCACATTGCTGGGAGGATATTACAGCTACTACGGGAGAGGACAAGTAGAGCTGCTTTGGTAGACAAGAAGTTAAATTTTGTACATTCTGAGTTTGAAATATCAATAAAACATCCAAATCCAGAAAGCTCAGGTAGGCAAATAGCACGATCACAGTACAGTTAGGTAACAATTATGCATATTGAAGGGGAAAAAGACCTGTGAGACTGTATAAAATGAATATATAGCTTTTGGACGTGTTGACAATTTCTTCTATCGGATAACTTTTTAAACACACACGTCGAGAAACAATTTCCACCATTTAAAAAGCTGAGACAAATACTGTTCATTACTTGTGTTCCTAGATAAGAAGAAAACATTGGGTGGGGGGCAAATGAGGAGCTGATACCAAGGGCTCAACGTAGAAAGCAAATGTTTTGAGAATGATGATGGCAACAAATGTACACATGTGCTTGACACAATGGATGGATATATGGATTGTGCTAAGAGCTGTACGAGCCCCCAATAAAATGATTTAAAAGAAGAAGAAGACATCGATTATAACTGAATCCCAGAGAGGTTTACCTTTAGACACCAAATAGAAACATTATCAGTGATGTAAAGATTGGTTCATGTCATCCTTTGTTCCTCCATGTAGTTTTAAAAGACTTCCTTTCTACTTTTTCTTTCTTTTGTAAGATTATTTTGTATCTTACACTGTCTGTTAATTCCCTTCACCCACATGTCCGTTATTCATCCCCTTGGGGGTAGGGGTAGGGGTGAATCTATATCCAACCTTGTGATGGATTCCCTCTTTCTCCCCCTTCCCCTTCCCCGGCCATCCCCCTACCCTCCTGATATTGCTACTCCCACTACTGTTCCTGAGGGTTTTATCTGTCCTGAATTCCATGTGTTGAGAGCTCTAATCTGTACCAATGTGTGTTCTCCGATCTAGTCAGATTTGTAAAGTAGAACTGGGTTATGGTAGTGGAAGGGGAGGGGAACATTCAGGAACTAGAGGAACTATATTGCACCTCGGTTGAATCATCGAGTTATAAGGAATCATCCCTTCCTTATAACCCTTCTGTGGGGGCTATCCAATTGTCTACAGATGGACTTGGGTCTCCACTCCAACCCCCCTTGTTCGCATCAAGATAGCTGTTTGTTTTGGATCTTTTGATACCTAATACCTGATCCCAATCGACACCTTATGTTCACACGGCTTCTTCCATGTGGGGTTATTTGCTTCCCTGCTAGATGGCTGCTTGTTTAACTCTAAGCCTATAAGACCCCAGATGCTATATCTTTTGATAGCCAGGCACCATCTACTCTTGGCACCACATTTGCTTATGCACTCATTTTGTTTTCAGCCATCATGTCAGGAAGGTGAGTATCAAAGAGTGCCAGGTTAGAGAGATAATTCTCCTTTAAAATGTCAGATACTCTTTCATCCATTCTCCCTTGTTACAAAACTAAGAATCAATAGAGTGCGCATGTCTGAGACCTCACGATGAACTTGTTCATTTCATAGTTGCCCAATTCAAAAAGAACATCCAAAGATATTTAAATAAAATTGCCTCTGTGGAATCGTAATTGTGTACAGCACACATCACAATGATATTCAGTAACAATAGCTGAGCTTTCACTGTGGGCTAGACAATTGATAGGTATGATCTCATTTATGTCTCACAGCAGTCCCAGGAGGGTGACATAGTATCATACACATATCCATTGTCAATGTGAACGGGCAAACAAAATCTCCGTTTGCAGTGTGAAGAATGTTCATTGCTCTTCTCAGATTTTTTTGTACACCCTTAATTTAGAAACTCCGACTACACATTCTCTCAAACTGGTGTTTAAGGTCTCATTTCACTCATTGGAAACAATCAGTTGCCATTGTGTTGATTTTGGCTCAGGGCAACGCTGTGCGTGACAGGCTAGCGCTGTGCTCCAGAGGGTTTTCAATGGATAATTTTTTTGGAAACAGATCACCAAGGCTTTGTCCTTTCTCAGATCATCAAGTCTGGGTCCCTTCAGATGAGTGGACTTGAAACACCAGCCTTTGGGTTAACAGCATGTTAATCATTTGTACCACTCAAAAAACCCTTACTAATTTCATCAGAGCTAAACATTTCTTCAGTGCAATCAACGTCTGTCCCTTCTGCTATTAATCATTCATGTGTTTGTGAATGAACAGTTGTCCTTATCTGACCACAAGCTGAGTCTCTCATTGACTGGGGACTGCAGGCTTCAAATCCCTTAGGATCTGGAAGGGTTTCTCTTTAGCCGCTAGACCAGGTGAAGAAAGCATATGGCATTGTCTCATTAGTGGCTTTCCCCCTTCAACCACAGAAGTATGTTCATAACCTTTCACTGGCTCTCCAAAAGAGAAACCAATTCTTCAATGGCATGGACTCTCAAAACCATATCTCTCTGTTTCAGCCTTTAGGCTCATAAAATATTCAGATATAAATCATTTACTTCATTCCAGATGACTTTAAACAATTTAATAATTGGTTTAAGTCATTTCCTTTATATTGACCTGAGGTACTTGGATTCTGTTGAATGAGCATTAACAAAACATCGTAATGTTTGGTTGGAGCTCTCACTTTCAGACTGTGGTTTCTGCAGAACGTGTAATCAGACTTTGGGGATCTTTATTCCAAAACAAAAATAGCCTTTGAGTTCAGCTGTGACGTCAAGAGATCCGTGAGTCAGAATTTTTCAGTGAAAAACACAATGCAAGTTTCCTGTGAGCAAAAGAAAATAATATTATCTTCCAACTTATGTATTTCTTTTTAAAATATAACTTGTTGTGATAAGATTGGGACCATTAGATGTTGAAACCCTAATGGGAACTCTCTTTGGTGCCCAGAAAGAAGCCGTCAGTTCAGAAGGGAAAGAATTACAGAGGGCATGGGGAACATCTTGTTTTGTAGAAATCTCCCTCGTCCATTCCCCTTGTTTTCATGAGCTCTGTTGATGCTACATTTATATTGTATGAATTGAACATTGATGCCACATCGGTATTACAAAATCACAGATAGGATTAATGTTTCCGTCTCTTTGGGCTGCTGTATCAGAAATGCAGTAAGGGACGGCTTGCTTTACTGAGAAGAAATTTCCTTTCTCACAGTTTAGGACAATGGAAGTCCAAATTCAGGGTGTTGGCCTTAAAGAGAAACTTTCTTTCTGTCAGTTCTAGGAAGGAAGGACTTTGTCTCCTTTCAGTTGCTTGTCTCCCATTCATCCTTGATTCCTTGGTGATCTTCCTGTGGCGTGATCTCTATCTTCTCCACTCATTCAAGCAGACTTGCTTCCATGCCTGATCTGCCATTTTTTCTCTCAAAAGTGATTGGTCTCATTAACATAACAAACAAAACCCTCTTCCCAAATGAATTGCATTCACAGTTCTGGGGATTAAGATTTACAGTATCTATTGGGGGGGCGGGGGGTTTGCAGTGGTGGTGGTGGTGGTGAGGGGTGCCCGAGGGGGTACAGAAGTTAATCCATAACAATTAAAGGTAAATTCTCTCACTAACACAATTCAAAGGGATTTCCTCTGAAGCGCTCCCGATGATTTTCTATGCTGCAATGTACTGCTGTAGCCACAGTAAGTGACGGGACACAATGTTCTATAGAGGGTTCACGGTTGGCCATTTATCATGCTTATCTTAAATTCTCCAGAGAAATTCTATTAACTTGCCCATAAAGTATATTTGAATACTATGCTACTGCCTCTTCCAGCAATTTAGAGTACTCAACTGGAAATAGTGACACACATCAGTTCTCTGGCTCCCTCACCATGTCTGGTTCTGTTCATTTATTTCATTAAAAAAAATTTTTTTTAAACCCCATAGCTATTGTGTTCATTGTTTTATAAATATTCATGAGTATTTCCTATGTGCTAGGCTCTTGTCTGTTATTTGTATAGTCTCATTTGGCCAAATAACGGATATTATAAAGACGCTAATAAAATGACAGGAGGAAGAGGTCTTAACTTATTTAAAATTATGTTAGTTACCATTTATTTAGAGCATAGCATGTGCTAGACATTGAGACACTTTATCTAATTTTCAATATACTATCTCATTCAATTCTCATAAAAAAATCAAAGCAGTAGACATTAACTTCTGCTTATAGATAGTAAAATAATTTAAAGATAATACAGTTAGCTTAAAGATCTTAATACTACTCTCTTTACATGATGATTGAGCACCTTCCATTTAATCCTTTTACCAGTTAGCATGACATGACATTGGCTTGAAGCAGAATAGCCAGAGCTGGGGGAGAAGGGATGCGTGCAGAAAGGGTTCTGGCTCAAGGACTGCTGAATTTCTGGTTTGGGTGATAAAATCATTTTGAAAATAAATAGTGGTGGTGGTTACAAGATCCTGTGGATGTAATTAATGTCACTGAATTTTACACTTGAAAATGGTTAAGTTGGCCAGTTTTTTGGTGACATATACTTTACCACAGTTAAAAAATTTTTACATGAAAATAAAAGGAGAGTCCAGAGAAAAAGATGTATTTTAAAGAATTAGAAAGTGTATTAACAGTTTGAATAAGTAAATATTAGTTTAATATCCTCTGTCAGTAATAATGTGGGTGAACATAATGGGGACTCAAGTGGTCTAAAGGACCAACAAGTTCCCTTGATGTTTGATGATGCAACACAGGCTCCAGAGAACTTGGGTGTGTCATGTGTCACACCTGGTAATGACCTGAGGAATCACTCACTTGCATTTTACTGTTAAATAAAGGAAATTTTAATTTTTTCCCATGCCTCATCTTTTTAAAAAAAATCACTTTATGGGGGTTTATACAGCTCTTATCACAATCAACACATCCATTCATTGTGTCAAGCACATTTGTACATATGTTGCCATCATCATTTTCAAAACATTGTCTTTCTACTTGAACCCTTGGTATCAGTTCCTCATTTTTTCCTTCCTGCTCCACTCTCCCTCCCTCATGAACCTTGGAAAATTTATAAATTATTTTTCAAGTCTTACACTGACCGATGTCTCCCTTCACCCACTTGTCTGTTGTCTGTTCCCTGGGGAGGGGGTTATATGTAGATCATTATGATCAGTTCCCCCTCTCTCCCTCCACCTTCCCTTTCCCCTTCTGGTATCGCTACTCTCATTATTGGTCCTGAGGGGTTTATCTGTCCTGGATTCCCTGTGTTTCCAGCTCTTCTCTGTACCCATATACATGCTCTAGTCTAGTTGGATTTGTAAGGCAGAATTGGGATCATGATAGTAGGTGGGAGGAAGAATTAAAGAACTAGAGGAAAGTTGTATGTTTCATCGGTGATATACTGCACCTTGACTGGCTCATCTCTTCCTTGTGACCCTTCTGTGAGGGGATTTCCAATTGTCTACAAATGGGCTTTGGGTCTCCACTCTGCGCTCCCTCTCATTCACATTGATATGATTTTTTGCTCTGGGTCTTTGATGCCTGATACCTGATCCCATTTATACCTCATGAAAACACAGGCTGGTGTGCTTCTTCCATGTGGACTTTGTTGCTTCTCAGCTAGATGACCACTTGTTTATCTTCAAGCCTTTAAGACCCCAGATGCTATATCTTTTGATAGCTGGGCACCATCATCTTTCTTCACCACATTTGCTTATGCACCCATTTTGTCTTCAGCGATTGTGTTGGGAAGCTGAGCATCATGGAATACCAGGTTATTAGAACAAAGTGTTCTTTCATTGAGGGAGTCCTTGAGTAGAGCCCCAAAGTCTATCTGCTCCCTTAATAATTGATGTATAAATATATGTACATAGATCTATTTCCCTATCATTATATATAAATATATTTACATATGTACATGCCTGTATGTAAACCTCTATAAATTTCCTTTGCGTCCTAGTTCTTTCCTTTATTTCCTTTTACTCTCCTCTTGTCCCACTATCATGTTTGGCCTTCATTTGGGTTTCTGTAATTCCTCTTGGTTACATTGCCTTGATCAAACCTTACCAGGCCTCCTACACCCTCCTCACCATTGACTTTAGATCACTCCCCCTCCTCATCATAAAATAACAAAAGTCCCTTACACAGAAATACAATCCTGAAAGTTTGCTCCTCATAAAATTACAGCGTGTCTTCTATACATACAGGTAGTTTATTTCTCATACTGCAGAATGAACACAAAGAGTGTATTCTGGGAAATATCTCAGCATGCCTACCTCACTGGCATAGAAGTGACACTTTTCTTTCCTTCCCAATGGCTTCACATAAAAGCTATTGAATAACGCTACAGTCTGCAGCAGCTCAGAATGAATAGGCTCAGCCCACAAGTCATCTCAGAAACACGCGGCCCAACACCTAAGCTGAATGGAAAGACGTCAGCAGCGCTACCAAAGAACAATTGTGTTCACATCATTAGTCAAGACAACAAAGCATGATGTAAATAGCAACCTCTAGATTCTTGCTTATCAAGAATTCCAAGGTCTCTTCTTTGTCTACTGGGATATCGTGACATCTGTCATTTGCTCTAGAGATTACCTGGCTATGTTCCTGAAACCACGTTTGTGGCTTATTTTGAAATACTGATCCCATTCTTTTAGGAGATATTACAGAGTCACAGCGCTACAGCCTGGAGTGGAGTTTGAAATTCTTCCAGCTTTCACATGCTGATTCCAATGGTAGCATGCTGATATATTAAGAAGCAAAAAATACAGTGGCCTTAAGGAATCAGCATGTGTGGTTAAAAGTGTTCACAACAATCAGAAATTTGAATTTAATAAGTAGGAAGACCTAGGTTAGCCACTTGTGCCCACAGTCATTGAGTTAATTCCAACTCGCCAAAACCCTATAGGACAAAACAGAACTGCTTCTTAGGGTTTCTGAGAACATAAATCTCTACAGAAGAATGGCTTATCTTCTTCCCATGGAGCACCTGATGGGTTTGACTACTGTCTTCACCATGTACAGTGCTAACTCCCTATGCCTTCAGGGTTCCTGTAAGCCCCTGGAGTTGAGCTGAATAGTGTTTCCTAGAAAGTATGTCCATTGTAAACCTCAAACTGTGGCCTTATTTGGAATATGGATCTTTGCAGGTATGTTTAAGTAAAGGAAGCTGAGATGGGATTATAAAGTGAATTAAGGTGGGTCCACAGAGAAAGGAGAAGGAAATGTTACCCACTCATGAAAGAGCCATGTGAAGAGGGAGGCAGAGATCAGAGTAGTGCATCGACAAGCCAAGGACTGTCAAGGATTGCCAAAAGAGCCACCAGAAGCTTGGAAAGACGTATGAACAGATTCCCTCTCAGAGCTTCCAGCGGGATCCAACCCGGGCAATACCTTTCATATGGGATTTCTGGCCTCCAGAACTGTTAGAGAATAAATTTCTGTCGTGTTATGCCAACACGTGTGTGGTAAATTTTTACATAGACTCAGGAAACGAATGCACCCCAGAGTTATTTTCATCTTCTCTGAAGATAAAAGAGAGCCAGTTTCTCAGGTGAGTTCATGGCGCAAACAAGAAGCAATATCTCTAAGTGAGTGTTCTCAGACACAACAAATTAATATCCAAAGTATTTCTGGGTCACATAGGTAAGGGTCATTAATATTGCTTTAGGGAATGTAGCAAACCTTCTTAACTTATGTCATCAGTAGAATTATTTATAGATGGCTTCAGAACAGATGCCTTTTTAAAGTAAACATGACAGGAAGGTTAAATACTGGTGTTCAAGAATAGTACAAAAGGCATTGTAAAGCAAAATATGTACTGCCCAAATAGTCTATTTTTCCGAAATATAGTCAGTTTTCCGAAAACTGTTGGTGGTGTAATGGTTGCAGTTCAAAACCACCAACCAGTCTGCAAAAGAAAGGTGAAGCTTTCTCCTCTCACAAAGAGTTACGCGCTTGGAAACGCACAGGGCAGTGCTATCCTGTCCTACAGAGTCCTAATTATGACTTAAAAGGGATTCAATGGCAGTGAGTTTACTTTGTTTGTTTGTAAACAATATTATGTAAATTTATCCCGAGACACAAATTTTGTAATCCGTGTCTTTGTTACTACTAGGCAATTTCTTATCTTGTTATCCTGATAATCACATTATCTTAGAATAGGTATACCTGATACCATCATGATAAATAGAGAAAATTTGAAGTTGTCCAGGATTCATCTGGCTTGGCTCCAGAATCAAAGCTTGCTTAAGCAGCAGTCAAGAGACCAAACAAAATGTCGCACTGAGTAAACCTGGTGCACAAGATGTCTTTAAAGTGTTGATAAGCGAGGAGGCTAATTTGAGGACTACGGTGAGCCCGACCCAAGCCATGGTATTCTCAATCACCTCGTACACATGTGCAAGTTGGACATTGAATAAAGAAGTCTGAAGAAGAATGATGCATTTGAATTGCAGTGCTGGCAAAATATGCTGAAAATACTGTGAAAAGAACCAACAAATCTGTCTTGGAAGAAGTACAGCCAGAATGCTCCATTTAGGCAAGAGTGGTGAGACTTCTCCTCACGTACTTTGATTATGTTGTCAGGAGCAACCAGTTCTGGAGAAGGGTACCAAACTTGGTAAAGTGGAGGGCCATCGATAGAGAAGACCCTCCACAAGATGCTTTGGCACAGTGTCTGCAACAATGGGCTCAAACATAAGAACAATTGGGAGGATGGCGCAGGGTCGGGCAGTGTTTTGTTCTGTTGTGTGTAGGGTCGCGATGAGTTGGGACCTCCCAGCAACCCTGATATTGGAAAGACGTGGGTGTACTGTGCCACCAACACAGTGCATGGAAACAGAGCATTTAGATTAGAGCAAAGGACGTGACCCAGCCATCACTCGATGGTCAGTTTGTTGGCATATTGTGACAGTACTGGTATTTGAAATACCAGCAGGGGATTCATGCTGACTTGATTGTAGACTAAGATAGCACTACTAGACTAAGAAAATCAAGGAAGAAAGGGCTAGGGATCTATTTTCAAAGTTTATCTAATGGGAAATATACCAAAGATCTATCAAAATGCTGAAGGGCTCAGCTCCTACTTCAGAGAACGGAGTTTCTGAGGTTCGTCAGCATCATAATGTGGATGATCTCAGTAGCAACCCCTCTTCTCCTGTCAGCAAGTTGGAAAAACTGTCCTGTCTAGCCCACCACTCTGAAAAAAGCAGTGCTGTTGGTCATGGGCTATAAGCCCTCAGTGCTACTAAACTAGTGTCTCTCAGACTGACTCCAGGTCAGTTTCATCTCTCTTCCCCTTGGCGTTGATTGGCGCTCACAGCACCTGGCTCTACAGAGAACTACCGCTGTCTTTTCTAATAGCCCCAAACTGCTAAGAATCATTCGACACCAAACCAAACCTAAGATTTTTATATTCCGTCAAACTTATCTGCTAACAATCAGAATTAAAGCTAAAGTATCCTTGTGTCCTATAATTTGTTGAGTTTTTAAAAAGCTCTACACATAGATGTAATGAATGCAATCTACAAATATAGTTTCACCCAATCGTTTCCATTCACAGGGGAAAATCAGAAAACTCATTTTTACCTCATGAAGTCTTGCTAGATTAGGTTCCTGGTACTTCAGTTATGCCAACCCTGCCATTACAAATAGACTCCAAAAAAGAAACCATGGAAAGAAGCTCGTTTGTCAACTCAGTTGGGTTTGTTGAACAATCAAAATGGATGCCACAATGACAATTTACAGCACAGCCTTTAATGGAGAAGACTGAATATTAAGCATATTAGATAGCAAAGGCAGCTGGCCCACTGGGCTGGCAATGTACTTTCATCCTGACAACATAAATATGTACACCAAAGTTGCTAAATACTGAGGCAGAAATACCAAGAACAGCCCAGGCCAAAGGGGGGATGTCTTATCAGTCCATGTGAGAACCACAATATCTGCAGAGACAAAAGAACCTACAAAAATGCAGTGCATTACAAAAGGAAAAACAACAAAAGAAAAGCCTATAAATAGTTCCAGTTCTGTTTGTTGACCTCTGTGAGTGTTTTCCGGTCCAGTCTGATGGAGTGCCACACCCTGGCCCCAAAGTCAATTTTTGGGATTCCTCAGGGACTTCATTGCTTTGCTGTCCTTGCTCTCTGTTGCACGCCCTTAGAGTTTGGCCCCGGTGTAGTGGGGTCAGCTCAGGCACAATTCCTGCACTGTGTCTCCAGTGTAGTCCCCAGCTGTTGATTTCTTTTGGGTTCTTGTTGTTGTTTTGTTTTTCTTTGTTTTGTTTTTGTACTTATTATTGTTTTTGCATATCTATATAGATAAGACAGGTGTGATAAACAATCTGGAGGAGAAAATGAGACCAACAGTTCTGGGGGACACGGGACAGGGGAAAGTGGGAGAAAGGAAGGGGGATGCCAACCAACCCAGGGACAAGGGAACAAGTGATCTAAAATCAATGGTGAGGAGGATATAGGATGCATGGTGGGCTTTATCAAGTGCAATGTAGCCAAGAGGAATTAATGAAAGCTGAGTGAAGGCCAAACATGATAGTGGGACAAGAGGAATGTAAAAGGAAATAGAGAAAAGAACTAGGAGGCAAAGGACATTTATAGAGGTCTAAATACAGGCATGTACTTACATAAATATATTTATATATAACAATAAGGACATAGATCTATGTACATATATTTATACATTAAGTATTAAGGTAGCAGACAGACATTGGGGCACTACTGAAGTACTCCCTCAATGCAAGAACACTTTGTTCTAATAACCCCGCATTCTGTGATGCTCACCTTCCAGACACGTTGCTGAAGACAAAATGGGTACATAAGCAAATGTGGTGAAGAAAGCTGATGGTGCCTAGCTATTACAAGATATAACATTTGGGGTCTTAAGCACTTGAAAATAAACAATCATCCAGCTGGCTGAGAAGAAACAAAATCCACATGGACGAAGCACACTAGTCTATGTGATCATGAGGTGTCGATGGGGTCAGGTATCAAGCAACAAAGACCCAGAGCAAAAAATCATATCAATGTGACTGAGGGGGAGTGCAGAGTGGAGACCCAAAGCCCATTTGTAGACAATTGGGCATCCCCTCACAGAAGGGTCACAAGGAAGAGATGAGCAGTATAGCACCGATGAAGCATACAATTTTCCTCTAGTTCTATAATGGTTCCTCCCACCCACTATCATGATCCCAATTCTACCTTATAAATCTGGCTAGACCAGAGCATGTACGCTGGTACAGATAAGAGCTGCAACATACAGATAAGAGCCGCAACACAAGGAATTCTGAACATATAAATCCCTGACCAATAATGAGCGTAGTGATACCAGGAGGGGAAGGGGAAGGGGGGTGAGAGAAATGGGGAAACGATCACAATGATCAACATATAACACCCCCCAGGGGAGTGGACAACAGAAAAGTGGGTGAACGGAGACAGTGGTCAGTGTAAGACATGAAAAAAAAATTATAAATTATCAAGGGATCATAAGGGGGTGGAAATGAGCTGATACTAAGGACTCAAGTAGAGACAATGTTTTGAAAATGATGATGGCAACATATGTACAAATATGCTTGACACATGGATATATGTATGGATTGTTATAAGAGGTATAAGAGCCCCCAATAAAATGATTTAAAAATAAAAAACAAATGATAAACCTTTTAAAATTATGTATTTCAAAATGAAAGCAAAATAAATAATAAAGTGCAATTAATAGTGATGTTTGTCTCATTCTACTATCAATTTCTTGTACTGTACCTTATGCATAAATCTATTTTGGCTAGGATCTCACTCTATCATATGTGCATTCTCTAATAGACCAGGAGCTTCTTGCAGGCAGGGATCACTCATTTCTCTTCCCTGAGGGATAGGCATATAGAATGTCTTCAATGCATATTTGGTAAGTTGATTTTGGTAGTGGATGATCAAATGCATACATATTTTCTGAAACTACTTTCTCAAAGTGAGCATTTCAGACTAAAAAGCAAACAAGAAACCACAGCACAAATCTGCCAACATGAGAATGAAATTTACAATGCACACATAGTATGGTTCCATGTGAAATTCTTAATATAAAAAGTAAAATAAAGTACTTACTACAGGTAAAAATGAACCATGTAGTCAGAGAATACAAATTATACAAAGGTAAAAATATTGGTGAGATTTGAAAACTTATTTAAACTATAGACTAGTTGTTTCTCAACCTGGGTGGATTTTTACCCCCTAGGAGACATTTGGCGATATCTGGAGATAGTTCTTGGTTGTCACATCTGGGAAGGGAGAGTGGGTGGCTGCTACTTGCACCTACTGCATAGAAGCCAAGGAATCTTCTCAAGATGCTACAATGCACAGAGTCATTCTCCACAAAATAACAATAATAATGTGGCCTAAAATGACAGTGGAGCTGAGATTGAGAAACCCTGAGGCAGATGGTTTGTAGAGGTTGTTCTCAATCATTTTTTAATTTTGAGGTGAAGAGAACTACGAAACACTAATTCAGTGTAAGTCACAGACCTAAAAGGCCCCCAGTGCATAAGCAAATGTAGTGAAGAAAGCTGATGGTTCCCGGCTATCAAAA
>NW_022103896.1:53398871-53416818 GCF_000313985.2 Echinops telfairi | reverse complement strand
AGAATGATGAGGGCAATGAATGTACAAATGTGTTTTACACAGTTGATGTATGTATGGATTGTGATAAGAGTTGTAAAAGCCCCTAATAGAATGATTAAAAAAATAAATTAAAAAAAAAAGGCTCCCAGGAAGAAAAATATCTTCATGGTTGTTGGGACCGATTGATTGCAGTCCAATTCATAGAATGCAGATACATGCTAGGACGAGTCATTCCGTCACAGAGAAACAAGCTTCGCAATAGAATGAGTAGAGGAGGCCCCAGTGTCCCTTAGGATAGTGTCCCCTGGCACTGTGCCCTTGTGACTGGTTTCCAGGGACACTCCAAAATATCAATCGACTTACAGGAAAAAGACCAATAAAATCTTTTCAATGGCCAACTAAGAATGTCATTGATGAGTCTGATTCTGAAACATCTTTATTTTAAGCCTATTTTAAATAGTATCAAGTGGTGCTTTTTTTTCTCTGTAATACCCTTATACAATGCTTGGTCTTGTTTAAAAACATCTCTTGTCATTTCCAATGATAATCTTGGGTTGTACTTCCTGGACGCCCACAGTGTCACACAGTCTCCAGTTCAGACACCTATCAGACCCTCTCCCCAGAGTACAGGTGCCCTTGTTCTCTTGTGATTGCCATTTTGCATTATGCAAATGCGGTTGGTTATAGTCCATATCCCTTCATGTTCATCTCTGCCTGGACTGTCTGGCAAAATTCACACATCTTTCTACATCATCTTCATCTCACTTGTACAAGTACTATTTGTTCCTGTGCTCACTTTTCCACGTGCTTTTTATCATTTAAATTTTTAAATGTTACTTGCACTTTGTGTGGTGGTACAGTGAAGAACCTTTTAGGCTGAAAGCTCCAAGATCAACAGTTCAAAACCACCAGGCCCTTTTTGGTGAACTGCCCATTTATGTCTTTTGCCCACTTTTTAATTGGATTTTCTCTCATTGATACTGCAGAATTCTGTAGATGTTATTCATAGTCCTTGGTTCTTTTTTGTTGTTGCTAGAGATTTTTTCCCAGTCTGTTTACACTTTGATAAAATATTTGGATGTGCATAAGTGTCTTATTTTTAGTAGCTCCTGGCTGGGGCTTGATTGCCAGTGGGTAGTTCTGCTGCTATGGTAGTATGAATGTGAGGGAGTTTTTGCCCTCAGGGGAGAAGACAAAACAAACAAACAACAAAGAAAAATCTGGTAAGGGTGGGTGGGCCTGGGTCTGTGGTTGTACTGGCAGGCATGCCAGTGTCCACCTGGGATGCCTGCATATCAGAAGTGGGTGCAGCCATACAAGAGGAAGTAAAACAGGGAAAGGGGGAAAATCAAATAAAACTAAAGGGAAAAAAAGAACCCTGCTGTTTGGGTAGGGATTCCTGATCCTCTGGCAGTGGTGGTGTGTGCACACATCTGCCACAGCAGGAGAGGGGACATACCTTGCATAGGCAGGGCACCAGAGGAGGAAGGAAGGAAGGAAGGAAGGAAGGAAGGAAGGAAGGAAGGAAGGAAGGAAGGAAGGCGGTAGCATCACTTGAAGTGGTTGCCAGCATCAAGTAGTGAGGATGTCTGCACAAAGCTACCTACAATTGGAAGAGATCCATATTTGTGAAAGGTGACCCAACAGAATGTAGAAGTTATTACACAGCATTATTAATGTCATATGCAGTGAAATTTTGCTGAAGATGATTAAAAAATAGTTGCAGCAGCGTAACAATGGGGAACTGGCAGGAATAGAAGCTGGATTCAGACAAGGGTGTTGGACAAGGGATAACTACTGATGTCATGCCAAATGGATGTTGGATTAAAACCAGAGAATAACAGCATGATGCTAATTTGTGTTAGGCTGACCATACAAAAGCATTCAAGTGTGTGGATCAAAATAAATTATGGATGCTATTGTGAAAAAGGTAAATTCCAGAACACTGCCCTGCACTCATGCAGAACCTGTGCATCCAACAAGAGGCAGTTATTCAAACAGAATGGAGGGGCAGGGGGGCAGGGTTGTGCATGGTTTAACATCAGGAGTGCAAATCACAGTTCTATCCTTTCACCACATTTAGCCAATCTTATGCTGAACAAATAATTTGAGGAGATGGACTACAAGAAGAAAAACAGTGGTAGGCAGAAAACACCACCTTGCCTTGCTTGCTGAAAACAAGGAAGACTTCAAGCAATCACTAATGAAAATCAAAGACTGCCGTTTGTAAGCAAGGCTTATACCTAAACATAAAGGGAACAAAATAACCATACTGGGAACAATGAAGAGCATCATGATACACTGAGAAAAGATTGAATCGGTCAAGGATTTCTTTTAAGGAGTCCTCAGTCAGCACCCAAGGGAGCAGCAGTCAAGAAATGGACAGATAGCACTGGGCATGCCTGCTGCAAATGATATCCTTTAAAGTGTTAAAAAAACAAAGATGACATGTTGAGGACTAAAGAGTGTCTGTCCCATTATGTAGTATTTTTAACCACGCTTATGCTTGGGAAAACTGGACAAAGAATCGGGAAGACCAAGAATTGAACCCTTTGAACAATGGTGGTGTGACGAATGTAAAATAGGCCACGGGCTGCCGGAAGCACAAACAGACCTGGGTGGGAAGAAGGACAAATAGAATGTTGCTTAAAACGAGGATGGAGAGACTTCAGGGAGTGTCCGTTGAACATGTGACCAGGAGGGACAGTCATCATGCTTCATAAAGTAGCGGATCAATGCAAACACAGACCCTCCACGGGATGGGGGGGCACTGTGGGCACAACAAGAAGCTCAAGCCCAACGATGCGTGTGACAGTGGCACAGAGCAGGCAGTGTTCGGGGTTCTTTCTGTCTGTTGTGCACAAGAGTACCGTGAGCCAGATTGGACTCTATGGCACGGACAGCAGCAACTGAAGAGATTAGTCCTAAATGCATTGGGTTGATCTTCAAAGGGGAATGACTCTTTATTTTTCATTTTTTATGTTGCTTCGAAGGTATTACCCGTCTTCCACTTTCCTTGTTTTACATTTTTTTTTCCAGATTTCCTTTCATTCCTTAAATCCATTACTCAACTTTAAATGTGTTTATCTTTTCATTTTTTTCTTATTCTTTTCTTTATTCTACAAGCAGAGTCATAAGATGCCTATCTTTTTGGTCAACTTTCCAATTTACTGAGCCTTTTGCTATCATGAATGATAGAGTATTTGTTAGCTGTCACCCCTCATTCATTGCAGCTTCATGCACAGTCTACCAAAATGTTGCCTCGTCATGTGATAGCCCATGATTGGTTGTGGATTGGTCGATGTACCATTGGAATAATCCATAGGATTTTCCTTCCGTAATTTTTAAAAGTACATCATCAGGTCTGTATTCCTCATCTGCCTCAGGCTAAAACAACTACGTTATTTGACACATTTATAATGTTAATTATACTCAGTAGATGTACCATTAGCATCAACCCTTTCAACTGCCAATATCCTATGCTTTTGAATTTATCATGTTGCCTAAGGAATGTTGCAAATCAATTGTTTTAAAATTTTAGTAGATATAAGTACTGATTACATAATACCTTTTGATGAAAAGAAATTATATAAAGGCATATCAATATCTTGAATTCTATTTGTGTCACACAGCATCATATTCTCCTATTTTCAGAAAATGCATAACCACATTTAAATATGAAACTCCCTCCCTAAGCCAATTCAGAAATTTTGACACCTCCATTATTATAGAAAAGGACAAGTTGACTCTGCATCTACAGAGTAATGAGCAGCAACCAAATAGCAGTCCAGCCTGATTGAGTGATACTTCTGAAATTCCCCCAAACACTAGAAGGTTATGTATCACCTTAGACATTTGCATTCAAACCTGACGAGATCATTTCTCTGGGAGTCTGAACAGTCAAGTAGGAAATGTAACCAGTAAAAACCACACAGTCGCCAGAAGTACTGCAGTACATATGCATTTTTGAATTGTCTTGTGGGGTACCTTCAACTCTCCTATAATACATTAAAAAGCAAAAGGAAAATCAGTAAATTATTTTTTTTAATTTAACTTTAAAATTACTACAAATGTTAAGCATTTGGTTGGGATCTTCCCATCCTTCCTCTCCATGGGCGTGTGTGTGCACATGAACAAACATACACACAAGTGCAGAATTACTTCAAAACACACTGAGCTCAGGGAAACAAGGAAAGCAGTCCATTTTTCTTCATTTCCCTCACAGGTGGTGTGGTAGTTACGTAATCTGTTGTCAATTTGAGACCTAAGAGTAAAGGGATAGAGTTTCCCCTGTCAATGAGGTCACAGCTTGATGACCTCATTTGGAGATGCTAAGGAGATAAATACCTCATTGGAGGCAGGACACTGCAAGGCATGCTTGCAGACAGGACACATGGAGCTCTGCTAGAGCCCTGGAGCTGGAGGAGCCATGTGAGACCCATGCCAGTGCTGAGATGCCTCTACTACCACTGGATCCACAAAACTTCTCACCCACTGGCCTGTGAGTTCCCTGCATTTGGTGGCATTGCATGTGTTTTGTGAGTCTGAAGAGGAATTTATAGATTGGTATAGGCCATATGGGCTAATATCAGAATTATGGACTTGATCTGGACTGGACTGGGATGTTTTCTCAATATTCAATATTGCTCTTTTATAGAAAACTCTTTCTTATACACATATGAATGTCCATGAATTTGTTTCTCTAGTCTATCCAGACTAACTCGGGTGATAAAATTTGTGAGGAATAGGGACACATAAATTCTTGTTGCAAGATTCTTGGTAATGACTTTTAAAACTCATTACCACTGAGTAGATTCATCTGAAAGAAGGGAAATCTAGACAACATTGAAATTCTAGCTATTTTATCGATATACTTTCTGAGGTTGAACCATAGTGGGCTTCTCTTTCTGTCCCTGTCCCAGTGCCACTTCCCTCCATTCACTTCATTTTCATTCCTCTGAATAGTAAATTTGGGGGCAAGGAGAAGTAGGTCAAAGATAGGAAAACCGAATAGGTTTGGTGATTTAAAGACCATGAGAATCTAAAAGTGACTATTCTAAGCTACAATGAGAAGTCCAACACCATTTCTCAGTCAGCTGAGGAACTGGAGACTAGTGGACATACTGAATTCATAGTTAGAACTGTTTTTTGCATATTCTGCATGTCTTCCTAGGGATGCTACTTCAACCACTAGCAGTAATGATGGAGGTATAAAAATGGCATAGGGGCACATCTGAGCTCCTCTAACTTCACAAGGGGGAAGGAGACTTAAGCCTAATACCAGCCTAAAGCCAGGGGTCAGGTATGCCTCCATACCTCAACCTTCTTACCAATCCTGATACCAGCCACCCATCGCACGGCTCTTTCTACCTCTCTGCTGGATTTGATAAGTTATTGCAATAGTCTCACATACCTCATGAGACACGCACACTTATGGTGTCACTTGGGAATGCTAACAAGCTATACTTCAGAATGAGAAATGCTCAGGATACAGTTTCTCCAGTGAAGAGAGCCTCTTTTCAACTACGCCCACAGGCACTCCTCTGTTGGTGCCCACTAACCTCTCACCCACTTGGCCCGTTGGCCTCTGCCCTGCACAGGCAAGTGTTACAAAGTTCCTTTTGTGCTACCAGTAATTGCCCAAAGGGCACTCCACTCCACCATAAAACTCAGCCTGAAGGTGCTCAGCTCTAGGTCAGCAAGCCTAGGTTCCCTGGTTAAATGTCTCAAGGCACCTGCTCTGCAAGGGAGCCTTCTGCATTACTTTCTCTGTGGACCAGGAAGGCCACTGCTCTGTCTAGTACTCTTGGTGCCACTGCCACCGCCACCACCACTGCCTTTTTGTCAATTTCTGCCACAGCTGCCTAGCTTCCGGATTAAGGAGGTTCCACCTGAAGGGGTCTCCGGGTCCAAAAGACACATTCCTTTCCTGGCTCATCTTTTTGATGGTAATGAGATTCCCCCAAATCTGCTTCTGAGATGGCCCATTTTGAAGCTAACGGACAGCAAAACCAAAAAAATCTCCTTATTGCAGTCCCATACACTTTATTTTCATGGTCCCATGCAGCCATTTAGTGGGAGTTATGAAGACTATCGCTAAAAGAGCCATATGGAAAAATGTACTGTACCACAAAAGGATAGCACCAATCCTTCAAAATCCTTATCAAGAATTTGGTAACTGGTCACATTTTGGGAAATTTCTCCTCCAAGATTATTGAGTTGTCAATATCTAATCAGGATATGATTTGCCATGACATTTACATTGTTAGTTGAGTGGTGTCAAGCAATAAAAATAGAGCCAACTAAAGCAGTAAGTGTGCTAGTAGTCTGCGGAGAGATGTTTCCAAGGTGTGGCACTTCAGCCTCTTAGCCAAACCAATACTGAATACAATCATTTCTCATCATCCCTCTAGTCCCCAACCTCATCCAAGTCACCAGGACCTCTCCTGTGGAGTAGGGAGTAGCCTCTTCACTATTTCCCCTTGCATCCATCTCCTGGCCCACACGCTTCCTTCTAATTTCAGGACAGCAGCAAGAGTGAGTCTGTCAAAGCATGTCAGGTGTCATTCCTCCCTCAGACCATTCCAAAGCCCTCCGTCTCACGGAGACTTCACCAGCAAGTCCTCACAAGGGCAAACCAGACCTCTCGAGGTTTGCCTGCTCCTGCTTCCTCACCTTTCTCTTTCCTCCTGCTGGTCTTTCCTAACCAGTAGATACCTATTTGCTGAATCAGTTCCTTAGTCCCTGCATATGGTTTCTCAGAGGAAATTCCAGGAGAAGGAGGCCCCTGAAGAATAATCTGTGTCACCTAACATAGAAGTCATACAGAGGTCTACAATGTTCCAGAGATATGACAAAAGAGGCGGAAAGCCATATAGGGCCTGGAATCTATTGATCTGTCGGTCTGTTCTAAGGGAGACTCAGACAGACTCTAGTCTACAATTTACAGGATGGAGTAGCTTGAGAACAAAGGTCAAACAGCTTTCACTTTAATGTCCTCAAAGGATAGTAGAAATCTTACACATAAAGCCACGAACTGTATGTAAAATATAACATCACTATTAGTTGGAATCAGCTCTTTGGCATTAATTTTGCTTTTGCTTTCTTGATAAGATGTTACATTACACACGAACTAGTGTGTTATTTTAAAATATAGTGTGATATGTTAAATATGCATATTGTAAACTCTAGCTCAACCATGGAAAAATGAATCAAATAGATTGCTCTTATATGCCAATATTGGAAACAAAAGACTAAAAATAAAATAAACAAACAAAAGTTCAACCAATTAACCGAACAGAAGAAAATAAAAGAGAAATAAAGATTAGCTAGAAAAAATAATAACAAATAGCAAGATGATGAACTCAAACACAACATGGTAATAACTACATTAAATATAAATGGCCTGAACATTGCATTGTAACACTGGATAAAAATAAAGAACGAATTATATGCTGTCTACAAGAGATTCACTTGAAATAAATACATTTATTGTTTAAATCCAAAAAAGATGAAAATGATATGCCACATTAACATCATTGGGGAAACAAAATGGGTAATTCAATGAACTGAGAATATTTCTTGAAAGACACAATTATCAAAATTGACTCAAGATGAAATAGAAACTCTAGCTCTCTTGCTCTCTGGTGATTGGAGCATGCCAGAGTGCGCTGCTCCTTTAGCTAGTTCTCTGCCTCAACCTGTGAGCTGCACCACCTGGAGGCCAAACCAGTCCATGGATCTTGTTGCTAGAGCTTGAGACTTCTTTGAGACCTGCTTCGCCATGCTGCTGGGGCATACATTGCTTGAGGTTGAGGTTGGTGAATCCTGTTGCTTTGCATTGCTTGAGTCCAATATCTCATCTGGGCCAGCTTCGTTAAGCTCCCAAGTTACTGACCATTGGTGACCCACCCTGCTGTTTGCTACCTGTGGGCAGACTCTTCTTGCCTTGCCCAAGGGAGGACTCTACTGTCTGCTTCTGTGACCTTGGACCTGGCAGCCCAATAGCATGGATGCCCACATCATGCCACCAGAGACTGGGATTGCAGAGCAAGGTACGAGGACAAGAAGTCAAGCAGCACCATGAATTCAGTCTGCACTAGTAAGAAGTGTGGATCACACTGAAAACCCCAGAAGCCTTTTGACAAGACTCAAAATCGAAAAGCACGAATATAATGGTCCCTCATGGCAACTTCAGAGCCTGGTCTGCATTCACCCTGGGGATTCAGAAACAAGTTTGGATTTTCTGCTTCGCCTAAGGCCAGGCGACAGAAGCTTAGATCCAGGGCTGAGTGCAGTTACATTTCTTTGTATTATGAAAAAATGAACAAATCTGTCTTGGAAGAGATACAGCCAGAATGCTCCTTAGAGACAAAGAAGATAACTAAAGTAAGATAGACTGGGTAAAATTTCCATCAGTGGATCAATGGATTAAAAAACTGGTACATACGTATAATGGAGTACTACCCATCCCTAAAAAGCAGTGATGAACACATGAAACACATTGCCACATGGGAAGAACTGGAGGAACGTACACTAAAAGAAGTAAGCCACGCACAAAAGGACAAGTACAACACGAGTCCACTGAAGTAAGCAAAAAAAAAATGCAAAAAGGGACATATGAGAAAAGCTACTAAATGCATACATTCCCGAGGTGAGGTCCAGGTACTACTGCAGGTGCCAAACCCAACCCAGGGAAACGTATGGCAGCCAACTAATAAGGAGGGGGGCTGGGGAGAGAGAGACAGGGGTAGTGGAAGAACAGGGCACTAACCCATCCAAGGAGAGGGTGCTGTGTATATCTCCACAGGAGAGGGAAAGAGGGATCAGACTTCACCCCGGCAGTGCCAAGATGTGAAAGCAACATAGAGGCCTGAAGCAGGGAACCAACAGAGAGGTCTGTGGGGCCAGCCTCAATCCCAACTACATGGGCCCCACCCGCACCCCAGAGGAATGCATTTCAGAGGACAGCACTGAAGCTGCGGCTCAGGAAGTGGGGTGTGTATGATCAGGGGCAAATGAAGAGGGAAGGAGAGAGTGGAACACACCCTGGTCCACCAAGTCCTGAGGACAATGTTCAGGTTCAGAGCAGCCAATGCACAGAGAGGAGCACAGGGCTGGCCCCATTGGGAGACATGACGACGTCCCTCATGACACATAGCGCTAAGGGGGCAGCACTGGGGACACGGTGTGGAGATGTGCCCAATCCGACCCCACCACACGGGGGGGCGGTGAACACTAAGGGTGTACAGCGGAGCAGAACGAGAAGCAAAGCAAAGAAGTCCCCGAGGAATGCCAAAGGCGGACTTGGGGGCCAGGGCGTAGCACCCCAGCAGATTCGACTGGCAAACACTCACAAAGGTCAATGAACAGACCTGGAACTGTTTGAGGGCTTTTCACTCTTTGCTATTGGTTTTTCTCTTTTTATTTGTTTTTTGTTTTGTTTTATTAGCTGTTGTTGATTTATTCTTTGACTTCCTTTTTTATTGTTTTTCTCTGCTTTATGTGCATATTATTGTCTATGCTTGTCTATCTGGATAAGATAGGCGGAATGAACAATACATCAGAGAGAAGAATGAGACTGACGGTTCCAGGGGAATACAAGAGAGAGGGAGATGGGGCAAAAGGAAGGGGGTGCCAACAAATCCAGGGACAAGGGAAGAACAAATGATTTTAAATTGATGGTGAGGAGGGCATAGGATGCTGGGGTGGGGGTGGAGGGCTTGATCAAGGGCAATGTAGCCTAGGGTAATTACCAAAATCCGAATGAAGGCTGAACACGATAGTGGAACAGGAGGAAAGCAAAAGGAAATAGAGAAAAGAACTGGAAGGCATGGGATATTTGTAGAGGTCTAAATACAGACATGTATATATATAAATATATTTATATACAATGACAGAGGAATAGAGTGATGTACATATATTTATTTATAAAGTATTACAATAGCAGATGGACAGTGGGTCCCCACTCAAGTACTCCCTCAACTCAAGAACAATTTGTTTTACTAACCCAGCACTCTGTGATGTTCACCTTCCCTGACACTATGGCTGAAGACAAAATGGGTGCATAAGCAAATGTGGTGAAGAAAGCTGATGGTGCCCAGCTATCAAAAGACATAGCATGTGAGGTCTTGAAGGCTTGAAGATAAACAAAAGGCCATCTATCTGAGAAGCAACAAAGCCCACATGGAAGAAGCACACCAGCCTGTGTTGATCATGAGGTGTCAATGGGATCAGGTATCAGGCATCAAAGACCCAAAACAAAACAAAGAAAAAGCATATCAATAGAAATGAGGGTAAGGGTAGAGTGGAGACCCAAAGCCCATCAGTAGTCAATTGGACATCACCTGTCAGAACGGCCACAAGGAAGTCACAAGCCAGTCAGGGTGTAGTATAGCACCGACAAAACACACAACCTTCCTCTAGTTCTTTAATGCGTCTTTTCTCCCCCACCCCACTACCATGACCCCAATTCTATCTTACAAATCTGGCTAGACCAGAACATGTACACTGGTACAGATATGAGCTCAGAACACAGGTAATCCAGAACAGATAAACCCCTCAGGACCAATAAGGAGAGCAGCAATACTAGGAGGGTGGGGGTGGGGGTAAAGGTGAACCAATCACAATGATCAATGTATGGCCCCCATCCCAGGGGGACAGACAGCAGAAAAGTGAGGGAAATGAGACAGCAGTTGGTGTAAGACATGAAAAAAAATGATAAGTTATCAAGGGGACATCGGGGATGGAGGGGGGTGGAATGATGCCAGGGTCTCAAGTAGAAAGAAAATGTTTTGAAAAAGATGACAACAACATATGTACAGATGTTTGGCAAAATGGATATATGTATGGATTGAGATAAGAGCTGTATGAGCCCCAAATAAAATAAAATTTTTAAAAAGAAGGAAAAAAAGTTAGACGGGGTAATCTTGCCAACATCACTTTGTAAAGACCATGAGGACTTCAGGAGGTTGTCTAGTTCTCTCAATTCCAACCCAGGTCATGCGTGCCATGTCAATTATGGGTGTTGTTAGCTGCTGTGGATTTGGTTCTACTCATGGTGATCCCAGGTATAACATACATGAAATGTTGCCGGGCCCTGAGACACTTTCATGATTGGCAATATCATCTAGTTCATCACTGCAGTCACTCTGAGCTCACCCTCTGGCACTATGTCAGATACTCTTCTGATGTGATCCACAGGGTTTCCTTTGGTTAAATTTTAGAAGTAGATGATCAGATCTTTCTTTCTAGCTCTAAGGAAACCTGTCCAACATAGATGACCCTGCTGGTGTTTGAAATACTGAGGTGCAACTCTAAGCATCATTACTACACAAAAGCTATCACAATACTATGCACAGATAGATGAGTGGTGCCAACCATCAATTAAGTATTAAGGTAGGAGACAGAACACTTTGTTCTAATAACCCAGCATTTTGTGTTGCTCAGCTTCCCAACATGACTGCTGAAGTCAAAATAAGTGCATAAGCAAATGTGATGAAGACAGCTGATGGTGCCCAGCTATTAAAAGATATAGCATCTGAGGTCTTAAAGGGTTGAAGAGAAACAAGTGGCCATCTAGCAGGGAAGCAACAAAGCCCACATGGAAGAAGTACACCAACCTGTGTGATCATGAGGTGTCAATGGGATAAGGTATTGGGCATCAGAAGACCCAATACAAATAAATATATTGATGCAAATAATGGGATCATCAGAGTGGAGACCCAAAGCCCATCTGTAGATAATTGGACATTCCCTCACAGAAGGGTCACAAGGAAATAATGAGACAGACAGGGTTCAGAACAGCACCGGTGGAACACACAATATTCCTCTAGTTCTTTAAGGCTTCCTCTCCCCACTACCATGACCCCAGTTCTACCTTACAAATCTGGCTAGATCAGAGCATGTACACTGGTACAGATAAGATCTCCCAACAGAGGGAAGCCAGGACAGATACCCTCCTCAGGAACAGCAATGGGAGTAGCGATACCATCAGGGTAGGGGGAAGGTGGAGGGAGAAGGGGGAGAAATAGGGAACCGACTACAATGATCGATGTATAATTCCCCCCTCCCCAGGGGGAGGAACAACAGTAACATGGGTGAAGGGAGACAGTGGGTGGTGTGAGATATGAAAATAATAATTTATCATTTATAAGGGTCTATGAGGGTGGGAGGGGAGGGGAGTGAGGGAAAAAAGAGAAGCTGATAACAAGGGTTCATACAGAAAGAAAATATTTTGAAAATGATGATGGCAATATATGCACAAATATGCTTGATTCAATTGATGTATGGATTGCTATAAGAGCTGTACGAGGCACCAATAAAATGATTCATTTTTTTAAAAAGAAACTCTAAATAGTTAAATATATTTTTTAAATTAAATATATTATTTAACATGCACAGAATGCTCCAGGCCCAGATAATTTCGGTGATTAAGTCTCTAAATATTAAGAGAAATAATATAAACATAAAGAAAATGTCTTTAGCAAATGAAAGATGAGGACACACCTCCCAACCCATTTGGGGCAGCATTACCTGATACCAAAAATATGTAAAGGTATTTTTTAAAAAGAAAGGGGAGCTGATATCAAAGAGGTCAAGAAGGAAGAAAATGTTTTGAAACTGACAGTGGTAGCAATTGTACAATTATGCTTGATCTAATTGAATTATGTTATAATATCTGTAAGAGCTCCCAATAAAGTGATTTTTAAAAATAATATTACACATTGAATTTAGACACAATATTTTAAATGCTGTGAATTATTCAAAAAGACACTAGGCAAATGAAGATAGGTCAATGGCCATTAATACATAAAAGGATGTTCAATATCATTAGTTCTAAGGATAATATAAAGCAAATCCAAATATGATACTATTTCATACCTACTAGAATCACTAAAATTAAAAAGACTAGTTATATCAAGTGTCAGTGAAGATGTGGAATAACTGAAATGTTTATACCTTGCTGCTGGGAAGGCGCAATATTGTACCCACTTCAGATTACACTATGTATAATAGTAGATTGACAGTGTACTATGAAATTAAAGATACACTTACCAATATAAGCCATCAATTTCATTCCTAGGTGTTTACCAAAAGGGAAAAAATAGACAATAAGTCCACAAGAAGACTTTTACACAAATGCTTGTAGTAGCCACCTTCATAATAACAAAAAAACTATAAACAGGCCAAATGTATATCCAAAGGTAGTAAATAACCCAAATGTGATATGGGACACTGCATAGCCATAAAAATGAATGAAGTACTGATAGAAAAAACAACATAGATCAACCACAAAAATATTAAGCGGAATGGAAGAAGTCAGATGCAAATTGTAGATGGTTGTGCTTATCTGTTTCTAGAAGAGGCAAGATCAGTCTATGCTAACCTAGGAATTCGTGTATGCTAGGCTGTGCTGTCTAGAGAAACAAATCCAGAGACACTCATATATGTGTAAGAAAGAGCTTTATTTCAAGAAATAACTATATATCAAGCAAACATCGCAGCCCAGTCCAGATTAAGTCCATAAATCTGATATTAGTCCATAAATTCACCTTCAGACTCATGCAACGATGAAGAATGCAGGAAGTTCACAGGCCGGTAGGTGCAAAGTCTTGTGGATCCAATAGTGGTGGAAGCATCACAGGACTGTCACAGGGCTCAGCATGACTCATCCACAGGAAGGTGAAGGCAGAGAGAGCAGAGGAGGAGGTTCCCAGGACCCTCCTTAAGAGATAGCCACACCCAAGAGGAGGTACCATCAGGCGGTGACCTGATTGACAGGCTAGACTCCACCCCTACACGTTCATATCTTCAAGTTGATGTGAAATTATATAACTGCCACACTGCGGTTGTGGGCAGGTGGCTATGATGGAGAGTAAAATTCCCCAGGGAACTTTTAGTGGGGATGAAAATTTTCTACTTCTTGGCACAGATTTAATATTTGTTTAAAATTAATAAACTTCACACTTATAAGTTGTGCATAGCATTGTAAGTAAATTATACTCCTATAAAGTAGCTTTTAAAAAGAAAGCCAAGACAAATGTTCCAAATTTTCTGACCTTTTCTGTGATAACAAACGGTTATCAGTCCTGTGCTACCTTGAAGATATTTTGGAAAAAGTGAAAACATTTAGCCTGCCCTTTTCAAGGCAAATTCAATAATGAGGAAGAAAGAAATGGCTTTGGGGAAGGAAAAAAGCTCATGAAATACAAAGAACATTTCAAAAATGATTTTTGGGATGTTTATGTGAGTTTATTGACAACAATTATATATGCATCACTTTTTAAATTCTCATAGCTGTGTACTCATAGACTTCTAAACTTTAAAATGTTTAACTCATTTTAACATGTTTCAAATTAAGATTTTCAGTAGGAATTGAATCTGTTAACAATTGTAATGCAACATTTTTTGACCAATTTTCATCAGGAAAGAAGTTCATTTATTTGCCAAAAATTTTTAAAGTTGATTCATAATTGAATTAGAAGAATTGAATATAAATGACTTAATAAAATAGCTAATAATGCACCCTTCCATTTTATCTATCTATACCAATGATGCCTTTTTCACTCATGAAAGGTTTTAAAGGACAATAAAAAAATTATAGAGTGAGACTTTTTTTGTTTTTTTACTTCACAACATATTAAATTCTCATTTTCATAAAATAGAGCATAATCAATCACAGTGCTGCCAACTGGAATTGAGCTTTCTCACTAGACCCCTGTGAAGCATGTGGGGCAGAAAGATTTCCACAGGAGGTTAGCCCCAGGAAACATTTATGCACTTATTCATTGGTTTTGCCTTCCAACCTTGAAAAATAAAAGAAGCTTTAACCATTGTAGTAGACTTATGAGCATTTTGTCAAAGCAGAAGCCCAACTTCCCACCATCTTTTAAAAATATTTTTTGTTGGGAATTAAGCTGAAAGTTTGCAGAGCAGATCAGTTTTCCATATATTTTTTGTTTTATCTTATTAATTTCAAACCCCATAAAATACCATCACTTATCCCACTTCGTCCCTGTGTTTCCTGTTTCCAGTCCTTAATCCTTCTGAACTATGTCCTTTACCCTTCCTTAACCCTTCTGAACTGTATTCCTGGGTAAAAGCTGTTCTTTTGATCTCAAGTGATAGCTTATTCTGAGATAGGTTTACTTCCCTACTGTTCCCCTTCCAGACCTGTCTGTATTTCAGCTGAAAATTGAGCCATGTGGGTATTCTATGACCTTAAAAATTTTTCAGAATCTGGGCCTTCTACCAACACATGAAACCCCGAGGCATTAGTAGGCTCAAAGAGAACAGTGGGGCCATCAACATGTCTCATTTGAATCAAGCCTGTTGCGTCTACTTGATTCAGACTCAATAGTGACCATATAGGACAGAGTAGAACTGCCCCTTTGGGTTTTCAAGGCTGTAACTCATTAGGGGTGCAGAAAGCCCCATCTTTATCCTGCAGAGGAACTGATAGATTTGAACTACTGACCTTGCAACTATTAGTCCAATGAACAACCCACTATACCAACAAGGATTGGGAAAATACTGTGAACAGATATTCTGGAAACTAGTGAATTGGCTAGTTGTGAATGCTTCCATATTGACATTTACTGTGCCCCACAAGTTTTTCAATAGTGACATTTACTGTGCCCCACAAGTCTTTCCTTTTATACAGAGTTGCTCGTTGGATGGCTTGGGATGCTGTCATATCAAAAGGATGCTGGGGGAAAGTGTGGCAAATACTGGTTGGAAACAATTAGACATCAATACATAATATCCTTTTTAAAACTAGGATTGTGCCACCAAAGGACCCATTGATAAGTTTTTGGTAAGTGAGATTGAACACCAGCCCATTGCTTATGCCCTGTGATATGTTAAAAATGATTGCCAGAGAGTTTGCTGAGTAGCAGTTCAAAGAGATTATAATGCTATAATTAATTTTAAAAATAGGTCTCAGCAATGAAAATGGGGACCTCCTCTTATATTAACCACACCACTGACCTCCTCTCAACGAAAAGCACGTGGACCATTTGAACTACAAATACCTAGATCTCCTCATGTTGAGTAGAGTATGGCCAACCATGTCATATTACCATACTCGTTCCTGCAAAGGACACACCTCTGGAGACTTCTTCAAGTGTGTAATTATGAACACGGATCTTTCACAAGCCTTAAAAACTTGATGAATTAGTTTTACTCTGCACCAACGGAGTCTCCATAAGTGGGAATTGAACCCACGATATCTCACAGCAGCTACATAGAAGAACACGTATGACAACGTGCTCAGTGGGAAGGCTTGGGTGTTGGACAAATGGGTGTTCTGGTGAGGAAGGTTTGAATGTCATATTAAAGCAAAAGAACTTCCAGAATGGCAGATTGCAACTGATGAAAAAGTGTGTCAGGTTTAGGAATTTGCTCTAAATTATATGTGTATGTGGTTATTTCAGAAATATTACTTACTAAAAGTGAGAATGATACCTATTAACTCTGAATATTGAGAAGAAAATGGGCTTGAGACAACACTAAGCTTATCATCAAAATGGGCAGGGACTATTTCGCAGTGATTGCCAGGGACTTGGGTGTTGGAGAGGAAATGGAGTGACTGTTAGTGGGTCCTAGGTTTCATTTAGGGGCAGTGAAAAGGTTATAAGGTTGATTGTGGCAATGGCAATGATTGTCCAACTTTGTGAATATACAAAAACCACTGAATTGGAGGTGTGTGAATTGTATGGTTTGGAAAAGTTAACTGCATTATAAATACTCAAGCATGTTCACAGCTCTACCTTCATTTGTAACTCCTTTAAAGATGACGAAACACTTTTAAAGATGAAAAAACACTTTTCCATTCAGTAGCCTCAGGCTACATGTTAGCCCCTCTGTGTCATCAAATTGATCCCTATTTTGCTGGTGGGTAAATTAAGGCTGGGAGAATGAAGATCTGCCCATAGAACTTAAGATCATATCCGAGTCCACATTCAGAGTTTCTTGGGATACAGCCGATCAAGCGACTTCAAAATAAAGATTCCAGTTCTAGGGACAAGGGAACATTGGAAGCAAGCTAAACATCCTGTTTACATGCTGTGTTAGTCTGGGAGACTAGAGAAACAAACTCGTGGAGATACTCATATGTGTATAAGAAAGAGCTTTATATGAAGAACAATTGTGCATTAGGAAAATATACCAGCCCAGTCCAGATCAAGTTCGTAAGTCTGATATTAGCCCATATGTCTGATACCAATCTATAAAGTCCTCTTCAGACTCACGAAACACATGCAATGATGCCAAATGCAGGAAGATCACAGGCCAGTGGGTGGAAAGTCTTGTGGATCCAGTGGCAGAGTAAGCATCTTCATGCTGGCAGGGGTCTCCACTTGGCTTCTCCAGGTCCAAGGCTCTGGCTGCTATCAGCCTGTCTCCATGTGGCTTGTCAACTGCAGTGCCTCCCAGGGAGTCAGCAGAGAGAAAGTGTGTGTCCCGCCTCCAAGGAGGAATACTGGAGTTCCCAGAATCCTCAGGAGAAGGCCATGACCACACAGAGTACTCATTGGTTATGACCTGATTGATAGGCTAGACCTCACCCCTTCACTCTCGATCCTCTCAAACTGGCAAGCAATTATATAACTACCACACATGCTGACTTGTGCTAGATGCAAAGGGAGATTACACAAACATTGAAAAGATAAATATGAACGTCGTGTGGGAGATGTTTATTTTTAAATACTAAGTATTAACATAATTCATGTCTCTGAATTATACATGGGATGATTGTTAAAATGGAAACTGCTTTGTTATTTAGATATTAATGTTAAATGACCATGTGTGTAGAGGTTGATGGAATTTTATAAATAATTTCTTGGCATATACTTCACATATCAGGCAATTTAATCAATCATATTTAGAACATTTGTGCAATCATCACCACAATTAACTTTAGAACATCCTCTTCTCTTGCTCACTGCTGTTAGTTCCCCATCCCCCC
>NW_022103896.1:53393951-53397766 GCF_000313985.2 Echinops telfairi | reverse complement strand
ACCCCTCTGCAAGGGGATCTCCAGTGGCCTACTAATGGGCTTTGGATCTCCACTCCACACTCCCCCCATCATTCACTATGGTAAGATTTTTTGTTCTGACGATGCCTTACACTAGTAGGAACATTTTAGCACAGTCAATAGTTGCCTTCCTTCAGAGCGAGTTTCCTAAGAACCTGTGTTCAACGGCCCCACTCAGAAACTAAGTTTCTTCTCGCCTTTCCTTGGAAATTCCATAATGTCACTGAGGTTCCATTTTGTTATCCAACCAAGTCACTAAGACCAGGTCAGTTTGAGGTATGGGTCAGCTCAGTCTCTTAATTAGGAAGAGTATAATCATACAAGGGAAGGAATTGAAGACGGCCATTCTAGAGATGTGGATTGAGAGTGGCTACCATAATGGGCTCAAACTTAACAATGGTGAGGAAGACACAAGACCAGCATGCTTCATTCTGTTGTACAAAGGTTGTTATGAGTCAGAACAGACACAATGAAAGCACCTAGCAACAACAACATTCCAGAGACAAGTTATCACTCCCTCATCTTGATCTTCAGTCCACAGACCTCCATCGTTGTAAGAGAAAAGAAGACTAAGTGCAAGTCTTATTCAAAGCCCACAAGCTGAAGAAAAAGTCTTATGAAATATCTGTTGGATATCACAGTGATTTGCATGAAATTTCATAATGGAAAAAAAACATTGTAATACAAATGTGGCATTGACTTTTTGTAGCTCCAAGAGGAAACACAGGAATAAAGAAAAATAAGTGATGTTACACTGAGGGGGTTGCAATCAATGAGATGAAACAAAATATGTATGGATTGTTCAAGAGAAAATTGATCTGCTCTGTAAATCTTTGTCCAACAATTAAAAGTCTAAAACAGATTCCTTCCAGGAAAATGGCGACTGAGTAACACATACCAGAGGGACTCCACAGAAATCAGCGCAGGAGAGTTACTAAGAGGGAAATTCCACACTGCCGGGCCACAGGAAGAGCATCATAAAGACAAGTAGGCACAGATCCACTAGGTTTTGAGGAGCTGGGGCTTTTGACTTACCACAGTGGAGGCCAGCTAGGGTTTGACCTTAGCCTTGTGACTGTCTCGGCTGGAGTCGGGATCATTTGGAGATGGCGCAGGGGCTTCATCTCAACACAACCACAGCTTGCTGCCACTTCAGGGCAGGGATTAAACCCCTCCATCCCCATGGTCAGGGATCTGGGCTCAGCTATATTGTTACTTTTGTTTCCCTCTCTTCTCTCTATCCCACCATAATCTTAGTCATCTTAGTTTGGGGTTTGGGGATTTTTTTTCTTTTTCTCATTCCTTTTCTCTCACATGCCACTGCCAACGTCCAGACCACTCCCCTTAGCCTAGGACATTTATGTCTGCCCTCCACCCAGCTGGGAGTGTTCCAGCCTCTGCAGCGTAACCCAAGGCTGGGGAACACCCACCCACACTCCACCAAGGGATATCCCGCCCAACTTCTTCCCAGGGAAAATCTGTCCACATGCCCTCTGCAGTGCTTAACTTAACACTTGGCTGGGGAAATCCCACCCACCTTCTTCTGGGGTAAACCTGCCTGAGTGGCTGGAGGAGCTTCTATCTGTCATCCGTGGTCCCACATGACTGAGGGAACTTCCTCCCACCTGCTGTAGTGCCTCACACAGCTTAAGGCAGCTTGACCAACACTCACCAACATTCCACGCTACTGTGGGAACCTCTACACAACCTCCGCAGCGATCTATGTGACCAGGGCAATTCCAACCACCATTTGCGGTGCTCTACACCAAAGCAGACAACCCAACAGCCTTCTGTGGCACTCCCATTTCAGCGGGCACCCCCGCACACCCTCTGCGGTGCCCCAAGCTGCCGTGGGCCAAGTCATCACAGATTCTTGTGAAATCACCCAGTACAGCACCATCCTCATGGATCCACAACAACCCAACCAGCCTCCTCTGCAAGGACCAGCCATTTTTCCCTCCAAATACTTGTTGACTAGGGAAAGAGTGAAGTCACAGGAAGAAAAAGTGGTAGGCCAACTCCATAGAGAAATTAGCTGCCAGCAATTCGAAGAAGCATTCCTATAAGTCTCCCAGAGAGAGCTAGTGCTCTTTGAATCCTTGGAGAATGGCACCTGGCTCCTCTATAACAACGCAACGCAAACAGCAATCAACCCCAATGACCTCAATGAAAAACAGGAGAAAGAAAAGGCAATGACAGAGGAAGTCCTGAAACTAACAACATGCAAAGAAGAAGCAGACATTGATCTGCCACAGAAAGAAATTTTCAGAAAGCTGCTTGGAGTCAAACAGGATATGAGGGAAATGATACAGAAAAAGGATGAAATGATAGAAGAGATAAAGTCCATACACCAAAGGGAAATACAAGAGCTTAGGGATGAGATAACAAAAACCAGTAGCAGACTCAAAGACTTTGCCAATCGACAGGAGGAGGCAGAGAACTGCACCAGTGACCTAGAAGACAGCCAAGCAGACTTTAACAAATGCAAACAAAAATCGAATAAGATCATCAGAGAAGCAGAAGAAAACCTAAGAGCTATGCCCGATGCTATAAAGAGGAACAACATCAGAATAATTGGATAACTGTAGGATGACACAACAAAGAAGTAATTTGCAACAATAGTGAGAGAATTCTTTGAGGAAAACTTACCCAGCCTAATGAATGAATACCAGGCAACCATTCAGTATGCTGAAATAACACCAGCTATACTGAATATCAAGAAGTCACCAAGGCACATAATAGTTAAAATATCCAACTTTGAGGAAAAGGAGAAAATCATGAGAGCAGCTGGGATGGGGGGGATGGAAAAGGTGCATAGGGGAAAAAAGCTGCTGTATACAAACATTCTTGGGGTGAGGTCCAGGTAGTTTGGCAGGGGCCAGACCAAATCCAGGGACACATATGGTAGCCAACTAAAAAAGGAGGGGGAGGATAAAGAAGAAAAAAAAAGAAAGAAATGGGTAGCAGGGGAACAGGGCACTAACCCACCCAAGGGGAGGGTATTGTTTATATCTCCACCGAGGAAGAGGGACCAGCCTTCAACTCGGTGTTCCAAGATGTGAATGCAACATATCAGCATGAAGCAGGGAACCAGGAGAGAGGTCTGAGTGGCCAGCACCAATCCCAACTACATGGACAGTCCTCCCACTCCTCCCTGAAGAATTTACTTCAGAGGACAGCACTGAAGTTACAGCTCCAGGAGAGGGACATGTCTGATCAGAGCACACAAGAGTAAATGAAGGGGGAGAAAGAGAGAGTAGAGCACATCCTGGCCCACCAAGCCTTGAGGACAATATCCCTGCTCAGATCAGCCAATGCATTGAGAGGACCATATGTCTGGTCCCAGTATGAGACACAACATCCCTTACTGACCCATGGCCCTACAGGGGACAACACTGGAGACACAGTGTGGGAATTGTGCCCGTTCTGACCCCACCACACCGAGGCAAAACACTAAGGGAGTGCAACAGAACAGCAAGGGGAGCAAAGGGGAGCAGAGCAAGGAAGTCCTGAGGGAATACCAAAAATAGACTTTGGGGCCAGGGCCTGGCACCCCATCAGACTCGACTGGAAAACACTCCTAAAGGTCAACAAACAGACCTTGAACTATTTACATGCTTTTTTTTTTTTTGGTCATTGGTTTTTTGTTGTTGTTGTTTTGTTTTGTTGCTTTGTTTTGCTTTGTCTTGTTTTTATGTATATTATTATCTCTGCATGTCTATCTTGATAAGATAGGTGGGATAAACAATCTGGAGGAGAAAACAACAGGACTGACAGTTCTGGGGGAACATGAGAGA
>NW_022103896.1:53385129-53392669 GCF_000313985.2 Echinops telfairi | reverse complement strand
TTCTTATTCCAAGTGTCATCATTTCTGTCCCCACCATTGTAGCAGTAGCCTTCTAACTTATCTACCTGTGGGGTTTTTTGTTTTGTTTTGTTTTTCTCCTTATACTAATCTGTAAACTACAGAAACTGCATTTTCTAAAAGTAAATATGATCATGCTCACATCAACTTTCCCATTGTTCTTAGAATTCAGAATAAATTATTTCACTCAACCCACAAGTCTCTATCTGATGTGGAGTCTACCTATATCTCCATGCTGAACTATCAGGCACTAGACACTGAACTTGCATAGTGAGCATGAATGATGTGCAAAAACAAGCACGAAAATTAACATCAAGGAGGGTAGTTACACATTAACTAATAATCACCCAAATAAGTGTTCTAAAAGGGATCGTAGTATATTGAGGCTTATTGCTTTGTGTGTAACACATCTAGTAGTTTGAGGGTCACCTTGACTACTCACGTTATATGTACCTTGCCTTTTGCTCAGTTTCGCAAAAATGTGATGCATCTTTTTGCTGTATTTTATTCCCTTACTCAGAATGGCCTTTCCTTTTCTGGTTGTCTATTTGATGCCTACTTTTCCTTTTGATATCAGCAAAATTGTTTTTTTGTAAGATAGATGATAATGCTCTCTTCCTAAGAGCAAAAGGTCTTATTACTCATTCTCATAACGTATATTGGAAGAAGCAAAAGAGTCACACATAAATCTCTCTCCAGTAGGATCCCTTTATACCAACAGTAATCTTTTTTTTAAAGATGATGATTTAGATTCATATATAATGGATTTTCTGGGATAGTCTCATTTTAGAATATTGTCCCATCACACTGTTTTCCTCAATTTTGCTATTCTCTGTGGATTACTCCCTGACACACAGAATTGAACTTCACAGCCATATGGGCACGATGGGGCTCTGTAACTTGGTCACTGATTATCGATAGAGACAATATCAGAAGTCTGACTCATTGGAAGCCAATCATTATCACTGTACAAGAAAATTTCTCAAGAACGTGAACCACAAATCAACAAGACTAAAAAAAGTAATGTAATGGTGGCAAAAAAAGAAGGGAGTCTCACACTTGTGTGTGTGTGTGTGTGTTTTAAGCACCAGAGCAACAAATTCCTCTTATTCTGGAAGATTGATTTCTCAGATCTTCCTAGATATATAGCATTATTATTCCTGTATCTTTCTCATTTATCCTCATTTGTGTGGGCTTCTGTTACTTAAAACAAAATATCTTGAAAAATATGTTTCTTTCCTTTGGCATATCAGACATTTCTTGCATCTGCATTTGCCCAAGGATTGAATGCCATGCCCACGATGGCACTAGTGTGGCCTGATTAAGCACTAACAGTATAAAACATTAGATGGCAGGATAAACTCTGCCTGCACAACTTACTCATTCAAGTCTTCTGGACAATTGGAAGAAACAGAAACCAGAAAAAGTAAAAATTCAATCACAGTGCCTAGCACTTTGTAAGTGTTGCAGAAATGGTTGGTATTAATAGCTATGGTAATCAATTAAACTGTTGGAATAAGAAAAAGGGTGTGTATTTAGATTTCTAAATCTAGAAAATTCATATCATATATACATGAGTATAAGCTGACCCGAATAACCTAATTTTACTACAAAACTGCATTAAAAATGTGCTGATGCCCCCAATAAAATGATGTTTTTAATGTGCTGAAAAACTCGACTTATATACGAATATATACAACATTTCTCTAAGCCTTCTATGAGGGTGAGTCAAAAATTATCACTATAAAATAATAACTTTTATTAAACAAAACTATGAAAATGTGAAAATTTGTTTCTCAACAAATCTTACAGCTAAGTCTATACACTTATACAATTCTAAAGGTGGTGTTTTTGTATCGCAAACCTCTTCCCAAAGAATTCTGCCCTCCTTGATTTCCAACACATCAAAATGGCAGTTTTGGTCTCCAGAGAGACACAAATTGTATTCCTTTGAAATATTCTTTGAGTTTGGGGAGGAAAATGAATTCTAAAGCTGCAAGATCTGGACTTTGGGACAGATGTAGTAAGATTTTCCAGAACATTCTCTTAGGACTGCCCAGTCTCTCCCGGAAGAATGAGCAGGGATGTTGTTGTGATGGAAAAAATTCCTCAGTGCGTCCTCCCTGGCCTTTTTCCTATCAATGCAATGTTCCATATTCTTAAAATGTTTCATAATAAGATGTTTTCATCATCATTTTGATCATCCTATGTTCTTCAAGAAAATCCATCAAAATTACCCTTTTGCAGTCCAAAAAACAGTCACCATAACCTTCTGAACTGAACGCCCTGCCCTGAATCCATCTTTGAAGCCTTCCTGACTTTCCGTGCACCTGAGTCACCCACACACTGCTGTTCCGTCTGAGGCAGCACTCCTGCAAGCCGTTGCACCGCTTCAGTGATTGGGGATGACGTTCTCTGGAGTTTTGTTTACAATTTTATCTGAGTCCTTATCTCAGAATCATCTGATCCATGGCACAGAAAGAAGCTTGTTTGTTGAGGGGCCCCTAGTGAGACTCAGACAAGTGTAACTGAGAGACCCTGTCTGCAGCCATCCGTTGTTTGCAAAAACATGTTGTAAATGCTTTGCTTGGAATAAACCTGAGTGTCTGAATGAAATGTCTAGTAACAATACTTTTGTACTTACCCTCTTCATCTTTCTCACTGTGTATCCATTATATAGAGAGGAGGTAGGCATTTGAATGTAATGTCATTTATGATAGGTGGTTGTAATAGCCAGATGGTGGTGCATATCCATAAGTCTCAAAGTTAAAGGGTGAGTATTCTCTGAAATAGACTAGGCCCAACCTTTTTGCTCCACCTTTACATAGATTCCATTTGTAATAGTTAACAAAATACACATGAAACATTAAGCAACATAGTGTGGGATTCTTTGGAAGAGTTTTCTATGCCTTATTTTAAAAACTGATTACCAAAACAATCCATTCACATGGATGAAAGAAATTCCAGATGAGGACAGAAAAGCAGTGAAATGTAGGCATTTCTCTCTCATGGATCTTTTTCACTATCTTCTCTTAGATCGGGGATGGATTGGTAGGACCATGGACAGTTCTGAGCCCCGTTACTTAGCTATTTTCTTATTTTTACTTTTTATGTTTTCCCACCAGTTTTATTGGCATATAATTCACATGTCATACAATTCACTAGTGCAATCCCATTAAGAATAGATGTGCAATCATCACCACTATCCGTTTTAGAACATTTTCTTCATTCTTGTACTCATCACAATTAACTCCCTGTTTCCTCCAAGCTCCCCTGCCACAACCCAAGCCACCCATCGCCCAGTGACTATCTCTCTAGATTTTCCTATGCTGGATTTCATAGACAGAAAAACATTTTAAAAAACAAACAACAACTAATAACAATAACAAAGTAAAACAGATTTTTAAAACCTCAATATAAAAGAAAGCAGAGAATATTAAAACGAAAACAAATTTAAATGGATCATGATAGAGTGATAGTTTAACCTAAGTGCAACAATCCACTTTCCAATGTATTCTGCATGTTGGCCAGGCTATTCCCATCCCGGTCCATGGTCGGGGGCAGTCAGCAGGGGTTTAATCCATGTGCACCTTCCCTTCATGTTTTTTAACTGACACAGCTTTAAGATGGGTCTAACATAGTGAATGATGGGGGGAGTGTAGAGTGGAGACCCAAAGCCCATTTGTAGGCCACAGGAGATCCCCTTGCAGAGCGGTCTCGGGGAGGAGACGAGCCAGGCAAGGTGTGATGTAGCAGCGATGAAAAATACAACTTTCCTCTAGTTCCTAAATGCTTCCTCCCTCACCCACTGCCCCACTATCATGATCCGAATTCGACCTTGCAAGTCTGGCTAGACCAGAGGATGTACACTGGTATAGATAGGAACTGGGGAATCCAGGACAGATGATCCCTTCAGGACCAGTGGTGTGAGTGGCGATACTGGGAGGGTAGAGGGAGAGTGGGTTGGAAAGAGGGAAACGAATACAAGGATCTACATGTGACCTCCTCCCTGGGGGACGGACAGCAGAAAAGTGGGTGAAGGGAGACGTTGGACAGGGCAAGATATGACAAAATAATAATTTATAAATTATCAAGGGCTCATGAGGGAGGGGTAGGAGAGAGGGAGGGGAAAAATGAGCAAATGTTTTGAGAATGACAAGGACAATGAATGTACAAATGTGCTTTACACAATTGATGTATGTATGGATTGTGATAAGAGTCGTATGAGCCCCTAATAAAAAGATTTTTTTTAAAAGATGGATATAAAGCAGTGGTTCTCAACCTTCCAAATGCCATAACCTTTTAAGACAGTTCATCATGTTGTGGTGATGGGCCCCCCCATAAGATTATTTTTGTTGCTACTTCATAACTGCAATTTTGCTACTGTTATGTAGCTGGTGACCCCTGTGAAAGGGTCATTTGACCCACCAAAGGGGCCATGGCCCACAGGTTGAGAGCCACTGGAAAGGAGATCAAATAATCAGATATTACCTTTTGACCTAACGACATCTGCCATAGTCCACCTTGCAATGCTCCATGTGCGATAACGGGGCCAGTCACACCCTCACCGAAGATCGGAGCGGATTCGCCGAAGGCTTCGTCGCTGTGTGGGCCCTGCAAAAGGATTTGGCACTTGCACTGTCATCTATAACCTTCTGCAAACCAGGTGCTCCCAATGTAAGCTCTGATGCCATTCCCTCCTTCGGGTTTGCTTTGATTTCTTCTCAGGTGAGTTTTTTAGGCCCATTTCATGCTCCCCATTCTTTGCCCTCTAGGGCTGGAGCGGAGGCATGATTTCATTTGGGACAAGGACCTGGTCGTATTTACTCAGATCTATACGCCATGGATTGTCTTGGATGCAATCTTCCAGAAAACAATCCCTTTTCCCACAACCGGAGCACAAACCACAGACAGTTGCACGTTCCCTTCTTCGTAGGAAACATTTCAGGAGGCTTTACTTTCCATTTGGGGATGTGCTGGAGGCTTGGACCAGCTGGAGATACTCAGGACAAGCTTCGTGCTGTCCAACAACTTCCTTTCTTTTTTAACAAAAAGTTGTATGGGCTTATACGTCACATATCCTACAATTAATTGTTCAATCATATTGAGAAGATTTGTGCACTCGTCACCACTAGTACTTTCAGAACATTTTCTTCTCATACTCATTTCCCACCCTATTTCCCATGCCCCATTTCCCACCCACAGACCCCCATTTTCCCCTGCCATGCACCTAAGCTATTATCAATCCACTTACTGTTTATAAATCCACCTATCCTGAGCTTCATATACAGAAAAATCATACGAAACACAAACAGGAAGCTTGCAAACAAAGAAGCCAACAACACTGCCTACACATAACACAGAAAACCCCAAAGAGAAAATATTAAATATTAAAAACTGAAAGAACTGTAAAATGAGTCAAAAGGGAGACCAAATGATAAATTATTACATTTTAACCTAAATACATCTGCCTCAATCAACTTGACAATGCTCTTTGTTTAATAGCAAGACTATTCACATTTCTTGACTATGGTGGCTAATTAACTGGCTTATTTTGCAAATGAACTGTGCAGATGCATTCACGCAAGCTGTATTCAACATCCCAAGAAATCATGTAATCTGATCCAATTGGGTCAGATGCCCAACGTTGGCAATTAAAATCCATTATTATTATTTGTATACAGTAAACAGTCAACAACAAGAACAGACTACTTAGGGAAAGCAAGCTGTAAATGGTAGGGACAGATTTGATGTGAATGGGACAATTACACTTAGAAAGAATCCTCTTATGTCTAACAGTGAGCTTGTTCACCCATCCTAAATCACTCATGTCCATGTCTCTGTTACTGGATGGACACACCATGGACCAGGTTTCAGCAGGTGTCTCTCATGATCAGTAGGGGTGTCCCGGGACCCAGTCAGGTACAGTGAAGCTTGTTCATCTCTCTCTCCCTCTCCCTCTCCCTCTCCCTCTTTCTCTTCCTGTGCTTGTCTTGGTCAGGACTGGGTCCCCATGCTTCCTGCTCTAGCTCTTAACCAACAACTTCAGGACAATCCTGGGCCACTGCGAGGGCTCGGCAAACATTGCAAACATTTTTGAGGTATGTTTTAAAGGGACTCCTTACAGAGAAGTGGGAATGTGTTTGTGAAGGAGTTAAGTACAGTAAGAAATTCTGACTTTTCACTGTAACACCCTCAGTTCTATTTGAAATTCCTTTTGCTCACTGGAATACACAGATGATTATGATAATAATTAAAAACAAGGCAAACTAAACTCTTCCAAGAAACCTCACAATATTTCCCTTAGTAGTTCACATTAAGTAACGTGTTCGTTATGTAAAACAGACAGTTGTGAAGTGAAAGGGCTTGACATGGCTCTTCTACCAATAGTCTTTGTAACGCCCACCAACTGACTGGGTGGGAGCATGCAAATAAAGTATAGAAGACTCTAGCATAGGAATTGGTTAGATTTGCCATTTTCCTATATCTGAGTAAACCATTCCAGAAGCCAGGAGAAAGGAATCCCACAACCATCGTGGCGGTTATATAATTTTATGTCAACTTGAAGATATATAAAAGTGTATGGGGTGGAGTTTAGCCTGTCAATCAGGTCACCGCCTGATGGTAACTCCTCGTGGGCATCGCCTTCTCATACGGAGGGCCCTGGGCCCCCCCCCCACACTTTTCACCTTCCTGCCGGCTGACCTCATTACTGCCAGAGCTCTGGATACGCATCCACCTCCATTGGAGTCACAAGATTTTGCACACACTGGCCTGTGGTACTCCTTCCTTCTACGTCCTTGCATGTGGCTGCATGAGTCAGAAGAGGAACTTAAGGACTAGTATCAGACTTATGGGCTTGAGGTGGACTGGGCTGGGATTTTTCTCGATATACAATTCTTGCTTGATATAAAGCTCCTTCTTATGCAGTATGAGTGTCTCTGGATCTGTTGCTCTAGTCAACCCGGTCTAACACAACCATCAAGCAAGAAGAGCCACCAGGAGAGCACAGGTGAGAAAACGGCCTGAAGTGGTGGAGGCACCAGAGGCCGCAGCATCAAGACCACGAGGCAGAGCAGAGGAGCAGTACTGAGACTATGAGGCAGAAGGTCAAGTGGATTTCCTGCCCCTGAAAGAAGCAGCTAAAAACCCACGTGACTGAGAGGCTGAGGAACAGAGAGACATTCCTGCCAGCATGGTGGGGAGGCACAACTACCTTAATGTGCTGTAGACACAAGAACTATAATTAACCTCTCCATTCTGTACCCCGTTAGTGTCATAATGAATCTTCATATTGTGAGTACTCTCTGTGAGTTCTGTGCCGCCATTGCAACAACTCATTGAGAAATAGAATGTCCTGGGAGGGAGATCTGGTGTCAGACTAGGCAACAGAAGAATGGAGGATACAGACATATTGTGTTAGTTTGGGATGACTAGAGAAACAAATTCATAGACACTCATATGTGCATAAAAAAGAGTTTTATGCGGGTGCATAAGCAAATGTGGTAAAGAAAGCTGATGG
>NW_022103896.1:53369517-53384324 GCF_000313985.2 Echinops telfairi | reverse complement strand
TGCGATGTAGCAACCATGAAACATACAACTTTCCTCTAGTTCCTAAATGCTTCCTCCCACCCCACTATCATGATCCCAATTCTACCTTCCAAATCTGGCTAGACCAGAGGATCTGTACTGGTACAGATAGGAACTGGAAACACAGGGAATCCAGGACAGATGATTGCTCTGGACCAGTGTTTAGAGTGGCAATACTGGGAGGGTACAGGAAGGGTGGGATGGAAAGGGGGAACCAATTACAAGGATCCCTGGTGGAGGGACAGTAGAAAAGTGGGTGAAGGGAGACGTCAGACAGTGTAAGATATGACAAAATAATAATTTATAAATTATTAAGGTTCATGAGGGAGGGGGGAGCAAGGAGGGAGGGGGATAAAATGAGGGGTTGATACCAAAGGCTTAAGTGGAGAGCAAATGTTCTGAGAATGATGAGGGCAACAAATGTACAAATGTGCCTTACACAACTGATGTATGTATGGATTGTGATAAGAGTTGTATGAGCCCCCAATAAAATGATGTAAAAAAAAAGAAACAGCTTTATGTCAAAGAATAATTGTATATTAAGAAAACATCCCAGCCTAGTCTACATCAAGTCTATAATCTGATATTAGCCCATATGTTCGATATCAATCTATAAATTCCTCTTCAGATTCATGAAACGTATACAATGATGCCGAATTCCAGAAGATCACAGGCCAGTGGGTGGAAAGTCTTGTGGATCCAGTGGCGGGGGAAGCATCTCAGCACTGGCATGGGTTTTCATGTGGTTCCTCCAGCTCCAGGGCTCTGGCTCTCCATCAGTGTAGCTCCATGTGGCTTATTAACAAGAATCCCTCTCAGGTAGAGTGTGTGTCGTGCCTCCCAGGGAGGAAGACAGGAGTTACCAGAATCCTTAGGAGAAGGCCATGCCCACACCAAGACGTCATTGGCTATGACCTGATTGACAGGCTAGACTCCACCCCTTGTCTCAAGTTGACTGTAGATTATGTAACTGCCACACATACCTTTTTCCTTATAGCAATTGGCCTTGGACTGGTGTAGAGCTGAACCCTCCTTCTCCTTTGTATAACCAGAGAAGGCCAAAGGTGATCCCTGTGCCATTTCTTCACAGGTTATATTTCATAAGGGCTGATCCAAAAGAATTGCCCTGTTCTATTTCAGGGAATCAATGACATCTTACTTGGCAATATAGTTAGTGTGATGGGTGATGGATCAGGATACATGTCTACTTGTCCAGGCCATGATTCTCAGTGGTTTGGCAGTTTGTATGTACTAATTCTCCATTTTGTGATTTGATGTAAGCAGCTGATGAATTGAAAGTGGTGTTTCTTTGGGGTGTGGCCTACACCCAAAAGAGAGGGATGTTCTGGCAAAGCTGCAGTCCCTGCACCTGGCTCCTAAAACTCTGGTTCTAGTTTGGGGGTGTGAGCCTCACCCTGCCACATGACCTGCAGGTCTGGGAATTTGCCATCTCCCAACAATGGGTGAGTCAGGAGACGCCTCCAGCCTGACACGTAACCCAGAGATTGGGGACTTTCTAGCCTCGACCAGTGTGTGAGACATCTCTTTGAAATGAATGTCTTTGTATGTACATATACATATGGCGTACACGTGTGTGTGTGTGTGTGTGTGTGTGTGTGTCACTGGTTTTCTTTCTCTAGGGAATTTAGCCTAAAACAAGAAAATATTTTCATTATAATTCATATGGAACCATAAAATTCTTCAGTGTCCTAGATCTCAAAGCAGAAAAGGAAGTCTGAGAAGAAGCACCCCCAAAGAGGCGTTTGGAAGGTTTCCAGTGTCCTGGCCCCCTTACAATTTATTTCAGAGGGAGATGAATCGAGACAGCAGGGCAAAAAATATCTTGAATGACATTACATTTCATCATTTGGTGTCACCCTGAAGGTTTATAAAGTTATTTCTTTCTGACGTTCTGTTGTCTTTCTCTACCATTATTCTACTAAGCGAGGAGCTGGTCATAGCTTTGATAAAACAGGGTAAATGCCAAGATAATGCCACAGTCTTGCAAACTGCCATTTGAGAAAGCACCATACATACCCTTTGCCAAAAATCAGGTGGGATGAATTATCTAAACAGTTAGAATGGAATTAATCCTCTCCTACATTGTCACCGGGCAGGTGGCTAAGTCCCCAAAATCTTTAAATCTATTTCAGGGAAAAAACATCCAGCCCAATCAAGGACTGTAATAAGGGACTGTCCTGATTATAATTAAATTTTAAAGCTCAAATAACTGAGAAGCTCTGAATTTAATCATTGCTTAGAAATGACTAAACAAATAAAAAAGAAATGACTAAACTAAATTTAATGCATCAGGAAAACAAGAACAAACAAATGCATCAGGAAAACAAGAAAAATAAACAAGAAAATAGCAATCAAAGTGGATTATGCATAAAACAAAGAAATGAGCATTTGAGAAGTCTCTAGAATCAGAAATCTACTCTCTACTAAAGTTCTCAAATTAAAATTTTTAACTCATAGAGAAAGTGGCAAAAATGGCTTGTCTGACATTTGTATGACGATACAATGAGCTAGCAGTCATTTAATACTTGTATATATTTTGCAACATGGAAAAGGACATCGGCATAATTAATAATGCTGGAGACTGAGCCATATCAGAAAATGAAGCATTTCGTATGCAAGAAGACTTAATGAGAAAACCTAGACACTCATTTTCTACTTATTTTAATAATTCACTGAGTAGGGACAAAGGTTTCCTTCTGTAAATAAATTCTTTTTTTAATTCATAAGCGTTCAACAATCTTACTCCTGAACTTTGGAATCTGGTTAAACTATGTGCGTTCAGATTTGCAGGCTAACATGGACAGAGAAGCATTGTTTCAGTATGTCCCTTTAATTTTCATTGTATTTAGTAAAAATTGCAAAGAATGTTCTGTTTTGTTTCTCCCATTTATATGCTCATGCAATAAGACGACATGGCCTGCCTTTCAGTATGTTTCTCTCAATATTGAATGATTTTTTTTCTGAGCCTGTTCATCTTCTGACATTTATAACAGACCAAATTATGTTATGTAGCCCCTCATTGGCAGGCGCTGTAGTGGCTGAGTGAGATACTCAGTGAGTTGCTGGCCCAGAAGGTCAGCGGTTTGAGTCAGCAGTCACCCCACAAGAGGAAGGGGGGCTGTCTCTTCCTGTGAAGGCTTAAAGTCTCAGAAACCCACAGGGGCAGTTCTACCCTGTCCTACGGGGTCGATGTGAGTCAGAATTGACTCGATGGCAGTGAATTTTTGTCAGGAGCCAATGGAGTTAGGTTATTAGATTAGGCCGAAAAATACACTATGAAAAATAAGCAATATTTTTGTGCAAATTAAATTAACTGCTTTGACAAACAGCCGGGTGCTAACTACCATAGATAAGCTTATATTTTTTCTTGAATAAAAAATTCACAATGATAACATGTAGCATGTGACTCAGACAAAAATTATCTTTCAACAAAAATAATAGGGGACAAATTGATTTAAATGAAAAGAAAAAGGAAAACTCAGCCATCGGTGGTTCTTGCATAATATGCTGACAAAATGCATAAGGAAAACAAGTATCTCCATGAGGATATATAAATACTGTATATATTTTTAAACTCTAGGAATCTTTATGGAAGCATCTCACACAAAAAGGTCCAAGGCCATCCCCTCACAGAGGGGTCACAGGGAAGAGATGCGTCAACCAGGGTGCAGTAAAGCACTGATGAAACACACAGTATCCCTCTGGTTCCTGGAGGCTTCCTCACCCCCCACTATCATGACCCCAGGCCTGCCTTTCACTGCTGGTTAGGCCGGAGCATGTGCACAGGTACAGATCATAGAAAAAAGCTCAAGGCAAACGGAATCCAAGAACAGGAATGAGAATAGCGATACCAAGAAGGGTAGGGGGAACATAGGGAGGGGAGGGGAGGAAAGGGGAACTGATCACAATGATTGACACATAACCGCACACACCCTTCCAGGGGGAGAACAGATACTACAGGGGAAGGGAGACAGTGGTTGGTGTGAGATATGAAAATAATAATAATTTATCAAGGGGTCATGAGGATGGGGTGGGGGCAGAAGGGGCAAAAAGCGGAGCTGATACCAAGAGCTCAATAGAAAGTAAATGTCTAGAAATGAATGAAGGCAACATATGTATAATTGTGCTTGATAAAATTGATGTATGGATTGTCATAAGAGCCCCCAATAAAATGATCTTTTAATTAAAACAAACCAAAAAAAGGTCCAGGTCAGAAAATTGGAGAAAAGACTAAACAAGAAAAAAAATTTTTTTAAAGAAAGGATAAAAATAGACCGATTAAGAAAATAAGAAGGAACGGATGGAGGAGATCTCTTTATCATTTTACTATTAATTATATTGTACTCTGACCCCAGGAGTTCTTCTAAAGTAGAAGTTATCATATAATCATGTTATAGGGAAAACAGCCAGTTGGTAAAGACCACTATCAGCAAAATAATAGTTTTCCCAGTTCCTATGAGGTGGTATTTATAATCAGACTTATGAGAAGAAAAATAATAAATGGGAAAAGCAAATAAGTTAATGAATTTTTTAATTTGAAAATTGCTCTACAAATTTATAATGACATTAAAAAATATATGGTTTGGCTTTAGTATCATCAGCCTTGCCAGCAAGCACATGGAAAGAACAAAAAAGCTCAATGTCATTAGTCATTAGAGCGATGCAAACAAAGACTACAGAGAAATATCACTCCAATCCCCTAGGGTGACTAAGATTCAAAAGCAAATCAAAACAAACAAACAGAAAAAGAACCCAGAAGATAACAAACGTTGGTGAGGTGATGGGAGGGGTAGAAGTTGAAACCCTGATCTGTGGGCGGGAACACAAAATGATACAGCAACTGCAGGAAACAGCCAAGGTTCCTCAAAGAGTTAAAAATAGAAGCGTTAACACCAGGGCTTGACTAGAAAATAAACGTTTAGAAAAGAATGATGGCAACATATGTACAAATATGCTTGATACAATTGATGTATGGATTGTCATAAGAGCTGTAAGAGGCCCCAATAAAAGGATCTCTAAAAATTAAAAAATAGAGCTATCACTTGACCTAGCAATTCCACTCCTACTTTTATGGCCAAGAGACCTGAAAGGAGCAACCAGAACAGAGCTATCAATGCTCACTGAACACTATTCATAGCAGCCGAAAGGTAGAGACACCCTATCTAAGTGAAACAGAGAAACAAAACATGGCACAGATGTACAACGAAATCATGCTCAGTCATAGAATAAAGTCCTGATCTGTACTACTTCCTGAATGAACCTCAAAAACGTTATGCTTCATGGAATAAAGAATCATAAAAGGAAAAATAAGGGGGAAAAAAGGATATCACCGATATTCAATAGGCAAGTGTATAAAGACCAGAGTTTATTAGTGGATACCAGAGGCAGAAGAGAGAGGGAGTGTGGAAACTTTTGTTTTGTCATGTTTGTGTCTGGTCGTGGGAAATGTGGCAATGATTATGGTACTGGTTGTACATCATTATTAATATAATTGATATCACTAAATTGTACGATGATAAATTGGAAACTATTGTGTAATATATATATATTACCACAATAAGGAATTTTTTAAAATATCATCAGTCCTTTAAGTATTTGTTGTACACATATTTTGGCAAATCCATATTTGTTTTATCAGTTTGTACTTCATTAAAATTCAAATTACAAAAAAATCAGATAGACTTAAAGTTTCTTTTTTAAAAGGTCATATTTTTCTTGCATAAGCAGAGAGAGGGAGATATCAGTTCCGTAGCTTACCTCCACCAGGGTCCCACAAATGAGAAGCAACTGTAACCATTGCTGTCAAGTTGATCCTGACTCATAGTGAGCCGACATAGGGTTTCTGAGACTGTAAATCTTACAGGAACATTTAGCCTCATCTTTCTCTCAACGGGCAGCTAGTGGGTTTGAATCACAGACCTCATGGTGAGCAGCCCAACACATACATGATAGTGCCACCAGATTAGTCATAAAATAGTTGTTACAGTTTCTGGCCAGCAATCAGGGTAAGAAGTACTAAATCACTTGTTTCTTTTAGCAAGAAATCAATTTATGGAAACTCCTCATCTAGCCGGGTAGAAAGAACTCGAGTTAGTCACCCCAAAGTTTCTGTAACCATGCTTTTAATTCTTTGTATCAGCTAAGGTCATTTCTATGTTATAAATCAAGTACAAGAGTTTCATAACAAACTGTAAGGAATTTTTTAAAAACAACTAAAATTCCTAGAAACTGAAGTAGTCCTAAGGTTTCCCATTTTATACTATATGCAAAATGTCTATAGCCCCTGGCCTTGCATACCTCTTTGTAAGTAAATTCCCTTACCTTTAGCATATGTGCCCAACCAGGACTAAGTATATGGTTCAAGGATACCAAACCCATACAAGGCTCAATGATCCGTCTATGATTTCTGTGACCCGAACAAGTTAAGTTAGGGTGTCAGATTTCTCTATTGAAAAGTTAAACCTGAATAACAGAGGCAGAAACAGTAGCAGTGTTGAATGTGAAAGACGTCAACAAAATTGAAATAGACCCAGCTAGCATGGTTCATGAGCAAGAAACACTATGATGGGGAAAAAATATATAGTTAATGCTGGGGCCCTAGAGTGCATCACTTAAAGCCTTTTTTCTACATGACCCAAGGATGAGTAGATTTAATTGGATGAAATTAAATAAGTGGTCTACCAATGGGTGACATCAAAGTATTGAGAAAGAGTAAGACTAGGTTTTAAGAAGCATTCATTTTGTGAAGAAGGAAAATAAAGAGCTAATTTTCCTATTCTTTGGATGAATGTGACTTAAAATTATGAATCAACAAAATAAAGTAATAAGTTACAACTGACTCACCTAGAAATATAAACCAACTTTTTGATGGGCTAACATTGCTCTTAGAAGACCACGGCTCAATATGAACATAACGAGTGTTGCTAGTTGAGAAATCAGAAATCTTTATTCTTGCCACTCTGACCCAAAGAAACCAGTGCATATATGTGTTTTGAGAACAGTGTCCGAATTTGGCTCCCTCTGTACTTTGAAGGTGGAACGTTAAAGACATAGTGGGTTACTCACTGGGCTACAAGTGAGCAGGTCAAATCCACCAGGTGTCAAAAAGGAGAAAAACGAGTCTTTCTTCTCCCTTAAAATTTTACAGCCTCAGAAATCCCAAGGAGTGGTCCCATTCTGTCCTCTAGACTCAAGATGCCTCGGAATTGACTTGATGCAAGTGAGTGAGAAGTACTTTGCTTATTTTTCTAGGTCCATTTGCTTCAAATTATTTCCACAGCATCGCCATTCTCGAAAATACCTCAGTATGGGAATACCTTTTCTTACACCCTACTTAGTTGACAGACAGGTGTTGATCAGAACTGTTTTTAGGGGAAAGGCCCTTGAGATAGATTTAGAAAAACTATAACCTATTTTCTAAGTGTAACAAAAAGAAGTGAGCAAGGGCATTTCATTGTAGCAATACTTCTTCCAGATAAACTGTGAGATGAATCAGATATTATCAATTGAGTGGTGTGCACAGAGATGTGTGAAGTTCTTGGCCTCTGGTGCTTGTAAACATGACCATCTTTGAAATATGTATCAGTGAGGTCAACCTGAAGCCATGTGGATAGAGGGTGGGCTCTAGTCCAATCGGAGTAGCTCCTCATAAAGGAGAGGAACTTGAGAGACGGAGAAGGGGGTCATGTGAATGCACATCTGCAAGGCAAGGAACTCCAAGGAGTGCCTGGGGGTTCCAGGAGCTGGAAGAAAGAAGGACAGATCTTTTCCTAGAGAAGAAAAGGAGCAGAATGCTGAATTCAGACGTCCAGCTTCCAGAAGTGTGAGATAATACATTTCTGTTATTGAAAGTCACCCAAATTTGTGGTAATTTGCTATGGCAATGCTATGAAACGAGTAAAACAAGTTAACACAAGCGGAGATTCTATAGCGACCCTATAGGACAGAGTAGCACTGCTCTGTCCAAGGCTGTCAGTCTTTACAGGAGTAGACAGCCTTGCCTTCTCCCAAGGGTTTCAAACTGCTCACTTGGTGATTAGCAGCCCCACATGTACCCAACCTCCTGTGCCAGCAGGGCTGCAGACATTGAGACCTGGTCTGAAAGTCATGGAGTTATTTGCTAGAAATAGTAATTCTAGTAAATTCAGGGACACCAGAAGCTTCAGAGGGCAATGTATGAGGGCCTGATCTGGAATTATTTAGATTTCCAAATCATAATTCATATTTGAAAATGCCATGAGTTTGCAACTGGAGACAAGTAAACACAGAGTGGCTTCTGTGACACAGTGTCTTTGGCCAGCAAAGGTCACACACATGAACCGGGAGACTATTTTTGATAAACTTGGACCTGGACAGACCAGTTTCGCTCTGCAAGAGCTATTTAAAACCTGCTCTGGGTTATCAGCCAGCACCAGCTCTTGTGATTACATGTTTACAAGCCATTAAAGATCTGTGCAGCGCCCACTCCGAGTTGGGACGTCTAACGCTATTTACCTTTAAAGTGAGTCCACACAGTAATGGAAAAAGCTCCGTAAATATCCACATTGGAGGTGAGGGTAATTAATCCTGTGTTAGAAACCAGGCAATAAACTGCTTGCCTCACATCATCAAGAGAATTCAGGTTGTCTGCTTTAAACTTTTCCAATTTTCAAAGCTCTCGAGATAAGCCTAATCTGCTGGAGACAAGGTCTTTGGGGGAAAGTATAAAAAATATCCTGAGAAGGAGGATGTCACTCGAAGCTCAAGACCCCATAAGACAGGGTAAACTGCTGACCTTGTGGTTAGCCGCCCAGTGCACAACCCACTGTGCCATCAGGGCTCCTGAGAATGAGGTGGCTGTAGTTAGATTCACAGACTCCAGAGCCAAGTTGACAATAGTCCAGAATTTTCTTAATCTCCTGGTGCTTTGGGATCCCCATCTTTCAATGGGGCTGATGGTGATAGGTACCCCGTAAGTTTGTTGTGAGAGAACAGAGCACAGGATTTGTAAAGCCATGACAACAGTTGTCTGGTACATTGTGAGCGCATCCTGAATATTAATCATCATTAGTTCAATGCAAGAGAACCTGGCTTCCAGAAGGAATCTATCCCAAAACCAAAGACCATTCAAACATGCATCTTCTTTCTGAACAACAACAAACAATCGGGTACTACTCTCTCCTGGCATCATGAATCTAGGACTTCATCTTGCTCTGGAATAAAGAGGTCCCTATAAATCTTGAAACAATGTATATGGACGTTTTCAGCCACGAATGCTGGATGTGAAAGTAGTAGATTTAAATTGATTTTGCTCTTTCCATCTGAAAGAGAAAATGTATTCCTGTCAATTCACTTTCCGTTTAAAACTCAGACTCTTATGACAACCCCACTCTCCTTTCTTCCCTCCCTCTTCTCAGGGTGATCGAGTTTCCCGAGAACTTGTGAAGTCCTAGGGTAGGGTTGTCCCTGTGAAGGAGAATGACGGATGATCTCAGTGCTGACCTCTCTCTGGTTTGACTGCAACTCATGTCTGCACCCTTTGACCTTGCCCGTCAGCCTCCATCACCACTACTTCTCATATATGTCCTTAGCTCATGAAACACGGACTTCGATGCCTTAGCATGGGTGGTCCACACTCTTCTAAACCATGTTACAGGGTCCTCCAGCTCGAGTTTGAAGCGCTGTTAACAGATAATATTTTTATGATTTCTTTCTCATTTATGTATCCTATTAACTTTTTATGTACTAAGTTTAATACGCTCTGCATGTTTATAAATGTATAATACACCAAATTATAAATATTTCATTGACATGTTTTTCCCAAATCAATTTATTAGGAGCTCTCCAGACATCACACCATTACATAGTACAAGCACCTCAAGCAGCATTGCACCAAAATCAGTTCCAAACCATTTCCTTCCTTCTTGATAGCAGTTGGATATCAGCCCTCCTTTACCCACCTCCCCCCAACAGAGAATTCTTCACCAAGACTAGAGGGAAGGGGAGTCTAGCTCAGGATTTCCTCGCTACATTACCATGTCTACTTTATTGACATTATCCTTTATTGGAGCTAGACTATGTTAGTGATCTATTCTGAGTAAGAAGTGACCACACACACACTTTCTACTGATGAGACAGTCAGAGGAGCTCTGCTGGGTGGTTCTGGCTCAAGGCTTCTTAGGATGTCGCAATCAAGATGTTAGTCAGAGCTGCAGGCAGAGTCAGGGGACCTGCTGCCAAGCTCCCTCCTCTGCCTGTGGGCAGGAGGCTTCTCTCCTCACTGGCCATTGGCCAGAGCCCTCCCCATGAGGACCTCTCCACAGAGTTGTGTAAGGGCTTTCGGGCAGAGAGGGATAGAGAGAGAAACAATCTCTTTTATGATCTAGCCTCAGAAGGTAGATGCTGTCCCTTCGGCCACAGTCTATTGGTCACACTGGCACAATGTGGAAAGGGACCAAACAAGGACATAAACACCAGGAGGTGGGGATCATTGGGGACCACCTTGGAAGCTGGCTCCCATCTGACCTGCTGCCAGGCTTCTCCCATCCTACACTTCCACATGGTATAAAAGCAGACGTCCTTCTTTCTGACCCCCAGACGCCTCTGACGTAGTGCAGGTGACTCGGGACAACTAACATTTCTGCATCAATATCCTCTTGTATAAAATGGAGCCGATCATTCCTAGTATAAGGCTTTGTTCAGAGACTTAAATGGAATCATTCATATGTAGCACTTATAGATAGTCTCTTATACAGTTAATGTTCAGTAAATGGCATCATCATTATAGAGACTAACTTGGATTGCACCCTAGGAATGGGCAGGCAGGGAGCAAGATGGCCCATGGTCTCTGAGCTCTCTGGCTCTTCTTTCCAAACCCTCTAAGAAAACCTTCCACCAAGCAAGGAAGAGTAGTCTGCGTTGTTGAGTTTCTGTGGTTTTATTTGATTTGCTTAGTTTTGGAATGTGCTTACCTTGTGCCTGAAAACTGCTGCTGCTTCTTTTTTCTTTTTAATCTTTGTCCTCTATTCCAACACTCCATAGTGATTTTTTTTTTGCACTTAAAAAGCCCTTTGGTTTATTTGGAAACAAGAACACACATGAGTGTATATAGAACAGGTATTTTAAAAGAAAAGTCTTATGTATTTAATATCCTGGGGGGAACATCCTGCCCAACTCAATAGTTTGGATGGCTACCAGAGTGAATTCTTGGCAAGGCTTATTTTGCTGCCAAAATAATTCTTAGTGAAAGATGTAAATTGAGAATTCCAATCAATGAGGGCAAGGCACAATATCATCATTATCACCATCACCTCCTTACCTGCTACCTAATCAGTTTTCTGAGAAAGAGGTTTCTTATCTCTCAAAAAGAAGTTATATTTTTAAAACACTCTGAAGGCCCACGTGGATTGCTGAGGATGACATTGGACTGAAATTTTCTTCCAAGCTATTTTATCATGTGACCAGGGAACATGATTCATAGGGGGGATTATTCTTTTTTTTAAATCATTTTATTAGGGGCTCATACAACTCTTATCACAATCCATACATACATCAATTGAGTAAAGCACATTTGTACATTTATGCCCTCATCATTCTCAAAACATTTCCTCTCCACTTAAGCCCCTGACATCAGGTCCTCATTTTCCCCCTCCCTCACTCCATAATGTTTATGGTGTACTCTTTGCTACACCAGCTTCGGTTCTAGGTGTTCACAGACATAATTTTAGAAATCATAGAACATTTTGTCTCACCTGAATTTCAGAGGTTTCCATACCTTGTTATGTAACATAAAGCCAGTAATAACTATAAAAGCTAATGTTGGCTTTCTACATTAATTCATGCCATCATCACAACTTTAAGAGACAATTTTATTATGATCCCAGTTTTTAAATGGAACAGTGTATTAGTCCGGGTAGACTAGAGAAACAAATCCAGGGAGATAGTCTCATAAGTGTATAAGAAAGAGCTTTATATACAAGAGCAACTGAATATTGAGAAAACACCCCAGCCCAGTCTAGATCAAGTCCATAAGTCCGATATTAGCCCATATGTCTGAGACCAATCTATAAAGTCCTCTTCAGATTCACGAAACACTTGCGATGATGCCAAATGCAGGAAGATCACAGTGGGTGGGAAGTCTTATAGATCCAGTGGTGTTGTAAGCATCTCAGCGCTGGCAGGGTCTCCACATGGCTTCTTCAGCTCCAGAGATCTGGCTCCATCAGCCTCGCTCCATGTGTCTTCTCCACAGGATTTCTCACAGGGAGTGAGCAAAGAGAAGTTTCCAAGGGAGTGAGCCAAGAGAGAGTGTCTCCCACCTCAAGGGAGGAACACAGGAGTTCCCAGCATCCTCAGAGAAGGCCATGCCCACACAGAGGCCTCATTGGTTATATCCTGATTCACAGGCTAGACTCCACGTCTACACTCTGAATCCTCAGACTGGCACCAGGTTATGTCACTACCACAAACAGGCACACACAGGCCCAAGGGCTCACGGCAAACAACCAGTGAGCGCAGAGCTCATTTCGGAGCCCAGGTGGCCGGGCCCCAAAGCCGGAGCTCCTGAGCACTAACTACCAGCTCTGCAGAGAGCTGCTCCAGATTTGTTTCTTCTTTTGCATCCTTCCTTTCTTGTGGCATGTTGTCCAAGCCTCAAAAACACTTCTTTTATATTCTTTGTTTCTGAAATTATCTCAGACTTACAGGGAAGTTGCAAAAATAATATAAACAGTATCATAGCTATCACTCAAATTCCCCAGATTTGAACATGTTGCCGTATTTGCTTGATCATGCCCTCCCTCTTAACCCGAGCTGGTGCTCTGTCTCTCCTCTGCGATCTGCTGGGTCTGGCTGTGTGAGTGTGCGCGTGTGTGTGAGTGTGTGTGTGTGTGAGTGAGTGTGTGAGAGTGAGTGTGCGTGAGTGTGCATGAGTGTGTGTGAGTGAGTGTGAGTGTGTGTGAGTGTGTGTGTGAGTGAGTGTGTGTGTGTGTGTGTTTCCCTGCACCATTTGAGAGTAAGTTGCCTACATAAATTTCCTTCATTCCCCAAAATTTTCAAACAAGTTTTGCCCTTAAATCATTTCATTACTAATATTTTTTTAAATCAGGAAATTAACATAGAAACAGTGCTACTGGTGGTGTGCTGGTAAATGTTTCACAGCCAATTCTCTGAGTTTAAAAAACAAAACAAGCATCTCTGATTTGTAGACTTTGCTACCTTGTATAATATAAATACTTCCCACTGGGGTTAATTTTATGCCACCCACCTGATGTCACCAATTCAGAGTTGGAAAGAAGTACATTTTTTTAAACATTTTATTTCCTGTGACCCTACAAATCCAATGTTAAAAACCTTACTTAGATTGAATAATAATAATAGTTATTTTTAGTATACAATCAATCAGAATAATATGATTATATGGTAAAATTTAACTTTTAATGAAATACATTTTCAGTTGAGCTCACTTGTATATCTGCACGATATAGTTTGTATAGCTGCATAATCTGTCTACCTGCACTTTGAATGGACTTGTGATCCAGTTCAAGCCAGGCTCGCCCACCACAGAATAGGAACACTTTCTGCAGACTCACTCACCCTGGGGGGCAGACTCAAACAGGCCCATACGGTCCTCTCGGCTGTAATCGTTACCGAAATCGATATTCAGGTCTGTTTCCTTGTGCAGGGCTGACCTTTAGGTTAGCAGCTGAGCCTTTAACCATTGTGCTAACAGGGCTCCTTACTTACTATAACAGCTATAACATTTACAAAGCATTACAGAGAGAGATAAAACAAATTTATAAAAATCAAAATATGTTTCTATTACTCTAAGTACTTACATTCAGTTAACAGGAGCCTCTGTTGAAACGGTTAAGCACTCCTCTACTAGTCTAAAGTTAGAGGTTCAAATCCATCAGCTGCCCCACAAGAAAATAGATCTGGCAATCTACTCCTTTAAAGATTACAGCCTAGGAAACACCATTTTATTGGATCACATGGGGCTGCTGTGGGTCAAAACCAACTTTATAGCTCACAACAACAATATATTCCTCAGTATATTCCTAAGCGTGGGTGTCATTAAGTACCAGGAAGAGAAAATGATGGCTAGGAGTCCTTTTTTTTTATGACAAAAGCTTACACGTTTTAGTTGTCAGTCAAGGTTACACAGGACCCAAGGGACTGATGTTGCTTCCAGAACAGTTAGTTGGAAGTTTAATTTCTAGGATTAAGGTCGTAGTAACCCTGCTGTCCTCTACCATATGGGTCAAATCCATATGGCTGCCTTGCAGGAGTGTGCACAGTTAGGAATCGCATCGTTATAATTAAACAGTAGAAAATAAACCAGAGTAGCTGAGAGTCTTAAAACCTACTGACGAAAAGGTTATTTTTGGCTCACAGAAGAAACTTCTCTAGCATATGATGCAGTTGTCTTCAAATATGTAAATGGTTGTCACATGAAAAAGAAAAGATTAATATGTTCCATTTTACTCCAAAGGGTGAAAGCCAAGAGAGCTTAAAGTTTGATGCAATATTAGGAAGAATGTTGTGGAGAATGGAGAGGCAGCGGATTCCCACCATGGAAGAAAGAAACATAGGCAGAATGAGCTAGTTAAGTGCTACTATTGACATGTAATGTTTCCTATAACCCCAAACAGGTCAGTGACTCTGGTTATTCTCACTTGTAATAACAATAGCTTTAAATTACAAGAATTAAAATTTCCATATAATTTAGAGAGTTGTGTATCTTAATATATCCATCTCCACCCAAGAATAAAGCATTAAGATGGGGGGGG
>NW_022103896.1:53351185-53368428 GCF_000313985.2 Echinops telfairi | reverse complement strand
GCACCATTAGCTCTCTTCACCACATTTGCTTATGCACATGTTTGTCTTCAGTGATTGTGAATAAATACATTCTTATTGGAAATTTTCATTAGGTTAAAAAGTAAAGTTGGTATAGAGTTATTTCTAACACACAGTGACCACATGTGTGTTAGAGTTAATAGAAATGTGTTTGATAGGGTTTTCAAGGTTCTATCTTTCATAAGTAGAACACCAGACTTTTCTTCTTGGGCACCACTGGATGGATTTAACACTGGATGGACTTAACACTGGATGGATTTAAGCCACCATTTTTTTTCACTAGTGGGTGAGCACTTAAACTGTTTGCTCTACCCAGGAATACCTTGCATTGGATACAATTTAAAAATTTAATAGTGAAAGAAAAAGAAAGAATTTCATAAGGTGAAACCTTGGATTTCTTTGTTATTGTTTTGTTTTACTTCTTACATAAAAGAGGCAAACAGATTGTTTAAAACCATGCAAACCTATGATAGGTTGAGTAATAATTTAGGCACCTATACATAGTATCTCATTTCATAAGTAAAAATATTAGAATCATTTTACCATTTTGGATTTATTGCACATTAAATATTTATTTAGATTTAGAGCACTCTTCGGGGATCTGCATTGTCTGTTTAGTTTTATGATGTTGTTTTCTTGTGATATGAAGAAGCCGTGTTTTTTATAGCATTCTAGTCGTCATGTGTTCATGTGTATTCACCAGCTACAAAGCTGGATAGCAACTATAAATTTTTTTACCAGACTCAAAAGAAATATCATTTAAAGAATACCTTGAAAGAATGCTAAATGTAAATTAAATAGATAACACATATAACAAGATTATAAATAGATCAAATAAACCTAAAGAGATATGATCTTTGGGATCAAACTCATGCATAGAATAATATATTACATATGAAAATCCATAGAAAAGGCAATTCCACACATATATATATTGAATTGGATAAAGATTTAGAGAGCAAACCATCAGTCTTATCTTCAGAAATTCGTACATACTTTGATTCATTTCACTCATGACAATGCCCTCAATGTAAAATCACTTACCCACTTCCTCTGCATTTCCTGTTTCCATTGTTCCTTCTTTCCTAACCTTCCTGAACCTGTCCTGAAGCAAATGTAACCCCTTTGATTTCAAATGGTTGATTATTCTGAGATGTGCACACCTCACTCATGCTGCCATTCCTCTTACAGATCTTTCATCATTGGGTGAAAATGGAGTCAATGGGTGAGTTCACTTCCAGACCTGAAGGACCACAGTCTTGGGGGTCCCACCAGTCTGTATCACACCAGTAAGCCAAATGTCTTTCATGAATTTGAGTTTTGTTCCACATTTTTCCTCACTCATTCCAGGATCCTCCAATGCCATCCATTTCAGAACAGATGGTAGTTTTATCACCAAGTCTTCTGCTCTCAGGTCATCGGGACTGCTGTTTGCTTAGTCCATTGAATTAATGTTTCCTGTGTTTTAGATCTGCATCAATCTTCTGGGCAGAATGGCCAATACTTGCACCTCAAATGGCCAATGAAGAGATTTTAAGATTCTGGTTACAACTCACTAAAACAGTATATAGGATATTGGCTTGTGGACTATGTTATGTCAATTAACCTTGGTGTTCCCTGAGACTATGGTCCTCATCCTCCAAGGCCAATGGCGCATTCCCTGAAGGTGTCTGGTTATGTCTATGAATTTTCCTAACATTGTCCCCTGCATGCTCTACCACATTCATGGCAATATTTTTCACATGGTAAACACCCATGTATAAATATCCTCTGTCAAATTTATATCTATTGTATGTCTGCCCCCACTCTCTCACTCCCTTGCAGCATGTGGGTCTACTGATACATCCACTCATTCCTCATCATCATTGCAGGATTGTAGTTTGTTTGTTGGTTGGTTGGTTTTAATGACACCGAAAAAAAATCAAGCTAAGCAACTTGAGAAGTGGCCTGATGAAACATTCAAAAGGAATGATTCCGAAAGAGCTTCTGTCAGGGTTGTGGGTAAATGCAACCAGTGCTCCTGAGTCATCAAACCTCATGAATGGGTCCAAATTAGAACCACTTACTGTCCCAGCCAACAGGAGGTGACGAAAAAGGTCTTCTTTGAAGCAACACAAGTCATCAAATCTTAAACCAGTGAGAGCTTATGTTGCAAACCCACCAAATAACACCAACCTGAGTTATAATTAGAATGTAACAGGTTAATGGTATGATTTAAGAGGCTCTTCAGAAAAAGAATAAGAAACACTGCAAACAATTCCCTTCTGTATTTTGCAGGACTTGGAAGCTCCACTCTCTTTCCTTTGGATCAGGTCTCTAAAAACCTTATATTCTCAACCTGGCCAGAAACAATACAGTCAGCCATTTCTGAGTTTAGCTACCCCCCTGCCTCCTCTAAATACCTCTGCTGATGATGTCAGTATTTCAACCACGAATTTCAAAGAACATAATTCAGGGCTCATTTTCCTGTTTTTGAGTCACTCTGAGTTCAGGCATGTTCTCTTAATTCGTAAATACCAGCATTAAGGGAAATCCTATCACCTAACATCTTTTACGGTACTAATTATTCAAACTGAGAATAAAGGAGAAACAGGAAGAAGCAGAAAACAAACAGAGCACCCAGAACAAATATTAACTAAGTCTCCCATGTAAGGAAAGCCTGCTTTGCTGCTTTTAACATGCATCGTGTATTTTAGATAACTCATAAGCACGAAAATTCACCTTTACTAAAGCTTACTATGAGCCAGAAGGAGTCCTGCTGGCGCTGTCAGGTAAGCATTAGATTGCTAACCACAAAGCAGGGGATTCAAACCTTCCAGTCTCTCGAGAGAAAGATGACGCCGTCTGCTCCCAAAGATGTTCCGCTGTGAAACCCTGTATAGAGCCGCTAGCACTGGAACCCATCCCACAGCCATGGGTGCGTGCTCTAAGCATGGGTGCTATAGCTGCTTCTGCCGGCAACGCCTTTATGTATGCAACTCTGCATGCCAACCCCGATCCATGGGTTACAGCCATGAAGAAAGAATGTGGGATCTCTGCTCTCATGGAATGTGCATACTATCGAGAGACACAAACTAATAAAAGCATATATAAATGGGGTGGTAAGGTAAGAGCGATGCTGGATGGGGCAGGGAAGAGGAGAAAGTGGTTAGAAAGCAATGGTGCTATCTCATGTAAGATCACAATAAATCTGAGAAGGACAAAATGAGAAACACGAGGCTCAGGGAGGCCACCGAGTGGACTCAGACTCGCAGTGACTCTGTCAGGGCAGAGAAGCACCCCGTAGGCTTTCAAGGCTACACAGCTTTCTGGAAATAGGATCCCTCATCCTTCTTCCAAGGAGTGACTGGTGGGTTTGAACTGCCAACCTTTTCATTAGCAACCCAACACTCTGCCACCAGGACTCCTTAAACCGCCCAAAGGTGTATAATAAAATACACACATGATGAAAGTCATTATACACTATAGAGATGCATTCAAAAATAAGTCCTAAATAGTATTCTGTCAGTAGAAAATGAGAAATTCTAAGTCACAAATGACAGTTCAAGCCCTCCCTGGTGGCACTGGCAGCCATGCGTGGAGGATGGCAGCGTTACAATGAGCTCAGTTTCTGAATGACTGGACCCCTGTCCCCCCACAATACCTTCATTGGACTATGACATATGAGAATGATTGTAAGCTTTTATTGTGTTTAGGAACCCTGGTGTTGCAGTGGCTTAAGCACTGGGCTGCTAACTGAAAGGTCAGCAGTTCAAACCTTCTAGTTACTCATCAGGAGAAAGATAACACTGCTTGCTCCCAAAAAGGTGTACAGTGTTGGGAACCCTATGAAGCACTTTCACTCTCTTCTATAGACCACTGTGAGTCTGAATTGACTTAAGAGCACTGGGTTTTTGTTTTGTTGTGTAAAATCTCCAAGGTTTGAGAATGATTTGTTACAGCAGTTAGCTCACTCTAATAGATAGCCACAGAACGTTACCAAAACTTCAGATATAAGAACTGAATCTGGGATTTGTTGCATATAACTATATACCATTTCTTGTGGGCACTCCACCCTTTAACATCAAGCCTTGCATTTAAGAAACACATATCTAAATTGTATCAAAGGAAACAGTGAATTCCTCCTAAGCACATTGAGAAGAAAGTCAAGAAATCAATATATTAGAACAAAGACCAGTTGTAGACAGCATTAGCCAACACAGCAGGTGAAAAGACATGGGAAGATAATACACCAAGTAAATAAAACACGAATGAAAAGGTGATTTTTGAAAAGATCAGAAGAAATGGGAGGTTTCATTAATTTAAGTGAGGGTAAAAACAGCCTCACTACTGAAATAACAAGTTCATGAGACATAAAATGGACTGAGATGAAGACTGACAGGTAAAAGAATGGCTTGAGGTAGTTACCAGGTACAAAGATGGAGGACGGTATTGATGTACGATAGATAGACATGGAGCACCCATATCCGTAGATTTATAGAAGGCGACCAAAACTAGAGACCGTAACAAGCGCCAGAATAACGGCGTCCAAAAGATTAGTACAAAAACAGCCTTCAAATCATGGCCCCAGCAGATTAAACACAAACTACAAAGAGAAAGTGTCATACAGAACAGAGAACAAGAGACAGAGAGGGCTGGTGTCTAAAATGTTGGTTCCCATATGATCATTTGAAACCTTAAAATGAAAACTATTTTTGAATGTTTGCCTTGTTGCAACTTAGGAAAAAAATTTTGTTACTTTTTTTTAAAGATTCTGAGATTTTCAGTGTAAGTTATCTGCATCATCTGCAATTAAAGCCAGCTTTATTTTTTTTCTGATCTCTTTAAACATTTTATTTATATCTTGTTTAATTTACCACTTATTTCTCAACAATAATTGGTAGCATATAATTATACATTTAATAATGATGTATAGTGTGCATATATGCATAACTGCATGATGTGCATATATGCATAATGTATACATATAATAAGCATAAGTGTGCACATATACACTACTATTGCTACGTTTCCTTTTTTTTCCTTTCTAACCATTGTATTAGGACCTAATCCAGACCCAATCATACCATCTCATTGTTCAATCACATCAAGTAGTGTTGTACAATCACTACCACAATCAGTTTTGAAACATTTTCTTCTTCTTGTGTTCCATGCTATAAGACCCCCCTTACCTGCATCCCACCTCCCCCTAGGAACCCTTATTCCAATTATTGTCTCTATAGATTCACCATTCCTGGGTTTTATATACCAAAAAACATAGAAATTATATCACAGAGATCTTTATTTCTTGCCTTATTGTGTTGGGTAGAATAGCATTCACTAGATAGAATAGCAGTGGGGAACAAGTGGAAACCCTTGTCTTATTCCTGATCTTAGGGAGAAAGTATTGTCTTTCACCACAATATGATGTTGCCTGTAGCTGTTCTTTGTCAAGTTGAGGAGGTTGCCCACTCTTCCTAGTTTTCGGAGAGCTTCTATCCTGCCGATGCTTTTTTCTGCATTAAGTAATATGATTGTCTGAGGTGTTTTTTCTTCTTCTTTAGCTACAAAGATTACCCTGTGAATTTTGAATATTGAACCAGCCTTTCATCCATCAAATAAACCCTATTGAGTCATAGTGTATTTGATAATATTTTGTTTAGTATATGTGTATCCACAGTCATGAAAGATATTGGTCTGTAGTTGTTTTTATTGTGTGCTGTCTTTGTCTGGTTTTGGAAACAGGGTAATAATGACTGCACAGAATGAGTTAGGAAGTATTCCATCCTCTTTGTCTGGAATAGATTATGCAGAATCGCTGCTAATTCATCTTTAAACATTTGGTAGATTTCCTCATTGAAATTGTCTGGGTGTGAAAATTTCTTGTAGGAAGCTTTTTCATTGCAATTTTAACTCACAATTTCTATTTAATATTGCATAAGTGACGATTTTTACCTTTTGAGGAATTGGCCCATTTCACTAAGTGGTCAAATTTATTAAGCAGTTTGATTTACATGTAATTCACTATCATACAAATCAGTGGTTTAAATATATTAAAGAGAGTTGTATGTTCATCACCACAATCAATTTTGGTACATTTTCTTCATATTTGTATCTATTTATTATTAGCTCCCCATTTCCTTGCAAGAGGAGCCCTGGTGGCATACCGGTTACATGTGAAGCTCCAATCCAGACGGTCAACAGTTTGAAACCACCACCTGCTCCTCAAGAGAAAGATGGTTTCCTACTCCTATAAAGAGCTGCCATGTCAGCAAACCACAGGGGCAGTTCTATCCTGTCCTAGACTGCCACTGTGAGTCAGCATCAATTCAACAACAGTGAGTTTAGAGGGTTTTTCTTCATTTCTTCTTAACTTCCCCTGTCCTAACCATAAGAAACTCTTCATCTAGTTGTTTTCTTTGTAGATTTATCTACTTGAAATTCATATATTAAAAAATAATACCCAAAAAGCTCAAACAGAAAAATCTCAATCCAAGGTGTAGCCGGAAGTAATAAAAACTAGAGCAAGTTAAAAAGGTGTCAAAAGGGAAAATAAATGGTAATATATTACATTTTAAACTAACTATATCCACAGCAAGACACTTTACAATACATTCTGTCTGAGGACAAGACTGACTATTCACATTCTTAGTCAACGGGTCCAGGGAATTCAATGGGGACGTAATCCATTGTGGGGGCTTTTAAATGGATTTTGGGTTTTCACTGGTCATCCATACCCTTCTGCCGACCAGGTGCTGAGAACTGAAGCTCTAATGTAGTCTCCTCCTCTGATATTGGATTTTATTGGATTATTGTTAATAATCCTTTGATCTCACTGCCTCATTTGTTTCTTCCATGCAGATTGGGATGGCACTTCACTTAGATGACTGCTTATTTTAAGACACTGTTAGACAGGGTTCCCTAGAGAAACAAAACCAAGATACACACACACACACACACACAGCACAAAGGAATGTAACAGCTAATTAGTCCACACAGCAGTAAAGAGAGCTCAGTTCAACTTACTTCCATGGAACAGTTAACATACTGGAAGTCCTTCAACTCACAAGGACTGCTGGGTCCAAGGTCAAGGAAGCAAACAACTGAGTCTTCCCTAAGGCAATGCAGGCAGTCTGGCCACAGGCAGCAAACATCAGGGCAGGTCACCAACAGTAAGCAGCTCAGGAGCTTAGTGAGGCAGGCCCAGATAAGATATCAAACTCAAGCAATGCAAGACGACAGGATCTGCCAACTTCAAGCTCAAGCGATGCATACACCAGCAGCATGGCAAAGCAGGTTTCAAAGGAACCTCAAGCTCTAGCAACACAATCCATAGGTTGGCTGTCCCACAGGTAGTGTAGCTTACAAGCTGAAGCAGGGAACTAGCTAAAGCAGCGGCAAGCCAATCATGTCACCAGAGAGCAAAAGAGAGAGGGACAGGGCTTGCTGAGCCATTTATCTCTTTGCCTTCCAATCAAACTGCAACCTTATTAATCCCACATGTTCCTATTGGCCAGGTTGGCATAATAAACCTACCTATCACAGACACTATTCTTTCTGATAGACAAGTACCATCTGACTTCTTCACTACACTTTGTTATAGCACCCATATCTTCAGTGATCACTTCATGAGGGCAAATATGAAGCAGAGAGAGGTCAATTGTTTTACATATAGACATTTTTATCATTTATCATCATATAGAAGAACAAAAACCAATTCAACAATTTCTCACATAAAATGCAGTGACATTGATTGTATGCTTTGAAGTATGCAATCATTTTCACCTTTCTTTTCTGACTTGTTCCTCCCCTATTAACATATACTCAATGCCCTCGACCTAATCTTAAGAATTGCTGTTGTCAATTTGATGCCAAGTTTATTTGTGGGGAGGTGGTATTCTATTTCCTTATTATCCACTAAATGTCTGTAGGGTCTATAATGCTATGCCCTGCTTTGTATCTTCTATTTTCTTTTTCAGTCTTGCTAAAGGATTGCCAATTTTATTGATCTTTTCCAAAAATCTGTTGTTTGTATCTATTGTTTTCCTGTTTCAATTTCATTGATTTCTGCTCTCATCTTTCTGTCTTCCTTCCACTTGCTCTGATTTATTTTGCTCTTTGCTTGAGATGAGAGCTTAGATTATTAATTTAAAACATTTCGTCTCTTTTAATAAAAGCATTTAGGGTTATAATTTCTCCCTCTCAGAACTTCGGTATCTCAGTCCTACAACTTTCAATAAGTTGCATTTTCATTTCATTCAGTTTAATATACTTTTAATTTTCCATTAAAACTTCCTTTTTAAATTATGCATTCAATTAATACACCTCCTCCTCACTTCTTGCCTTTCTTATTATCAGACATTTTGCATTTACAACAATAGTAGAGAAACTCTATCTGTGTTGAACATTAATGCATGTCTGGCAGTAAAGAAGGCTGAGATGCAAGGTGATGGTTAAGATTGTTTGATAATTTGGCTGGGCCATGATTTTCAGTAGTTTGGTAGTTTTTAATGATAAACTATGGCGCTTATGCAATAATACAGACATCTTCCATCATGTGATCTGATGTGGTTAGCCTCCATTTTTTCATAGGTCTCATTTTTCACACACAAACTAATCTTTGGAAATTACTTATGTCAATAAATAAGGAGTGAGTGTATAACCATTCTTTCGTTGACAAAAAAATAATGTTTATGGTACATCTTTTTGCATCCTTTTTCTTTCAATCTACCTATATGAAGGAGCTTCAAAAAATTTGAAAAAACTCTATTATTTTTCAGTTCCATTTTTCTATAAACGTTTTGAAGCCCCTTTCTATCATCAAATTTCAAACAGTTTTCTAAATAGTATATAGTTAGGTCGTTTTTTAAAAAACCATTCTGCAAGTTTTTCTCTTTCATTTGTATTCAAATTATTGATATTTAATGTAATCATTGATATGTTAAGGCTTAACTTGACTGATTTATTTTTATTTTCTACTTGTTTCTTCTTAATTCTGTTTTCTTTTTCTTGTCCTGTGGATTACTTGAACATACTTTAGAATTCCATTTTAAATCAATCTTTGGTAACTATCTAAGCCCATGTTATAAATGATGGTGGGTAAAGAGACGTAAAGGAAAATACGATTTCTAGATTTCAATGATGTTGAGTAACGTGTAGAAATGTTACTTTCCATTACATCCTTCCATCTTCAATCATTTATACATAATCCTCTTAAATGCTGTCTCTACATGTAGTGAGAACATTAGTTGACTTCATAATTTTTGCTTCAGTCATCACATATGATTTAGAGAAAAGGGAAGTTTATTCTACGCATGTTTTTCTAACTCCTGTGTCCTTTTATCTTCACTGATATTTTAAGATACTTGTTTTTATTCTACTCCATCAAGATCTTCTTTGGCCATTCTTTTAGGGTAGGTCTTCTGGTAATGATTCTCTCTGAGGAACACTGGTGGCACTATCAAGTAAACATTGGATGGCTAACTGTACAGTCGAAGGTTCAAACCCACCAGCTGCTGCACAGGATAAAGAAGAGGCTATCTGCCCCTGTAAAATAAACACCCTTAGGAAATCTATATAGAATGACTTTGAGCCTGAAGGAACTTGATGGCAGTGTTGGTGGATATGCTCCCTGTTATTCAGATTAGGTAATTCTATTATCTTCAAGTTCAATGATCCTATTCATTCTGATGTTAAACCCATACATTGAGCTTGTGATTCTTATTGCTACTGTTATTTTCATTGCAGTTATTACAGTTATCCCTGTGAAATCCAGGAGCTATGTTAGGCAAAAGCCTGTCAGAGAAGGGAAACTCAACCACCTACTAATAGAAAACTCAACTATTTCCTACTAATAGGGATAATAACATGGTGAGACTGCATCCTGTCAAAGGCAAAATAATTATGAAACATAGAAAGATACAATAGTCCTGTCAAGATCTGGCTAGCACAGATTTCATTGTACAACTTTTAAACTAATGAATTGTATGCTATGTTAATGTTAGCTCAATAAAAGTGTTCCATTTGCTTCTTTTTATATTTGATCTTTCCCTGCTGTGCTTTTTGTTTCTTTTCTGGGACTTGTTTCCAGTGTGCTTGCAATTGCTCCCTAAAACATTTTTATGACGACTGTCTTCAAACCCCTTTCAGATCCTTTTAACAGCTGTGTCAATTGACCCATCTGTTTAGTGTCTTCTCTCAAGTAATTTGAGATCTTCCAGCTCTTTGTATGATTAGGGATCTTTCATTGAAACCTGGATCTCTAGGATGTTATGAGACTCTGTTTCATTTAAATTTTGTGTTTTATCAGGCCTTCTCTGACACCTTTCCAATGGATGACAGAGGTACCCCTTGTTATCGTGAGGGTGGAAATCCTGCTTCTTGAGTGCACAGCTCTTGCTACCCAAGGAACAGGGGCTTCTCCTTACTGCTGGGTGGGGTTGAGCGTTCAGACTTCCCAGTAGGCCTCTGCTAATAGCACCTTGGCTGGGAGGATAAGAGATAGCTCATCATTGTCCCTTGAATGTTTTCCATCTCTATTGGGGGTGCCTTTGTCATTGTTGACTAGCAATTAGAGTCCTGACTCTCCATTCCACATTCTCTGATACCAGCTCAGTGGAGAAGAAAGAGGCGCCTCATTGCTAGCAATGGCAGTGGGAATGAGGCTACCCGCATGGTTTCCACTAAGGATGAGCGGATCTCTTCCCTGCCCAAAAGGGATGAAAGTCCCAATGCTGCACTCACTTTTATGACACTGTGGGATGGCTGTGCTTTATTGCAGCCTGGCAACCATTGAAGTCAAAGCTGGAGCAGGGGTAGGGCCACAGCTGTGGTCAGTGTTGACTGAAGGAGATGGCTATCTACAATTTCTGTCATACTAAACTGCCTCTCTCCTGATCCCCTGATGACAGCAGGCCTTTCTTGGGATTGCACTTGTAAGAACCCACTGGCATTTCTGTTGCTGATTTCTCCTGTGGTCTTTCACTCGGAGGTACATATGGCAACAGCAAAAGTCAGAGAAACTCACCATCAGGTCATTCCTGGGCTTTTAAGGCCCTAAAGGCTTTCTCTCTCCACTTTCTAGCCTTTTGATACTTGATTAATAGATAATGTCCAGGTTCTTTGGTCGTACTCAGTGGGGTGCCTAGGAAAAGCACACCTACTCCATCATTGGGAAAGCACAAGTCTTCCCATTTAGCAATTTTAAGACATTTTGACATATCCAATAGGAATGCCCAGACTGCTTTTTCTTTGGAATCTGGGAATTTCTTAAATAGTTGGCAAAAATGATAGCATGAAAATATAGAGTCGACTTTTAGAAGATTTTCCAAATGATCAAAGTTAGTTATCTCATCTGTTCATATCCTTTCTGCTTGACTTAAACTAAACAGCTGCAATTGTGGCAGCCAGCAGATGTTGTCAAAGAAATTCATTTTCTCCAGGAGAGATATGCAGAGAAATTATGTAAAGTTGAAAATCCAGAAAGCCTTCTGTTACTGAATCTGTTCCATAGCATGGCAGCAAGTCCTAAATTCATGAGAAAAATACCTGTCTGGAGCAAATCAGATAGTGCCAGAAAAGAATATATATACATATGAATATATATGAAAAACACTACAGGCGCACATGCACACACCTTGGTGGCATAGGCATTAAAGCACTGTGTGGCTAGGTAAGCAGTTCAAACTCACCAGTCACGCCTCAGGAGAAAGATGAGGCATCTGCTTTCTTAAGGATTGACAGTCTCAGAAATCCTATGGGACAGTATAATTTGTCCTTCAGTGTTGCTATGAATCAGACTCAACAGCACCCAAGGTCCATTTGGAAATAGGAAACCAATGCCATGATAAACCTAGTGAAAGATGGATGGAGGGACAGGAGGGAAAAGGCAAAAGAGAGAGAGCGAAGGAAGGAAGTCACGCGGTAAAGGCAAAAAGAAGCCAGGGGTGGTGAGCAGGCAGACAGTGAGGAAAGACTGAAGAGCGTGAGACAGAAAACAGGTATTCGATCATTTTTCTTCTTTGTCACGTGTTACTAATAAAAGCTCGTGGAGTTCTTCCAGCGTGGAAGTGTCTGCATACCCTGATAAGAATGTTTTGGAGAAAATGCCCGATGTACAAAATAATAATAATAATGCTGCCAGTGCTTGAGAAAGGACACATTTGGTTTGCTCAATTTATTTGCAAGGGTGCTTCCAACAGCAATGCAGAGTAAGGAAAAGACGGTGATTGGTGGGGTAGGCTTTCCAGAAAATTACGATGACGAGAAAAGCTGAGGCTTTGTCTCTCAATATTTGGTTTCAGCAGTATTATGCCTTCCAAGCATTTGTGCATATTGTTGATGACAACGGTTTTATTCTTGGTGGTGGCTTATGACAAGCCATGACTGTTCCCTTCTCCAGCGATTGGATCCCAGGCAAAGGAGGCCCAGCTTGCATTAAAGGCACAAAGAAAAGAGACATTCGCTAGGGTACAAGTTCTTCTCTACACTCCTCTGTGAATGGCTGGCGATAGCTTCTAGTTAAAACCACAATGTTCCTTCCTTTTTCAATTACTTGGACTATTCTGCTTCCTTCTCTTCTCCTGCCCTGAACAAAACCTTCCGATCAATCACTTCGTGTGGAATTGAGCTCACCCTCCTGGCACAACTGTCACCAGCCAAGCAATAGACAGGTCTTTGAGGTGAGCCATCGAGCCTGGGGACTATGCACTCCTTAGACTACCCCACCACAGCTGACAAGGACCAAAAGGAGGGCAGTTGTTCCCGGATAAAGCTCAGAGGCAGGGAAGTAGAGGATGGATGGAGAAATGGAAACAGTCAACACTGGGGGGAAGTGGAAAAAGCTGTTACAGTGTGAGGACTGCAACACAAGACGTGTATGAATTGCTGAATGGACAACAGATTTGCTCTGTAAACTGTCACCCAAATTACAATATAAACCCCAAACCATCACCACCACCACCACCACCACCACCCAGCAAAGCCAGATTATAGAAGTGCTGTGCCTACCGAGAAAGACGGCTGTAGATGGTAAATCAAAAAGCATTGCTATTAAGTTTCCTTTCTTACCCGCCAAGCTTGGCGAGGAATGAAATGTTAGAAGGAATTGAAATGTGTTCCGTGATCCAGGAAGGGCTGAAAGCAAGTTGTTTTAGTAACACACGGGTGTAATAGTTTGCCTTCAGAAAAAGGGGGGGAAATGGTCCAGCTGAAACATGGCTTCTGAGAGGTTCTGCTGGACCACTACAATGCCAGGCAGAAAGGTCACCTCAAAAGGTTGTGGTTAACTTTGGAGCGGTGGGAGCAAAGGAGAAATCTTACAGATTGTCTCAAAGGACACAAAGCCATCCCAGGGGCTGATTAGGAAGATGTTGCAAGAAAGCACAAAACGGCCTCCATGAGGAAAAGGCCAGGAATTCTGCACCTATGAGAATTCTTTGGGAAACATCCCATCCACCCTCAATTGATGTGTGTATGGATTGCAATAACAGTTGTATGAGCCCCTAATAAAATGTTTAAAAAATAAAAAAAAAGAAACATCCCATCCACCCTGCGTCCCTGACCTTTCCCCTTCAGACTGACTTTTGTTCCCCAAACTGAAAGGACATTTCAGAGGAACACAGTGGTTTGAGCCTCTGGAGGGTGTTCAAGCCACCATTTGGATGCAGTGTCAACTGCAGAGGGCAGAATTCTTTCAGGAAAGGTTACAGAGATGGAAGCACTGCCCCAAGAGGCTAAAGCCATAGACAGAGGGTGTGTTGAGAAAGAATAGCGCCACATTTTGACGTGTTTATTTAATTAAGGTTTCTATAGTTAGACAACAATACTTTTTTACTTACCTTCATATATGCCAAAATTAGTGCAGCACGGGACTAGTATGTCCCAGCAGGAACTGAAATATCGCATGCATTGGGAGAGCAGGGAACCAGAGAAATGGGCTCTCAAGCTGGAAACAGGTGGTTTTGTCAAAGCGGTGGCATTCTCTCACGATGCAGGACTTCACATCTTGGCTTTGGTGATGAAGACCAGTTATGTGTGACTGGGGTAGCTCCTGGGAACCTAGAAAAAATGGTGATCCACATTAAACAAAATAAAGATTAAATAAATAAAGACGCTATATCTGCCGAAGCAAATTAGTAGAGGATGAAATGAGAAGCTCCGAGGTGTGAGTGTTCCAAAAACGGGTCAATCATGCTCAGGTGAGACCAGCAAACCGTCGAGCTGACTGGCCATTTCAACTCCAGACACTTCTCCGTTTCCAGAAAGTAAATGCAGGATGTGATCTCAGTCGGTGCATGGCTGTCAGTTTCTCTCTTGACATCTTCTTAAAAGAATGATTGGGTGGGGGTGGGGGGAGGTCACTGGGCAGGAGAACAGGGATTCTGACAGAGCCACCCTGTGTGGAGATGGATGGCTAACGCATGCCCTGGTCCAGAGGCCTCCACGGGAATACAAGTCCCCTAGTTCTGTCTTCAGGCTTCATATCATTGTCTGTTTTATATATTATAGCACAATTTATCCCAACTATTTGGGAGAGGTTTTTTAAATGCTCCTTCATTTTCAGTGTTACCCATCTATGTAAGATCAAACTCTCTTTATATACTTCAACTGGCACAACATATTGTTAAAGATTTATTGCAAAGTAGATAAGAGAATTCGGCGGCATACTATTACATCAAGCATTAAAGACACAGAAACATAAAGCAATGGCACTCCTTGCCCTAGTTTATCTGTTGGTTTGGAAAAAATTTTTTTCATAAACATATGCTACTATCTATGTTATCATGGGATACATTTGTTACTGTCCATGTCAAATAAGCTTTCAACTAAAGTTTTCAAATGTTTCACTGTTAATTTATAATGCAGTTGTGTTAGTCTGGGTACTTTAGAGAAACAAATCCACAGAAACTCATGTATAAGAGAGAGTTTCATATAAAGATTAAGTGTACATCAAGAAAACATCCCAACCCAGTGCTGCTCAAGCCTACAAATCCAACATCAACCCTTTAACCCATATGTCCAACACCAATCCACAAAGTCCTCCTCCATCTCACAAAACAGAGGCAATGATGCCAACTGCAGGAGGAAAGCTGAGTCAGTGAATGTGTAAGCATCTCAGCTGGCAGGGGTCTCCACACGGCTGCTCCAGCACCCAGGGCTGCATCGGGGCAGGTCCATGTGGCTTCTCCTTGGGTATGTCTTGCAGGAAGTCAGCCTTGCCAACTAAAGCAGGGAACTGGCTAAGGTAGCTGTATCCTGGTCCGACCATCACAAAACAAGAGACATAAGAACTCGAAAGGTGAGGCTGACCGAGCCATTTATCCATCCGCCCTTCAATTAATCCCACATGTGTTTATCGGACAGGTTGGCACAATAAACTAACTCAGCAGTCAAGGCAGATAAATATAACATGTTAGGTAGCCAGAAAGGGACCAGGGTGTTTACTGGGCATGCTCCAAATTCAGGCTCTGAGACAGAAAGGGGCGGTACACCTGGGTGGGCCCCAATTTAGGTGAGGTGGGCTTAATTCAGCCAATGGGGTTAACCAGCACTGTGGGCAATGCCTCCCAGCGGAAGGCCCTGAAAAGCCAGAAACTTCCAGAACACCCCTCTCTTTTCCAACTCCGCCTGGGGCCAGGCTGCAGGTTTTCTCTGGCCTCAGGTTTCCACATGTGGGTGCCCTGAGGGTGAAGTGCTCTGAGGGTGCCTGTGTAAAACCTAAAACTCCTTCCATCCTTTATAAAAACCCACTTGGATCACAAACCAGGCTTCCATGTGAATTCTTTCTCATGCGAAACCAAGGACCAAGGTATTTCTAACCCAAGCAACCCAACAAACATATTTCAATGAAGCTCTTTGGGGTCCTCAATACACCTTTCAGAGTGTAAAGGGCTCTGAGCTCATTGCCAGGTCTCAAGATGGCACCACAGAAAGACAAGGAGGCTGAGAAGCCAACCGCCACGTTTCTTCTGGATCTTACTCATCCAGAAAAAGACGGAATTTTTGAGTCTGGAAATTTTGAACAATTTCCACAGGAGAAGGTTAAAGTCAGTGGAAAAACTGGAAATCTTGGAAATGTTCATATTGAATGGTAGTTTCTGAGAAATTGTCCTTTAAAAGGTATTTGAAATACCTTCCCAAGAAATACCTTAAGAAGAACGATGTTCATGATTGGCTTCAGGTGGTTGCATATGACAAGGAGACTTCACCAGCTTTGTTATTTCCAGATTAGTCAAGCAGACGACAAACCGGAATCTGAGGACTAGGTGAAGCCTCTGTATAAGGCTTTGCTGACTAATGCAACATATGAGTGAGAGAAACATTGAGAAATAGACTCTTATTGGTGAATAAAAACATTGTACTGCTGACAAAGGGGGGGGGAAAAGACTGTCAAGGATCTTAAAACCAAAAGACATAAGAAACTGATCTACTGAGAGATTAATAGTCAGGGTCCCTACCTGGACAGGTGGAACCAAACAGAAGCTACAGCAGAGCAAAGATGCTGAAGAGGAACAGGACCACATCCCATGGCGTGGGCAGCATCCCAACAGGCCAGTGCCCCTCATGAGCCTATTTTCGCATGACTTCTAGAACTCCTTTGCTTCTTGCCCATTTGCTCAAGCTCGGTTTTCTAGACTACAGCCCTGTAGCTTTCTGATAAGTTGGTTTTTCTTAAATTAGCTGAAACTTGTTTCTGGCCTCACACCCAGCCATCAAGTCGATCCCGACTTACAGCGACCCTATAGGACAGACCAGAACTGTCCCTGTAGGTTTCTGAGACTGTCATTCTTTACAGGAGTAGAAAGCTTCCTCTCCCACAGAGCATTTGGTGGCTCCAAACTGCTGACCTTGCAGTTAGCAGCCCAACATGTTAACCACTATGCCACAAGGGCTCCCTTGTTTCCATGGACTGTGTCCAAATCATGAGAATGGAAACATTATCTAATAAGGCTTTGTTCTGGGACCTCTTCTGAGTTCCTTCCTATGGAGGTAGGCATCTGTGCCACCACGGGGGTCCAGGCAACAAATGGGAGATTTAATTGGAAAAGCCAGCTTTGTTCTCCCCGAGTTCCTTTAACCCTGTAGTGAACTGTACCCTCACAAAGCACCACCTCCCTTTGTAATTACTTGTTTGCAAACCAGTCATTAAAGATCGAGTTAGCCCTTTACACCAGACTCAGCTGTCTGCTGCATTTAGCTTCAAAGTGTGGTACATACATCGGTGGAATAATCTACCCAACTACGGG
>NW_022103896.1:53348467-53350560 GCF_000313985.2 Echinops telfairi | reverse complement strand
AGAGTAGTTGTATATTAAAACAGCCCAGTCCAAGTCCATAAGTCTGATACTAGCCCATAAATCTGAAACCAGTCTATAAATTCCTTTTCAGATTCAGTGAACACATGCAATGACACCAAGTGCAGGAAGATCACAGGCCAGTGGGTAGACAGTCTTGTGGATACAGTAGCGGTGGAAGCATCTTAGTGCTGGTGTGGGTCTCCACGTGGCTCCTCCAGCTCCAAGGCTCTGGCTGCCATCAGCATAGCTCCATGTGGCTTGTCAACAGGAGTGGCTCACAGGGCGTGTCTGTGTGTCCCACCTCCAGCAAGCCATTGATCTCCCAGCGCCTCCAAAATGATGTCATCAAGCTGCGACCTGATTGACAGGCTAAACGCTACCTGTCACTCTAAGTCTAAAGTTGACACGAGATTTGTAACTGCCACAAGTGGTGTACACAAGCAGTCAACCCCACAGAAGGTTTTTCATCGCAGGAAGACACTGGACGAGCAGCAGCATGAAGAAGCAGGAGGAAAGGAGACAGCAGAGTCAGCAGGGAGGCAAGGATACTTCTAAAAGAGCTGTACTGCGGATGAAGGGCTGTCACACTGAAGCCAGCAATTGGCCCGGAACGGGCCAGCATCAGCCAGGAGCAACAGGCCTGGAAGGGAGCCTAAAAGCCCCTGTCCTGGAGGGGCTGAGGGGAGGCCTGCCCCACCAAGAGAGTTCTCCTGCAGTAAACAAGGGAGACTTTGCCTACCTGCTTCCTGATCCTGACATACCGCCTGATGATCCTGATCCCAAGTTTCACCTCGCTACTTCTTTAAAACAAGCCTTGACTGTAATGGTTTATTACTCAACATGGTAAGGCTGCATCTCACCAAACGGGGAAAACGTGATAGACTCGGAAAAGCAAGGCTCTCATTCTACCAGGAAATAGACAAGGAATGTCACAGATGAGGTTTGGAGATGGTGGTTCTGGTGTGGTACAAGGGGTTGCTCTAATATATATGGCCTTTCTGGCCTTGGGTTTATAGTTCTGCCAACAATGATCACCTAGGCCACACTCTTGCAAAAGGATTGGTTAACGATCAGTGTCAATAGAAGCCAAACTCAATACCATCCCCTCGAATCCAACTTGTAGCTGCTCTATAGGACAGAGGGGACTAGCTGCCCCTGCGGGTTTCTGAGGCTGTGAATCTTTCCAGGAGCCTCAGCGTGTCATTCTCCGACAGAGCAGCTGGGGGTATCAGAGCGCACAGCCCAACTCAAACCTGCGCAGCTGGGCTCCCTTCTACGTCAACTGGGGACATAAAACGTCCCCACAGGAATTACGTGACCTTGAGGGAATTGGTTATTCTGCAAGTTGAGTGGTGCTCATTGTAAACCTGGCAGAGAAGGAGAGAGTGCTGTGGGGTGACAGCTGGTGGCAAATGGTGGAAAAGTGGAGCTACGTCAATTCTACCTCACGAGAATCAGCTTGGTTGTCACAATGGTTGTCATTTCTGCCCTCAAGTTAGGAAACTTCTGATGCTAGTAAATTAGAACTAGGAAATTTAAAAGCCAACAAAATACATTGAATTGTCCACTTCCTTTGAAGTCAGAGTCTAAAAAGTGTTTGTGTGGTTGTTCTCGGTGCCTTCCAGTCAGTTCTGACTCATAGCAACTTGATGTACAGAGAACACCCTGCCCAATCCCGCGCCGTCCTCGGGCCGGGCTTCAGCCTGTGGTCGTCACTTTGTCAGTCCACCTCTCCGAGGGGCCTTTCTGTTTTCCTCCCGAGCAAAGCGCCCCTCCTATGTCCAAGGAACGTGAGGGCAAGTCTTGTCATCATTGCTCCTGGCTGCACATCTTCCTAAACAGGCTTTTGTCCTTCTGGCAGGCCATGGTTTAGGAAACAGACAAGGATTTTCTTTTCAACAATATTTATTTAAAAGATGTTATAGATTTAACCAGGAAGAGAAAGAGTATGAAAAAAATAATAAATGTGGGGGAAAATCAATTTATAATTTACCAAGATAATAAAATGGACGGTCTTGATCATAAAAAATGAGTCCCTGGGTAGTGCACACAGGCCAGCACTTGGCTGGTAAACCCTGTGGGAAATGAAAGCC
>NW_022103896.1:53345496-53347451 GCF_000313985.2 Echinops telfairi | reverse complement strand
GGCGATTTCTGTAGGTGTATTGATGGAGGCTTGATCATTGAGATCAACCTAAAGCAGAAAATTAAGAACATGTGGCTAATAAACTAAAAAACACTCTTTAAAAAAAAAGTTATGAAATGCCACATAAGTATGTATGCCTCTTCTTAAAAAGATATGGAAACAGCATATGAACTAATGGGAAATGCAAAGACTGATTTTCAAAGAACTAGAATAGGTTAATTTTAAAAGGCTCTTGGTCAACAAACTAGCATCTAAGAATTGGCTTATTTGGCTAGGTGCTGATGAGACCAATCATTCTGCTGAACAACATAGAATGAATTGTCAGGGAGGGTTTCCATGGAGCCAACAACTTAAGGACCAAATATGTTTCACTGGACAAGTCTGAAGGCAAGAAAATGCCAATGATAAAAGCCAAGTAATATCTTTGAGCCCACTATCATTCCCAGTTGGGAAAGACTGACACTAAATCATACAATGCCAGGCCTGTAAAGGGGTGGGGAGGTTGTAGGGGAATTAGGAAACGAGGCCAGGATAATTCCCCTTGTAGCCTGCCAGGAGTGGGACTTAAATCTCCACTCTCACTGCTCCTTTGATTCAGCACTGGGAGGCTGCTGCACAAACTGAGCAGTCTGGCGAGAAAATAAAGTAGACAGACACTTCTGGGGTATAATTTGAGAGAAAGCAAGACCTCTCTTCTATCCCAAAATATCTCCATAGCTAGTCTCAAGTTTTGCACTCAATAATTAGACGTGCATTCTTTCTGGGTCTTGAAGGACTTTAGGGGGGTGCTGGTGGTGCAGTCATTAAGCACTCAGCTGCTAACTGGAAGGTCTGCAGTCCGGACCCACCAGGGGCTCCCTGTGAGGGAGAGGAAGCAGGCTGCTTCTAGATAAATGTCCCCCAAACAACCCAAACTCACTGCCATCCAGTCAATTCTGACACAGCAAGTGACCGTACAGGATAGGGCAGAACTGCCTCTATGGGTTCCTGAGCCTGTACCTCTTTATCGGACTAGAAAGTTTAGTCTTCCTCTGTGGGGCCGCGGGTGATTGCAAACGGCAGGCCTTGGGTTCGCAATCCCAGGAGAGTAAGCACTACACCATGCCCCCAGCGCTCCTTACACAAAAATTACAGCCTGGAAAAGTGTATACAGCAGTGCTACTCTGTTCCATAAGGTCCCTATAAGCCAGACCAGGACCACAGCAAAAGATTTGGTGACAGACTTTAATTTTTCCTTTGGAAACTTAAAAGAATAACTAATTTGAGGCTGAATCCACCTGTGTTGATTCTGTTAGTGGACGTCCAGGGCAAGTAGGTAAAGCCTGGAAAATACCAAAAATGAAGAATAACTCTGTTAATACTCTTCCAATGCACATATATTAACTTAATCTTGCCCAAAGGTAAACAGCTTGTGAGTAAAAAGTCTGACAGTCTCTTTACTAACACTTTTTTAAATTATCATTTGTCTAGTTATTATCTTTTAATTATGGAAAAAATATACACAACAAAACAATCCATACATCCCAATTCAGCAACTTCTACATGTATAACTCAAGGCCATTGATTATACTCTTCATGTTGTACAACCATTATTGATATCCTTTTCCAAATGATTCTACCACCATTAACCTAATGTCCGCTAAGCAAAAACCCTTCACCTCCTTCACCCTGCACCCACAATAGCCACAGGTCAAGTTTGTTTTCTTGTTTTTAGTTTTCTTGTTACAGTATTCACATATCATACACTTCCACAGTTAAATCAGTTTTTACAAGAGCTATGTATACATTATCACAATCTGGTCTATACTGCCTTCCCCTCGGGCATTTGTTGTTTGCGCCCCAATTCCTCTCACCCTCCCCACCCCCTTTCCCAATAAACCACGACATCATTTATTGTCTCTAGGTGACACTTGTTATTCTGAAGGAACTCTGTGTGGTCTTCACCTACAGGTCGG
>NW_022103896.1:53340050-53341739 GCF_000313985.2 Echinops telfairi | reverse complement strand
CAAGTTAAGCCGTGAGCAATTGTCCCCTGCATGTGCGGGATCCACGTGAGTCAGCGGATGCTCGTCGCGGTCAACTCGTCTGGTGTTTGGGGCTTTAATTTGAGCATATCTAAAAGAGATGGGAAAACACCGTGCTGGGCTCTGAAAAGTGTTAGCTACAAAAGCACATTAGGTCCTGCAGTGCAATGGCGTCTGAGTGGACGAGGTGCCTGCGGGCTTTCAGTGAGTGTATTTTTGTAATATGTATGAAATTCTAAAACATAGAATTATATCACATCTTGCAGTCTGGCACAGAGTTTAGATTTTATGTGAGATGGAAAATCTGTAAAGAGCCTTGAGCAATTTTAAAGCGATTTATTTTCTGAATGCAGTGTGCAGAATGGATTGTAGGGGAGCCAGACCAGAAATAGGAAGACCAGTGTGAAGGCTATTATCATGGGTCAGGTAGAAAATGAAGATGGTTTGGATCACAGAGATGGATTTAGTCAGAAGTGGGTCAGTGCTGGATTTATTTGAAAGCTTTGCTGCATTGAATAGAGAGTGTAAAAGGTAGGAGACAAGTCAATCAGGGCAGCAAATTCCAACTCTCAGCTCTACCTTCCTAAGATTCACTTTCTTCAACTCTAAAATGACCATCTTTAGAATTGGATTCTTATGAAGAGTAAATATGCTAATCCATGTAAATTATTCTCTTATGGACTAGCATACAATGATCGTGTAATAAATATTAGCCTCCTTAAGTAAACTTAAATAGTGGCACAACCTGATATAGTCATTTTTCCCAAATATCCTTTCGTAAGTCTAAATTTTTGCACACCTGCTTCTATTATTAGAGGCCAAATGAGCGTATTCTTTTAGTGTCCAAATCTTCCTCATCTGTGAGATTTTAAAAAACAAAAAGTTTTCAAATAGTAGAGATTAGATGAACATTTGGAGAACAGGGCAGTTTACACTCTTCACAACCAAAGATTTTCTTTGCTGCGATCTTTATCACCAGACCTTGCTTCCATGGACCACAAGGTGGTCCAACAGCCAATCGTGAAGTTCGTGGCTGAATAGATCCTGGCCGTGCCACCCAGGGACCCCAAATACTGCAGTAACAGTTCATCGACCCATTCAAAAAGCCAAGTTCATTAGCAGTTGATTAGTCTTATTGGAAATCTCACCTACATGCAAGTATTGTGCTGCTGCCCTGGCATGCCATCAGGTCCAGGCCAACTCAGGGGTCCCCTGTGACAGGGCAGACGACCCACCGCATTTTCTGGGCTATCCGTTTTGCAAAAGCAAACCATCTGGTCCTCCTTCCTCGGAGCCGGGGGGTAAATTCAACTCTGACTTTTCAGGAAGCAGCTGAGCGCGTAACCATTGCATTACCAAACCCAAGCTCAAGACCCCTTGCTGTCGACACCAACTCAGATAACCCCAAAGGACAGAGTAGGGCTGCCCCACAGGGATCCCAAGGGTGGAATGCTCACAGGAGCAACGTCACCTCTCTCTCCGTGAGGGTTGGTGGGTTCAAATTGTTGACAGTCAAGCGCTTTAACCACTGTACCACCACAGATCCTTATTGTGTGACCAGGGTACTTTATATGTGAATATGAATGTTTTTTATTCTGTTTCGCTCTTGAAAAATGATCTTGTCAAGAGACTAGTAATGCTCTTGCCTGCTACTCCAGAAAGCCTCCTCCT
>NW_022103896.1:53322071-53338492 GCF_000313985.2 Echinops telfairi | reverse complement strand
TCAATTTAAGGCTGTTTTGGTTGCTATGGGTGTGAAGTAAGTTCTGAGATCTAGCTGTGTAAGGCCTCCTACTTTATTCTTCTTCAATCATGGCTTGGTTATTCTAGGCTTCTTTCTCTTCCGTATGAAGTTGGTGATTAGGTTTTCCATCTCATTAAAGAATGGTCTTTGAATTTGAATTTTGATTATATTATAATTATAGGTCACATAGTATTGACATTTTCGCAAGGTTAAGTAGGTCCTCCTATCTATGAGCATGGGGTGCTTTTCCATTTATGTAAACCTCTTTTGGTTTAATTTTTTGCAGTAGTGTTTTATAGTTTTCTTTGTATAAGTCTTTATGTCCCTGTTTAGATTGATTCAAAAGTATTTTATCTTTTTTGGGGGGGGGGCAGGGTGCTATTATAATTGGTGGTAGGAACCCTGAGAGTGCAGTCAAGTAATTGTTGGACTGAAAATTATAAAGTTGACAGTTCAAACCTACCAGCCATTCCATGGAGAAAGATGAGATTATCTACTACCATAAAGACTTCCAGCCTCAGAAACTCTGTACAGGGTTGCTTTGAGCAGGAATTAATTTGATGGCTGTAGGATTTTTTATTGTTTGTTTAATTATAATTGATACTCTTTTCCTGATTTCCTTTTTAAAGTTCTTCTTGTTGGTGTAGAGGAATCCAGCTCAGTTTGTATCTAATATCCTGATACTTTGCTAAACCCTCCTATTACCGGTAATTCCAGGAGCTTTCTTGTGAAATCTTGGAATTTTCTATGTATAATATATCATCTCTAAGTATCATTTCTATTTTGAAAACACTAGTCATTGGATTTAAGATACAACCTAAACTAGTATGACTTCTTTGTAACATTACAACAATATATTCAAAACTTTAACATGGAGAATTACAACTCGTTAACTGTAACATAAGTAAACATAATGTGGTCTAGGACTAATTTTCCAATATATTGATGTACATCAGTACACTGGGTTGAATTGTGTCCACCCAAAAGCTTTGTTCAAGCTCTGACCCCTGGTACCTCTGAATGCCACCTTATTTGGAAACGGGCCTTTGCATATGCTACCAAGTTGTGAAGAAGTCATACTAGATTAGGTTGTCCCTTAAATCCAATGGCTCACCATCCCAACGAAGTAGGAAGACAAAATGGGTGCATAAGCTAATGTGGTGAAGAAAGCTGATGGTGCCCGGCTATGGAAAGATATAGTGTCTGGGGTCTTAAAGACTTGAAGTTAAACAAGCAGCCATCTAGCAGGGAAGCAACAAAGCCTACATGGAAGAAGCACACCAGCCTGTGTGATCATGAGGTGTCAATAGGATTAGGTATCAGGCATCAGAAGACCCAAAACAAACAACCATGTCTATGTAAACAACGGGGTTTGGAGTAGAGACCCAAAGCCTATCTGTAGACAATTGGACATCTCCTCACAGAAGGGTCACAGGAAAGGACGAGCCAGCCAGGGTGCAGCATAGCACCGATGAAATATACAACATTCTTCTAGTTCTTTAATGTTTCCTCCCCGCACCCCCCCACCCCATTAGCATGACCCCAGTTCTACCTTACAAATCTGGCTAGACCAAAGCATATACACTGGTACAGACAGGAGCTCTTGACACACGGAATCCAGGACAGATAAACCCCAAGAACAATAATGAGAGTGGCAATACCATGAGGATAGGGGGAAGGTGGGGGGAGAAAGGGGTAATGGATGACAATTATAGACGTATTAACCCCACCTCCCTCCAGAGGGGGACGAACAACAGAAACATGAGTGGAGGAAGACAGCAGACAGTTTAAGATATGAAAATAATAATAATTTATAATTTATCAAGAGTTCACGAGGGTGGAAGGGTGGGAGAGGTAGGGGTAAAAGAGGAGCTGATACCAATAGCTCAAGTACAAAGAAAATGTTTTGGAAATGATAATGGAAACATATGTATAAATGTGCTTGATACATTGATGTATGGATTGTTATAAGAGCTATAAGAGCTCCCAATAAAATGATTTATATTAAAAAATCGGTCTTGGGAACTACCATGTACTTACTATTTTACTGCCCTCTTCACTCTCACATGTATTAACCTGGTAGGCATGGCTCTGCTGCCGTGAATGAATAGTATTGTAAGATTTTTCCTATCTCCAACCTTGTGTGTGTGTAAACAATGTCCAACTACTTAAGAGTCGAATCTGTACAAGTCAACAATTCATGTATTGTAATTCATAGGTGGCCTATACTCATATAATTTATTTTCTCAACAGTATTTTAAAATCTATCCCATTGACTAAGCAAATGACACTATCGCTGTATAGTGGTTATGCATTAGGCTGCTAACCACAAGGTCAGCAATTTGAAACCACCAACCAGTTCTGCAGGGGAGGAGGAGGCTTCTCTCCTGTGAAGATATGCAGACTCAGAGACTCACAGGAGCCGTTCCCCCCTGCCTTTGGGGTTGCTAGACATCAGCACTGACTTGATGGCAGTGGAAACGATAAGCCAGGGGGATGATTTATAATGTTCTCTAACATAAAATGACAACGATATCTCCAAGGTGAACCAGAGACATATATAAACCATAGACGAATTAACGGATTTGGGGCTTGCACTTACTTCTAGCCCCAATCAAATAAATTAGTTCTTATGACATGGCCCTGCTTGATGCTCACCCTCATGAAGAGATCACTTAAGATATGAGTGATATAGAAAGTGGGGGGGGGGAAATGAGGAACTAATGTCGGGGGTTTAAGTGGAGAGAAAATGTTTTGAGAATGATGTACAAATGCGCTTTACACAATTGATGTGTGTATGGATTACGATAACAGTTGTATGAGCCCCTAATAAAATGTTTTAAAAAAAAAAGAAAGCGTGGTGAAGAAATAGATGGTGCCCAGGTATCAGAAAGAATAGCACCTGAAGTCTTAAAGGCTTTTCTTCAAACAGTCATCTGAATGAGGTGTCAACCAAGTCCACATGGAAGAAGCACACCAGGCTGTGTGATTCAAGATTTGTAAATAATATAATCCAAATCTAAAGGAGGGAATGGCATCAGAGCTTAAATTCTGGTTTTCAGGAGGCTGTGGATGACTGTGGAATTCCAATATTCTTTTGCAGTGTCCCTAAATGAATTTAGCTTCCCATGAATCCCCTCTGGTCATAGTTGAGGGACACGAACAGACGGGTTATCAGACAGAGGATATTGTAAAGTTAACCAAAGCAGACATAGTTAGGTCAAAATATAATATATTATCATTTAATCTCCCTTTAACCCATTTGAAAGCTGTTTCAATTTTTTTTTAAAGTAAAGGGGAAATACACATGTATAAGCCCTGGGTGAATCCCCTCTGCCCATGGACCAGGATTGTCAGTAGCCTGCTAGCACGCAGAATGCATTAGAAAGTGGGTTTTTGCAGATGCAGTTAGGTAAAAATTTAGCTCCCTATCATTTTATCTACCTTATGATCCATTTAAATCTGTTCTATTTTTTAATATTTTTGTTTCTTTTTGATTGAGGGTTTTATCTGTTTTGCTTTTTGTTATTCTTGCTAGTTTTTTCATTGTTGTTTGTTGTTTAATGTTTTTCTGTTCATGAAATCCACAGATGTAGGTATAGGTAAATCTACAGAGGCAGTTACTGGATTAATAGTTCCTTGGGGATATGGTATGGGAGGCAGGGGGAATGGAGAATTAATAATGAGAGTACAAGAACAAAGAAGAAGCTCTAAAACAGATTGTGGTAGTGATTGTACACCTCTTCTTAATGTGATTGAACTATTGAATTGTATATATGTATTATGTGTCAGTAAAACCATTGGAAAAACAATCACAAAAGAAAGTAAAATACAGACTTCGAAGGTCAAAAAGAATGAGCCTTGTCACTGAGTAGATAGTTCTGTCATAACGCAGAAACTGCATCTGCAAAGAGAAAAATAAAATTACATTTGAAAACAATCACCAGTGATGTGTACTTTAATCTATTTTTAAATGACAGGAGGAAATCTCTTGTGATGATGAATTTGTTTTGCATTTCATTATCTACAATGCTTCTCCTTTAAACTTATATAATATCTGGTACCTACACCTATTAAAGCACTTATACTATATCATAAATGTTGATTTTTATCTGTGTATTCTACTAGTCTGTGAACTACTTATTGAAACAGGGAACATTAAGAGAAGTTCTCAAAGAAATACAGGTAGTTCCATTCTGAACATGCTGTTTTCCTATGGATTCTATAAGAAGAACTGTTATGAAGGAGTTGGGATCTGAGAGGAGAGAAATGAGCTGAAGAAATGAATCAGCATGTGCTGATTATCTAGGGGACACGGCATAAGATTATCTAGGGGGCACGGCATAGGCATAAGAGAGGTAGTGGCTCAGCGTTGGATCTAGAGAACCCAGGCATGTAGGGGAAGTAGAGGAGAAAGGACCCACAAGCTAACAGTAGCACAGGATCTAGAAGGAAAGTCAATACGGCGGGGGTGGGTGTCTCCAGAGCAACAAGAGAGAACTGAAAAGTTAAATATGGAAGAGCAGTTCAGAGGGTCACCTGTGGTTGAGAGGTCCAGTAAGATTACAAGAGGAAAATATCCACAGTCTATGGAAAAGTAGAAACCACTGAGGGCCTCAATCGGTTTTAGCAAAGAGTTGCACTGGATGGTGAATGTGAAATAAGGAAGTGGAGCCAGGACTGCAGGTTACTTTTTGAGCGAGTTTGACGAAAATGAGAATAGATAAGCGGTGGCAGCTGGAGGGTGGTATATGAGGTCAACAGTGTATGCGTGTGTCTGTCTCTCTGTCTGAAATATTAGATTCATATTTTGTTGGTACCCTAGTGTAAATAATGCAACAAAGAGTAATTGCTACAGCATTTTTTTAATGTCGAGGGGAATAAACTGAAGGAGCAAAATCTTTACATGAAAACACATGATGAGAGCACACGAAATTTAATTCAGAAGTAGAAACATTCACATTTGTAAGAGACCTTTTCCATTGTGATAGGAGGAAAGAAAAAAACCAAAGGGTAGGTTATAGAAATCCTCAAATGAGAACTGTGTAATCAATATTTTGTCAATATAGAAATTAAATGACATATTGCCTTGGGAAAATCTGCTGCACAAGACCTCTTCAAAGTGTGAAACATGTCAGTTTTGAAGATTAAGTAAGGCATGCCTAGCCTAAGACATGAACCATGCGAAAGCTGAACCAAGGAATTGTGCACTTGAATGGTGTTGGCAAAGAATATTGAAAATAGCAAAGCCTGCCAGAGACAAAGAGAAAATTGTCTGGAAGGAAGTACAGCCAGAAACAGGAATGGTGAGACTATCTCGTGTACTTGGGACCTGCTATCAGGTGAAGGCAGTCCTGCAAAGAACGCCGTGCTTGGTAAAGTAGAGGGTCAGCGAAGAAGTGGAAGGTCCTGCAGGAGATGGTTTGACGCAGTGCTTGCCAGAATAGGCTCAAACATAGTCATTGTGAGGCTGCTAAAGGGCTGAGCAGGGGGTTGTGCATAGGATCACGATGAGTCTGAACTGATTTGAAGGCACCTAATGATAACATTTTCTCAGTCAAGTGTGAGAAAGATCATTAACTGAGAATGAGAAGGAGGTAGAAGAGGGAGCCTGGACAGTGTAGGGTGAGTAGAATAGGTATGGATGGCGTGGTCATCCAGAAGAGGGAAATAAGCCTATTAAAGAAATACACTGCAGAGGCACTCAATGGTCCTGGACCCATCTCCCTGCCCATAAGACATTCAGGCCTAGAGACATGCTGTCACTACTTCAAGGTCACACAGTCTGGGGGAATGGAATCCAGGCCTGATTTCCTTACTGATGAAGCCCTTGAGATATGGTGTGACTGAGTCTGAATATCACTCCCCCACCCTGGACTTGACTCTTCTCCCACCTAAGTGACCAAAGATACTATGGATATAGAGATGGGTGAGATTCTGTCTTTGCTCTCAAGATGTCTATGGTCTGGAGAGGGAGACCAGCAGAATGATAGATGCTTGTAGCTGGAGAGAGTCTTTGAAGTAATATACTACAATCTCCTTGCCTTCAGTCTGCCATTCAATGGAAGGAATGCTCTCTATCACCTGTCATCCAGGTTCTCTCTGAATACCTCTATTGACTGGGGAACGCATCCCTTTGGAATCCCACTATACTGTTGACTAGCTTCCATCATAAACAATGACTTTGTTTTGAATTGAAATCGTATTGACACTTCTTGGTTTTAGATTTTGAGATAGTTAATGTTTATTGTGCCAACATGGTCGATAAACACATGTGGGATTAATTGAAGGGCAGAGAGACAAATGGCTCCGTGAGCCTCGCTTCTCTTGTCTCTTGCTCTTTGATCATTGGACCAGTGTATGGCTGCCTTGCTTGTTCTGTGCCTCCATTTGCAAGCTACACTACCTATGGGACACCTAACCCGTGGACTGTGTCGCTGTAATTTGAGGTTCCTTCAAGACCTGCTTTGCCACACCACTGGAATTTACATCTCTTGAGCTGGGGACTGTCAGACCCTGTCATCTGGCTGACTGTTGGTGACCTGCCTTGCTGTTTGCTGCCTGTGCCCAGATAGCCTGAATTGCTCTATAGAGGACGGCCCTCAAGAATTAGCATTCTGGTTTTGATTCTTTAGAGAACACTGCCTAACATAGATTTATTCCCCTGTAACCATACAGAATAAATATCTTCTACCAAAAAAAGCATTTGGGCAGAAATCCCAGGCACCATACAATTTTACCAGAAAATACTACATTCTGTGTTTCTAAAAGAGAAGGATTGTTTATTGACAACATAGTTGTAATTCTATTATTACAGTCAACACAATTAAAAGCCATTCCTTAATACCAAAAAAAAAAGAGAAAGACAGACAGCAGGATCGCTAGCACTAAGTGCTCACTTGATGTCTGCAAGCATGAATTTGAAGTGAAGCTATTCCGTGAAGTTGAATGATTTTCTTCTGCAGTATCCTGTTGTTCAGATATAAAGAAGCCCGATCATTATTTTCAGCTTCTATTGGGATATAAAAGAGTGGGGGAGCTTTCCCTAAGGAGGGATATGGATGATCATCCCTGATTGGATACAAGAAGAGACAGTAACATAGTATTTAATATTTTGGTTTAAATTAATGGTTTTGATACCTTAAAACAATGGAGATACTCTAGCAAAGGGAGTACTTAATTAAACTGTAGGAATGGGAGATGGTGGTTTGAGAATCAGATACTTGAAATCAAGATTCTGGGAAAGATGACGTTTATGGTACTGTCAAGCACCATATAAAGCAATAATTTTTTTCATATCTCACACGTCTTTGAGTTAGCTCATGGTTTTGATATAGATGGGGCTTAGCTCCCCAGGCCTGAGATGACACATGCTGTCTGTTCTGTTTCTGCGTCAGCTTGAGGTTAGCAGGTTCATGATGGTGTGGCTGGGAAGACTAAAATATGTTACATATGGTCTTTCAGCCATCAGCTGGCTAGCCTACACATGTTTTTACGATGGTGGTGAAGGTCTGAGAACGTCATATGCATGTTCTTTTTTTTTTTCTTCTTCTTCTTCTTCTCTGAGAGTAACAAAAGGGTTCATCGAGCTGTGCCTTAATACAGATGTTGGGGTTTGCCCATGGTGCTTTTGATGTGTGAAGCTCTGACATTCTGCCAATTCTTCTTCAGCAGTGACACCAAAGAGTTGACAGCCAAGTAGAGCTTGTAAGTGAGGTCACCGTCATCTTCATGTGGCCAATGGCCACTGTCAGACAGCATTTTCTTCATCTGGAATTGATGCTTGACTTCATCACCTTGTTGACTTTGGCCACCATGTTCTTGTGAGTTTGCAGGGATGGGAATCTGCCAGTTTTATTCAGTCCTGGCTCCTTCTTAACCTGGGACTCAAACCAAAAAGGCTTCAAACGTCTTAGCTAACTTTTTGACTAGCTTCTTGTCCTTGTTGAGGTCTTCATCTCAATATCCGCGTGCAGGATAGGACAGCCTTGGCCTGATTGCCGTGCTGCTTATCCCCAAGGGCACACACAGAGAACTGGAGCTGGGGGTGGGGATGGGCTTAGGCCTGTCAGGGCCTGAGAAACATTTCTCTTTCTCAGGATCATAGTTCTTCAAGTTGATCTGCAGCTCCATGCCTCCAGAAACTACGAGCGCTTGTTCTGGTTCCTGTGTAGGACTTCTCACCCCACCTGCTAGAAGGTGTCATAAAGGACTCCGAGTGCTGCCGTAACTGGAAAAGCCCTGCACGGGAGTCCTCTTGAGACTGACTCAGAAGTCACTCGGGCTGACTTTTACCCTACTCTACTGGTAAAATTCACCAGGCCAGACGCGATTCATGAGGTGGGCAAACTCATCTAACCTCTTGCCTGGGGTTGCAAAAGGTGTGGATACAGGTAGGAGTGGGAAAACAGGCTCTTTTGTAAGCAATCTATGACAAGAAGGTCTAGGATAATAATATGATTACATGACCTATTCCCTCTGCATAGTCTGAACACTATGAATACCTTCATTAACAGACGATGCTTACTTTGTACACAGAGTTTTCAACCCTTTACAAAGTTTGACTGATCTTCACCAGCACAACCCATAAGTGGGCATCTAACCCTCCGTTACAAAGGAGTTATTCCAGAGTTCTATGCTGTGGTCAAATGTGCAGTTAGAGAATTATGCAGGCATTTAAGTGAAGGATAATTAGAGGCATTAAATAATGTGAAGAAAACAAAGAGCAATTGCAGAAGTTCTCTGCACAAATGTTTAGAGTCTAAACTAAGACAATCGGTGTAGGAAGAAAACTGAGAGATTCCAGTAGTATTTAGGCAAAGAGAACAAATAGAATTCATTGCCCTATTGGTAAGTGAGGAAAGGGAGAGAAGAACGGGGGGCAGGGGGCTAACCTTGACTTCTAGTTTCTAACTGGGATATTCAGTCGATCTTCAAGCTGGGACTGTGAGGAGAAGCAGAAGATCTGGAGCAGAAACTAATGAGCTCAGGTTTGGCTGCGAGGAGACAGGGGTGTCTAGAAGGATTAGGCAGCAGATAGCAAATTGGCAGTTGGAAAGAAGAATATGGAACCAGGATGGGACAGTGATTAGAGATTCTGGCCCAACCAATCAAATGGGCCAGAAGTGATGCCAGTCGACTTTCCAAGGTAGGTCCGGAAAAAGCACTGCAACATCCACCAGTGGTTCCCAAAGTGGGTGATGACACTCCCTGGAGGGAGGGGGCAGGCGGGGGTGGGGGGTGGGGTTACTGGAACAATCCAGGGGGTCTGCAAAAGCAAATGCCTACACTTCATCTTGGGTTCTGGCTGTATACAAAAGATGGGGGTGGGGAGATTGCAGTGAGGATTATTTTTCTGAAAAGGGGGGCGGGGAGTCCAAATCATCTAGGAACCTGTGGACTGCATGATGATGTCATGATGGAGAAAGCCCAGCCCACACAGAGAGGCCATGTGTGTATGTTCTGGGCCACAGCTCCAGTTGATGTCCCAGCCGGACATATGAGGGAATTTATTCCAAGTGATTCACCTCACAGCCACCAATCACAGTCAGCCTTCAAGTCTCCTCAGCTAACCTTACCCCAGGTACCGTGAAACAGCAGCAGGCCATTCTCCTTGTGCACCAATCCCATTTCTCACTTACAGAATCTGTGACCATCTGCAAGGGGTATTTAACGCTACTGAGTTTGGGGGCAATCTCTGGTATGTCCCAATAGAACCAATATGTCCCAATAGAACCACCAAAGAAAGAAATCACATCTCTAAATTTAAAAGGTATGATTTTTTAACGTTATAACAATTTTTAAAGATTCTTGAACTAAAAAAAAAAATGTTTTCCTCAATTCAAACTCTACTCAGTCCAAGTTTTACTTATGAATAACACTGAAATTGGCTATACTTTTTCACACATTCCCTTGGGTTTACTAGAAGACACCCCACCATAATTTCCTGTTAACTAATCTCCAAAATGTATCCTAAATCTTATCTGCTCTCCAAAACCTTCATTGACAACTTTTGATGAAACCAATTTTTTTTCTTTTTTTAAAACCTTTTTGCTTTTTATGAAGCACATTCCACAGTACAAAGCTGTCATGAACAATACCTGTACAATTTGGCAGTATCAGTAGCTGTTCAGACACAAATTTACTTTAAACAGATAATTCACAAAGATTACTAATTACAAGTTAGAAGTAGACCATCCCTGTGCTTTGAAACATGACTGCAGCAGTAATTTACAGTTGCTCAATTATGGTTAGCAAAATAAAGTCCAAAGTAGAGCTGGGACTTACTACCATATCTCAGTCTATCACAATCCCTTGGTGTTGAAAGTAATTTTTTTCTATGAACCTTTTAAACATTTTTTTCTGGTTGTTGTTGTTATGTGAACATACAGGACACCAGACCAGAATATAGCTTCCAAGTCTGGGGTACATTTGTGGGTTTGTTTGTTTTGCATCAGCTAGATTACCCATCTTGGAGCATTATGTAAAATAGTGCTCCAGAAATGTCTGTTGATTGACTTAACCACTAATCAGGACTGGATTTATTTCATTCTGCAACTTGATGAAACTCACTTTAACTTCTTGCTGTCAAAGAAATAGATCATGTATATAGCCACCATCAGAAGTAAATGCCCTCTGATTGTCTTTAAAGCGTACTTTTGTCCATAGAATGCTATTTTCACTTGGATTGTGCCATCTAAAAATTACTCTCTCCAAGGATAACAGTACTCAAGCTAATCAGTGTAGTCATACTTCATGTCTAGAACTTGGCTGGGCCAAGTTCATACTCATTCAATTTTCTAAGACTGGGAAAGGAAGTGGAAGGGAAAGTGGCTCAGTGGGAGGTGGGTTGTTAATTAGTAAACATTCTGTATACAAATGGAGACATGTGGCTGCTTTTCAAAAAAAACAAAACCAAAAAAAGTACATGGAGAGATTTCAGCTGTTTCCTGAAATATGCTTGCTCACACTTTGCTGATAAAGAATTGTTTCATTGCTGATGCGAACGGAGAAGTCTGAGAACAGAGAGAGATAAAACGAGGGGGGGGGGTGTTAGCGTTCCCTCAGAAACAGGATGGAGAAAGAGAAAACATTGCTGCCAAGGATTGGTTCAACAGTAAGTACATCCTTCTCACCAGTAAGCCACGGTCACAGAAGCTAATCTTGCCTCTAAGAAAAACATCAAACCCAGAGGTGAGGGGAGATTTGGGGGGGTGGATGGGGTCAAAGGTCTGTGACAATTGACAACATCCACTTCAGTTTTCCAGGTACGTTTAAATGTAGACACCCCATGGACCGTCGAGATCCCCAGGTCTCAGACTGCTGGGCAGGTCCCTGGCCCCTGACTGTGTCACGGTGTTCCCTGGCTTTCGTTTTATTTATTCAGCAATATTTATTGAGAAAATACTGAGCGCCAGACATTGTTCAAGGTGTTCAATGGGAAACAAACACAGATGAAAGTCCCTGGTTTGATGTCATTTATATTTTATTGGGAGGAGACAGAGCATACGAAAATAAGCCAATAAAGAAGTGAGATGTTTCAGAAGGTGAAGTGCTATGAGAAACAGGGGTGATGTGAGAGTGACTGAGAACTTGGTACAAGGAAGTTCCCTCCAAGAAAGCAGGCTGACTCCATTGAGATCTGGCCCACCAGAGCCCCAGACAGACTGTCTCCAGACAGAGTCCGGATCTGAGCAGTAGGCAGCACATCCATTCTTGATGGGCAACATGCTTTGAAGGCTCCTGGCTGCAAGAGGCTGCTCATGGTCTAGAGGCAGAATTTGTCTAGTAACCTGCGGTGCTCTGAAATGTTAGGCCTCTTCAAGCAGTTACCCCATGACTGAAGTTAACTGCTCCCTACATACGTCCTGACGTACAGCCTTTAGACTCTGTTTTTGGATTGCCATCATGCTGTTGCTATCACATTGCATTTACGTTAGAGCCTCACCTCCTTTTCCCTATTGCCACACCTGGACTATTCAGCTTGCTTTCTGTGATAGGTCAAGTTTGCCTAATCCTATCGCGGGCAACCGTCTAGTTGTTGCAACTTGGATAGAACATTCTGCTAACCTGTCCTGCAAAGACGACATCCTAACAGAACGTGGTCTTTGCTCTCTTGGTGTCAGTGCCCCCATGCCTGTTCTTATGAATGCTCCAGCAATGCCTTCTAAATCAATGCTCTCCAGAACACTGGGCCAAACTGAGGCTAAGATATTAATCCTTGGAACACAATGGTCAAGGATCCTGAATAAGATACCTAAGCTTTAGGCCTGCTAGATGGCAGAAAACAACTTCATCCATCATTATCAAAATGCCAGCTGTCTGACAGGTGTACGTATGGGCCCTGGTAGAGTTAGGGAGGACTGAGATAAGACCAGGAAGGGCAGGAGTCTGACTGCTCTATATGCCAATGGGTCTGGCGGTGCTTTAAGGGTAGGGTTCTGATTGTTCCATCAAGCAGTTTGAGGCTCCCTGAAATAGCTATGCAGTTTCTGACTCCCAAACCACTTAGCCTGGGATGTTGAAAAGACTGTCCAGCAGACCCAGGGAAAAGATATTTTACTTGAAAGACATATGGAAACCTCACAGAATCCAACAATGTATAGTTCCATTCCCAGCCAGACCCACTATCATAGGGTCGATTCTGAATAAATTGGTAAAAACCAAAGAAACGAAAAACAGAACCCTCACTGCCCTAGTCATTTTTGGCTTGAAGCAGCCTTATAGGACAGAACATAAAGTGCAACTGCACGTTTGGATTTCCAGTGCTGTAAATCTTTACGGAAGCAGAAAACCTCACCTTTCCCTATGGAGTGGCTGGGGGGTTGGAATTGCTGACCTGTGGTTAGCAGCCTAAAGAAGAACCCACTATGCCCCAGGGCTCCAGAGGACCTGCTAGACATCATAGATGCTGAAAAGCATCTTCAGAAACTGGTAATTTCGATACTAAAGCATCCCATCTTTCTGCTTTATAGCATTTTCTTTAAACTTATTTTCATATTGCTGTTTTCTTTTCCCACTAATTATGTCATATTAATCTATCAGGTGAATTGTCTCTAGAAAATCCTATCTATCCTTTCCTGCAATGCAATGATGTCCAAATATTTGCTCTGACATCTTCAGTGAAAAACATTTGAACATACTCCACGATAAAAACAAACCCACTGCCCTGGGGTTAGAGCAGACTCATAGCAACCCCACAGGACAGGGTAGAACTGCCCCTGTGGGTTTCCAAGACTGCCACTCTTTACAGGAGTAGAAAGCAAAGTCTCATCTTTCTTCCATGGAGAAGCTTGTGTTTTCAAACTGCTGACCTTGCAGTTAGCAGCCCAATGCACAACCACAATGCCACTGGGGCTCCTTACGTGTGTGTGTGTGTGTGTGTGTGTGTGTGTGTGTGTGTACATGTGCATGTGTGTGTGTGTTGCTAAACAAATTCCACCTCTAAATCATAAACAGCCTCTTGCAGCCAGGAGCTTCAAATCCTGTTCTCCATCATATGGACAACAATTATATATGTGTACTATTATAGTGATCTCTTATGTAAATTTAACCATAAACCAAAAGCAGCCGTTAAAAAGAAAAGATTATTATATATCGCCTTCCTCTTTATCCATGTCACTACAATAAGAGAAAGGTTAGCAAAAAATTGATGAAGGCCCCACAACGAGTCAAACCAAGAAGGGAACATAACAGATCAGCAGCAGGAGCAAAGTCAAGCCACAAAGCCCTGGAGGAGCCCCCAAAACAGACTTCAGGCTAGGAGAGGGCAGTTCCCAGAAACCCCCAGGACCAGTGGGGAGATAGTCAGAAAGGTCAGCAAACAGACCTAGAATTATGTATGCGTTTTCTTTTTTTGCTAGTTATTCTTTCCCTTTCTTTTCTCTTTTTATTCAATCTTTTGTTTTGTCTCTGTGATTGGTGGTTTGCCTACCTATATAAGATAGTCATGGGAGCAAGCCCAAGGAGAACACATGGGGATGGACAGTTCCAGAGGGGCTTGGGTGGAGAAGGTGGAAATGGGGCAAGGGAGTGGTGAGAAAATGATGTCACCGACAGGGGAACAACTAGGGAATTAAAATCAACAATGAGGAGGACGTAGAGATCCTGGGGGTGTTGGAGCAACAGCAATCTGGCTGAGAGGAATTACTAAGAGGCAGAAGAAGGGTTAGTGTGATAGTGGGACAGGAGTATGGTAAAAGGAAACAGGGAAGATCTAGGAAGCAAAGCCATGGATAGAGGTATAAATATAGGTATGTACATATGTAAATATATAAATTCACAAAAATATATATATACATATATTTATATGACAATACATTGAGATAATAGACAGACTTTGGGCCTCTGCTCAAGCCCTCCCTCAACGCAAAAACACTTTGTTCTAACAACCTGGCATTCTGTGATGCTCACCTTCTCGGCATGATCACTGAAATAAAAATGGGTACACACGCAAATGCGGTAAAGAAAGCTGACGATGCCTGGCTATAAAAAGATACCGCATCTGGGTTCTTAAAGACTTGAAGTTAAACCAAGCAGCCTTTAAGCAGAGAAGCAACAAGCCCACATGGAAAAAGCACACCAGCCTGTGTGATCATGAGAAGTCAACAGGATCAAGAAACGGGCATCAGAAGACCCAAAACAAACAAAAAAACACATTGTTGAAAACAAGGAGGGGTAGAAACAGAGACCCAAACCATCTGTAGACAATGGGACAGCCCCTCACAGAAGGGTCACAAGGAAGGGATGAGTCAACCAGGGCACAGTATAGCATGGATGAAACACACAATAATCCTTTGGTTCCTTGAGGCTTCCTCTCCCCCCACTATCATGACCCCAATCCTGCCTTCCACTTTGGGCTAGATCACAGAATATACACTGGTACAGATAAGAGCTCATGACACATGGAATCCAGGTCAGATAAACCCCTCAGGAACAGAAATGAGAGTAGCGAGACCAGGAGGGTAGGGGCTAGGTAGGGAAAGGAAGGGAGGAAGGGGAACCAATCACAATGATCAACACATACCCCCACTCACCCACCTTGAGGGTGAAGGGAAACAGTGATCATGTAAGATATGAAAATAATAATAATTCATAATTCATCATTCTTGGATATAAGAAATTATATTTGTTAAGTTTGAACCTTTTAACTGTAAATATTCTTTTAAGGGACACATTTGTATCATTTTTATGTTTTCCAAATTAATTGTACTTTCATTGGTACTAATTTTTCCCAAAATCGTTTACTTTCTGTGTTAGTCTGGGTTGACTAGAGAAACAAATCCAGAAATACTCACATGTGCATAAGAGACTTTTATACCCAAGAGTATAATTGTACATTAAGAAAACATCCTGGCCCAAACCTGATCATGTCCATAAGTTCAATATTAGCCCATATATCCAATACTAGTCCATAAATTATTCTACAGACTCACGCAGCACATTCAATGATGCCGAAAACAGGAAGATCTCAGGCTAGTGGGTGGAAAGTCATGTGGAAGCATCTCAGCGCTGCCATGGCCCTCCATGTGGCTCCTCCAGCTCCAGGGCTCTGGCTGCCATCAGCACACCTTCATGTGGCTTGTCCACAGAATGTGAAGTACAGAGTGTGTGCACCCCCTCCAGGGAGGAAGACAGGAGTTCCCAGAATACCTAGGAGAAGGCCATGCCCTCCCAGAGGCCTCATTGGCTATGACCTGACTGACAGGCTAGACTCCACCCCTTCCCTCAAGTTGACAGGAGATTATGGAACTGCCTCACTTTCATATTCAATGTTAAAAATATCCCTTGTCCCAGGATTATGCATAACGATTAACCATTTGAGATCAAGCAGGTAGCATTTACCTAGCACAAAGTTCCGAAGGGTTAGGAAAGGAGGAATGGAAACAGGACACAGGAAACGCAGGGTGGAACTAGAGGACATGTAATGAAACGTACGTGCGTTGGTTTTGAAATATCTTCTCAGTAACATTTTATTTATAACCTTTTGTCAGAGAAAAATATCAACAAATATCAAAGATCATTTTTAAATGAAAATATTTCATGCATCTTAATGCAACACTTTTTAAGTGTTTTTCAATAAAATAACCAGTGAACTTCTCTATGGTAGCAAAGATTTTAATTCTCTGTTCCATTACAAATTAATGTAAATATTGGTCATATTTTCAAGATTTATGTTTGTATGTAATTAAAAAAAAACCAATCCTGATGCTCTCCTGACTTCAATTTCCCTGATGAAGAGTTTGTCTACCTCCAAGGTGCAGTTAATATATTTCACACGTGAAAACATCACAGAAGACCCTCTCACTGCCTCTCTCACTGCCTCACTCTCTCACTGCCTCACTCTCTCACTGCCTCACTCACTCACTGCCTCACTCTCTCACTGCCTCACTCTCTCACTG
>NW_022103896.1:53314297-53321084 GCF_000313985.2 Echinops telfairi | reverse complement strand
CTCACTCACTCACTCACTCACTGCCTCACTCTCATTGTCTCACCCTCTCTCTGCCTCACTCACTCACTGCCTCACTCTCTCTCTGCCTCACTCACTCACTGCCTCACTCTCTCACTGCCTCACTCTCACTCTCTCATTGTCTCACCCTCTCTCTGCCTCACTCACTCACTCTCTAAAAAAAAAAGAAGAAAAAAACAAACATCACAGAAATCTTTTTTTTTTTTTTGATTTCTCATTCCAGGAAAGGCAGCAGCTCCACCGTAGGGTCCATAACTTTTCACAGCGGAGTAGGGAATGATTATCTTCCGAGGATGTACCTTCTCCAGTAGAGTGTCCTTTTGAGGTAATTGTTGATGAATTTGCTTTTTGAAACAATCTAGAAAATATAGCCTGACACGCAAGGTTGCTGTCCTTAGGTGCCTTGCCAAGTTGCTAGTTCAGACTCACAGTAAGTAAGCTGATACATGACAATGGACCACTCTCCTCCCAGTCCTGGGTCCCCATCATCCTCACCGCAGCTACCACGTCAAGCCATCATGTGGACGGTCTTCCTTTTATTCCCCGCTGCCCGTCGACTTCAGCATGCATGATATCCCTTTCCAAGGACTAGTCTCTCCTGACACGTCTAACGTATGTGAGTCAAAGACTCACCATCCTCGCTTTTGAGAAGATACAATGGGAATTTCAACATTTCCACTTTAAGAGCATAACAAAATTCTAACACTACATCCTATGTCCTATTACTTGTTGCTCAGAGTTTTCTGTCTTCCAATGTGCCTTACAACTGGTGGCAACTAAGTACATACTAACATGTTTGAGGCTTATTAATTTTCATGTATTACTTCAGCCTTTTTTCGGTGGAAAAAATATCCAAATATTGTTCCTTAATTTATAAGTAAATTCCTAAACACTTGCTAGTAAATTCAATGAAATTCCACTAGATATTAAGTTCAGTGACTCTTGACTGCCCTCTGAAGAAAAACAAATTATAAAGAGTGTCCATATTCTTGACTAGTGTCTTTTTAAAAAAGTATCTTGATAATTTTGTTGGCTTCACCCCACCTGAGCACGTCTCAAGGCACAATGCATACAGGTTGCTGTTAGTGATTCGAGGTGGTTCTGACTGTGATATGCGACCCTGTGTACAACAGAACGGACCTAGGTGAGTGACATGAAAATCCACCTTCCACATTGTTTTCACATCACTTTGAATGCTTGTTTTTGCTAAATCTCATTAGATCTTGCTTAATTTTGTAGCTAACAAAGAGCTTGTGCACACACGCACAGCAGTATCTGGGCTATTTTATCCCCTTCAATTTCTGCTTGCATTATTAATTATATCCGCTCGTTCATTGTGGTAATCTTACTTCACTTGTCCATACGGTGAGGGATAGTTGAGTAAAGATGAAAGTGGCTCAGCTAATCTGCACTACTTCACAAGGAACAAAGAGTTGCTGAGATGCAGGAGAGAATAAGATAAAGTGCCCACATCGAGTTACTGATATACAGAAGGTACTAGACCGTCCAAACATTATTTTCCTAAGACATTCAACAAAAATTCAATCACTGAAAGCAATACCTTATTTAATATCATAAACAAGTATCTAAGAGATCTTTGATTACACTGGACCAAGTATAGCTTCCACAGTATATAGCAGTGCTGTGACACTGAGAAACTGTGCTTTCTTGTCTGGCGGTCCCATTCTGTCCCACAGCTCTAAGACTCATGCTATTGCCCCTTGGAATCCTTCCCCACCTAAATCTGTCTCCCCTTATCTAACTCTCCAAATTCACTGCTATCTGGTCGATTCTGTCTCATTGTAACAGAGTAGAACCTCGGACAGAGAAGAACTGCCCCGTGGGTTTCCAAGACTGTGATTCTCTACGAGAGTAGACAGCCTTGCCTTTCTCCCAAGGAGCTGCTAATGGTTTCAAACTGCTGACCTTGTAGTTAGCAGCCCAACAATAGCCACCATACCACCAGGGCTCCTCTTATCTAATGCTATCCACCTTTTGAATTACAGTCTAGAAACCTTCTCAGATACAATTCCCTACCCTGAACTCCACATGTTCCAACTACCATAAACTTCAGGGGCATAGCTCCTTTTTAAAAAATCATAGTGTTCTGAAATCATGGCTTGTCTGTTCTAGTTCCTCCAGGGCAGAGGCTCACTGCCCACTGCTTACTGGAATCACAATGCCTGGTACGTAACAAGTGACCAATAACTATTTGTTAAACTGAACTGACACCTCTATTTTCTATGTTGAGCCCTGCATCTGCCTCATAGGGGAGCAAACGCTTCACTTGACATCCTGCATGTTCACAATTTCTTTAAAAGGCATCCTACAATTGGTAAGTCATATCTAGAAGCATTCACAAACCTGAGTACAACCTCTTTTCTTCTCACCAATAATTCAACTCCACATGACAGTGTGAAGCCGAGAATATCATTCTCATTAGTGTCCAGATCAGACAAAACCAATTTACCTTCTTACACTTCAAACACCCAGTGTCTATAATGAGCAAAGTCAGGCTTCATTTCTGGCAAAGCTAGTGCCGACAACACTACTGAAGAGTTAATGTAGGAAAATGTGTTCCAGATACAAAGGAAAATAAAAGGGGCTATGAGTATATGGGCTTATTTATCATATGCAAATATTATCTCTGATGTGGCACCTCACACACACCATGATGGCCTCTCATTGATCAGTTACCACTTTGGCATCTCTATACTATCTATAGGAGCCCAGGTGCCTTCGAGGTTATGAGTTGGGTTGCTAACTTCCAGGTCAGCAGTTTGAAACCAATTTTCTCCATGGGAGAAAAATGAGGCTTTCTACTCCGATAAAGAACTACAATCTCAGCAACCCACAGGGGGTAGTTCAACCCTGTTCTATAGGGTTGCTATGAGTCAGAACCAACTATAACTCCAAGATCACTGCCATTGAGTCATTCCAATTCATATAGACCCTTTAGGAAAGAGTAGATCTCCCTGTGGGTTTCCTAGACTGTAAATCTTTATGGTACTAGAAAGCCTAACTTTTCTCCCACAGATCGCTGCTGGTTTGGGGGATTTTTTGCTTTATTGTTTTCTTTGGTTTGTTTGTTTAACTCAGTTTACTGAGGGCTTGTACAACTCTTATCACAATCCATCCATCCATCCACTGTGCCAAGCACATTTGTTGCCATCATTATTCACAAAACATTTACTTTCTACTTGAGCCCTTGGTATCAGTTCCTCATTTCCCCCCCTCCCTCCCCGCCCTCCTTCCCTCACGAACCCTTGATAATTTATTATTTTTTCATGTCTTACACTGTCCAATATCTCCCTTCACCCACTTTTCTGTTGTCTGTCCCCCGGGGAGAGGGTTATATGTAGACCATTGTGATCAGTTCCCTCTTTATCCCCCCACCTTCCCCTTCCCCTCCTGGTATCTCTACTCTCACCACAGGTCCTGAGGGGTTTATCTCTCTTGGATTCCCTGTGTTTCTAGCTCTTATCTGTCCAGTGTACATGCTCTGGTCTATCCAAATTTGTAAGGAAGAATTGGGATCATGATAGTGGGTGAAGGAAGCATTAAAGAACAGAGGAAAGTTGTATGTTTGCTCAGTGTTATATTGCACCCTGACTGGCTCGTCTCCTCCCCGTGACCCTTCTGTAAGAGGATGTCCAGTTGCCTACCGGTGGGCTTTGGGTCTCCACTCCACACTCCCCTTCATTCACAATGATATGATTTTTTGTTCTTTGATGCCTGATACCTGATCCCTTCAACACCATATGATCACACAGGCTGGTGTGCTTCTTCCATGTGGGCTTTGTTGCTTCTCAGCTAGATGGCCGCTTGTTTATCTTCAAGCCTTTACGACCCCAGATGGCGGCTGCAGGTTTTGCACAGACTCCGACATCTGCTTTTTTTGCCTGATCTTCAGCATTTTTTTCTAAGCGATCAAACTCAGAGCCTATGATTCCAGGACTGCACCTGTTGGTGCAGCATGCACTTCCCAGCATGTATTAGCACGGCCTTTTAAAGACTGATCATTGCCTAAATATGTAAGCATGGCCCATTGGTGAATGGGGGTGGCAAGAGAACTGCTGCCAGACAATGATGTACTGTGCTCCCTCCTACAGGATTAGATGAATGGTAGAAAAATGGTATTTTCATTGCATTCTCAAATTTTCTGTACCATGCCTGCAGAATGTTCTGACATATTGGCAGCATTACTATGGCAATGGCCTTTGTACTTGGAAAAATACATTCTTCAAGCTTCCCGTAAATAGTAAAGTACATAATCTTCAATTTCTACACCTTATGGAAGCAGGTCCCCAGGTCTTTCTCTCGCAGAACTGCAGGGTCAGGTCTAGTCGCCCATCTTTGGCCAGCAGGTGAGCACTTTGTACTACTCTAAGTACCACCTTGCTTATGCTCTACAGGTTTTAAAACATCTGGGAAATGCCTACAGGTATTAAACCATATCCTGTAACAACCGCCCCCAAACCCACTGCCATCAAGTCAGTTCCAACTCATGGTGACCTTCGAGAAGGTTTCTGAGACTGTAAATCTCTGGTGGCAGACAGCCACATCTCTCTTCACCGAAGCTGTTGGGGAGTGTGTTAGATCAGGTTGATTAGAGAAACAAGTCCAGAGACACTCATATGTGTTGAAGAGAGAGCTTTATATCAAAGAGCAATTGTCTATAGAGAAACATTCCAGCCCAGTCCAGATGAAGTCCATAAGTCCGATATTAGCCCATATGTCTGATACTAGTCCATAAATTCCTCTTCAGACTCACATAGCCATTTGAAATGCTGCTGAATACAGGAAGATTGCAGGCTGGTGGGTATAAAGTCTTGTGGATCCAGTGGCAGTGGACGCATCTCAAAGCTGGCGCAGGTCTCCACGTGGCTCCTTTAGCTCACCTAGTGCATTTCCTCAGCAGGAAGGTGAAGCAGAGAGCGTGTGTGACCCACTTCTGGAGAGAAAGAGAGGAAGTTCCCAGAATCCTCATGAGAAGATCATGCCCACAAGAAGGCATCATCAGGCTATGACCTTATTGACAGGCTAGACTTCTCACCTGCCCACCTCTATTTTTATTTATCAAGTTGACATGAAATTATGTGACTTCCACAGGGAGTTTGGACCACCAACCTTGTAGTTAGCAGCTCAGTGCCAACTCACAGAGCCAATGTGATACTGACTGGTACAGAAACAGAAAGATGGATCACAGAACAGAAAAGATAGCCCAGAAACAGACCCTTATTTAGTGGAATGAAACAAATTATTTTACCATGTGGTTTCAGAGTTTCTCCTGGGAAAGAGATTGTTTTTCGGAGAAAGATAATGGAATATCTTAGGGGCAGAACCAGGAGGAAGATAATGAAACAGAAGCAGACAAGCTCCTCTACCTAAGAAATACAAAAAATAATTCATGTGCAAGAAGCATTAAAAAGGAAGAAGCGGCGTGCTTGTGGAGAGGGGCGGCCAGTGAGAAATTCCCATAAACCCTCCTTTTCTCTCAATCAGTGAAGAATTTTGTTGTGTTGTGTTTTTTCTGAGTGGCAGGAATGGAGAAAATAAATATGAAAGAATGCAAAAAAAGAACGTTTAACACGCTCTCTGCTTCACCTTCCTGCTGAGGAAATGCACTAGGTGAGCTAAAGGAGCCACGTGGAGACCTGCGCCAGCTTTGAGATGCGTCCACTGCCACTGGATCCACAAGACTTTATACCCACCAGCCTGTAATCTTCCTGTATTCAGCAGCATTTCAAATGGCTATGTGAGTCTGAAGAGGAATTTATGGACTAGTATCAGACATATGGGCTAATATCGGACTTATGGACTTCATCTGGACTGGGCTGGAATGTTTCTCTATAGACAATTGCTCTTTGATATAAAGCTCTCTCTTCAACACATATGAGTGTCTCTGGACTTGTTTCTCTAATCAACCTGATCTAACACACTCCCCAACAGCTTCGGTGAAGAGAGATGTGGCTGTCTGCCACCAGAGATTTACAGTCTCAGAAACCTTCTCGAAGGTCACCATGAGTTGGAACTGACTTGATGGCAGTGGGTTTGGGGGCGGTTGTTACAGGATATGGTTTAATACCTGTAGGCATTTCCCAGATGTTTTAAAACCTGTAGAGCATAAGCAAGGTGGTACTTAGAGTAGTACAAAGTGCTCACCTGCTGGCCAAAGATGGGCGACTAGACCTGACCCTGCAGTTCTGCGAGAGAAAGACCTGGGGACCTGCTTCCATAAGGTGTAGAAATTGAAGATTATGTACTTTACTATTTACGGGAAGCTTGAAGAATGTATTTTTCCAAGTACAAAGGCCATTGCCATAGTAATGCTGCCAATATGTCAGAACATTCTGCAGGCATGGTACAGAAAATTTGAGAATGCAATGAAAATACCATTTTTCTACCATTCATCTAATCCTGTAGGAGGGAGCACAGTACATCATTGTCTGGCAGCAGTTCTCTTGCCACCCCCATTCACCAATGGGCCATGCTTACATATTTAGGCAATGATCAGTCTTTAAAAGGCCGTGCTAATACATGCTGGGAAGTGCATGCTGCACCAACAGGTGCAGTCCTGGAATCATAGGCTCTGAGTTTGATCGCTTAGAAAAAAATGCTGAAGATCAGGCAAAAAAAGCAGATGTCGGAGTCTGTGCAAAACCTGCAGCCGCCATCTGGGGTCGTAAAGGCTTGAAGATAAACAAGCGGCCATCTAGCTGAGAAGCAACAAAGCCCACATGGAAGAAGCACACCAGCCTGTGTGATC
>NW_022103896.1:53302061-53314197 GCF_000313985.2 Echinops telfairi | reverse complement strand
TTTCTCTATAGACAATTGCTCTTTGATATAAAGCTCTCTCTTCAACACATATGAGTGTCTCTGGACTTGTTTCTCTAATCAACCTGGTCTAACACACTCCTCAACAGAGTGGGACAGAGAGACGAGACCAACCTTTTGGGGTGAGGTAACTGGGACAGCAAAGTCCAATGGGAATTGAATCATAGTCTGGAGAGGCCATGTGAACAGTCTTGTGGGACAGCCCAGAGCAGTTGTGACAAGGGAGAACATTGGACCTCCCATGGAGATTGGCTAAGGGATTGGAGCCACTTTTATTTAAACGTCAAAGGGCTGGTTGACTTCAGCTCACATCTGGGTCAACTACCCCAAACCAAACTGAACCCTCTGTCCTCAGAGTCAATCCCAACCCTAGTATCTTGAGTAACAAATTTAGCCTGTGGTAAAAGGGACATTCTGAATCTGTAGGAAAAGGAAGTAGGACTGAAAGAATGAAAGCTGCCCTTCCTTACAGACTGAGAGAGGAAAAAAGGATTGAAGTTTATCTGAGAGTTTAAGCACGAAACCAATGTCAGTGTTCAATGAGGTCATTGTATAGTCAAGGGACCACTGGTAAAGTTCCATGGCTTCCTAGGAGCTCCGTCAAGCTCTGTTCTAGGCACTGGGAAAACAACAGCTAGCACAGTAGATACAGGAAAGTGGCTTAGAAAACCAAGAGGCTGGTTTTAATAGTGGGCTATTTCTAGTATACCTGCAAGCAGGGGACAAGGATGAAGAGAATTTGCATGGCCAGTAAAATAGCATGAAAAACTACCTGTAGAGCAAGGATTATGTGAGTTGGAATGGACTCGAATATAAGCCGAGTTTTTCAGCACATTTTTAATGCAGTTTTTGCGGTAAAATTAGGTGCCTCGGCTGATATTCGGGTCGGCTTATACTCGAGTATATACGGGTATATGCCGGTTGTGGGTTTTTGTTATTTTATAGCAAGAGAGGCAGCCTTAAAAGGAGAGGCACAGAGAGAGTGTCTCTCTTGAAAGTTATTGAGCAATTAATGAGTGTTTTAGGGCAAGGATCTTGTTTGGGGGCTTTTCTGTAAAGAATCAAACCAAAAATTCACTGTCATCGAGTTGATTGTAACTCATACCCTGTCCAATAGGGTCGTTATGAGTCAGAATGAACTTAATGGCAGTGAGTTTCTTTTTTTGATAAAGAGCCAGATAATACATTTGTGTTGCAACTACTCAACTCTGCCCCTATTTGTGCAAAAGCAGGCAGATAGTACCAAAACAGGAAGAGGTGTGGCTGTCCTTAGATAAGACGTTACTGCAAAACACATGGTGGCCGGCAGGAATGTGTCAACGGCTAATGGGAACCCTAGTGGTGCTGTGGGAGGAGCGCTGGACTGCTCTCCTCGAGCTCAGTGGCTTAAACACACCAACCGCTCTGCAGGAGAAGGACGAAGCTGCCTGCTCCTGTGAAAAGTCATCAAGAGTCGAAATGGACCTGATGCAATGGGCTTGGGGGGTTGGGGGGGGGGCGGTTTGGTTACTGTCGGGTCAGGAGTTCCTGGGTGGCATAAATGGGTAAGGTCTTAACCACCGAAGTGCAGTCAATGACTTGATAGGGATCTTCCAGCCAGTCTTTGTAATTTCTACCAAACTAGGTCTAAAACCCACTGTCATAAATTCTGACTCACAGTGACTGTAAAGGACAAGGTAGAACTGCCCCTGTCAGTTTTATGCCCTGATGTTTGAGGTGACTTTTCCATGTGCACGCCAACAGTATATATTCTGGTATTGTGGGGGAGAGTAAAGGTTGTTCTATAAATGTCTACTAAGCCAACTTGAATGACAGTGTTACTCAAGCCCTGACTGATTTTAGGCTACTTGTTCTATTCATTTCACTAGCACTGGTGATGTAGTGGTCGTACCGCATTGGGCTGCGATCCGCATGGTCGGCAGTTCAAAAAGCACCAGCAGCTCCTCAGGAGAAAGCAGGCTTTCCACTCACTGTAAACAGTTACCGTCTCGGAAACCCATAGGGGGTCCTGATGAGTCCGCCTTGTTTCCGCGACAGTGTTTGTTTGCTCTTGTTCTAGGAATTATTGAGACATTACCGAGCAGTGAATTACTTAATATGGCTCTTCTAGGGTAGGGGGAGAGTGAAAGGGAGCTGGTGTCAAGAAGTTCAAGAAGGAAAAGAATGTTAGGAAACTGATGTGGTAGCATTTGTACAATACTGCTTGATGAGATTGAATTATGGAATGAGATGATATGATATCTGTGTTAACACCCAATAAAATGGTTTTGGGAAATAAAATATGAAATCAAGGTTGAAATAAATAAATATATATATATGGTTCTTCCAGCTATGATCATTGTAACTCCCACCAAATGACTCTTTTCTTGCTACGTCTGTGTCAGAGCAGGGAAGAGAAGACATTGCTAGGATTCAGTTGAGTGACTGTTAACAGGGAGCAACAGCTGAGTGCCTTTGGGCTGATTCCACGGGCAGAAAACCTGACGCTACAAGCAAGGCTAAAAGAACTTTGGAACATTGCCCGAATGAGGTCAAAGTCAAAGGGTCACCTGGCTGAGAGGTTGAAAACCAAAGAGAGAGGAGTCTGCAGGCTAAGAAGTGCTCTTGATCCAAGAACTGTATCCTAGCATTAGTGATCCTACGTTGTAACTTCCCTCATAATTGTGAGTATTGTGTAGCTGTGAGTTTTGTGTGGCCATTGCAACAGATATTGAATCCAGCAAAGAAGGAGAGCGTGCCCTAGAAGGGATGGTTGGTGTCAGAATTGGTAAAGGTTGGAGGGTGAGACACCTACGGCCTCTGCCTCATAGGAGCACACCTTGAGCTGTTGTTGAGTTTGATTTTCCTTCCCCTTGTGAAGTCACAGAGGGTCAGACACCATACCCATGCCATTTGTACTACGACTAATGGGTTCGTGGCTGAAATCCACTTAGAGATGCCCCTAGAAGGAAGCTGAGTCATTTGCTAACAAAAAGGTTACAGCCTTGTGGAGGGAAGTTCTATTTTACATACACGGGATTGCCATGAATCAAAACTGACTGAACAGGAATGACTTTAACTATAGAGTTGGGCTGTCTTAATTCAAATACGACTCCACCTGTTTCTTGTTGTGTGCCCTTATGCAAATTACCCAAAGTCTCTAAGATTCATAAGGAAGAGGAAAATAATACATGGTCTTGCTGGTTGGTAAATGTTCAATACATGGCAGCCATTTTCAAAATTTTACTTGAGTACTCACAACTTCTGATAATTTTTTACTTGAGGTTAGCATATGTATCTCATGTGCATTTGTGTGTGTGTGTATGTATATGAACACATACATGGAACTACACATTTATATGAGATTGATCCAATAACCGCATCTCAGCTAAGACAGGATTACAGAGGTATCTCTGAAAATTTCACTGGAGAAATGGCCACAAAAGTAAAGGGATTGAAGTTCCACGGTCACAGCAGACAGGGTGGCTTCGATTGCTGAGCTCATCCTAGCTTCTGAGATGATTCTACTGGATTTGAGGGCTGATGACTACTGTGGGCATATTTGCTGATCTCAGGAATCTTATTCTAGACTGGATAATGCATGCTTGCAGATTCCACTGTGCTGGGGTTGGAAGAGAAGTCATGGATGGCACATGAAATTACCACCTTGAGATGAAATGTCAGGGAGCAGAGTTTGGGGAGACACTTTTCAGGATAGAACACTGGAGAGGAACCAGCTGCATGAGAAAAAAAGATCCAGAGAGCAGCACCAGAACTGTCTTGGGTCCGTTGTTGAATGCTAAGCATCATACGTGTACAGTGAAAGTCAAGTCTAGACAAAGGAGTCTAGACCAGGGAGCCTATTTCCAAGGCTCGAGAAGGGCGTGGGGGATGTAGGCATTCTTATTAGTTTTTATGAGATTGTAGGAACCTCAGTGAATACTCAGAGCAAGTCTACTCTAAATCTGAGTAAACAAGCCACTGTATACATACATTCCTGAGGTGCAGTCCAGGGGCCAGACCCAATCTAGGGATATATATGGCAACCAACTAAAAGAAAGGGAAAAGGTTAAAAAAAAAAAAAAGACATGGGTAGGGAGGGAACAGGGCACTAATCCACCCAAGGGGAGGGTGTTGTTTATGTCTTCACAGGGAGAGAGGGACCAGACTTCAACCTGGTGTGCAAGACATAAATATAATACACTAGCATGAAGCAGGGAACCAATAGAGAGGTCTAAGGAGCCAACCCCAATCCCAAATATGTGGACAACCCACCCTCACCCCAGAAGAATTCACTTCAGAGGACAGCACTGAAGCTACAGCTCAGGGCGAGGGACATGTCTGATCAGAGCACACAGGAGCAAACAAAGGGGGAGGGAGAGAGAGTGGAGCACATCCTGGCCCACCAATCCCCAAGGATGATACTCCTGCTCAGAGCAGCCAATGCACAGAGAGGACCACAGGGCCAGCCCCACCATGAGACACAACATCCCTCACTGACCCATTGCGCTACAGGGGACAATACTGGAGACACAGTTCGGGAATTATACCCGATCTGACCCCACCACACCAGGGCGAAATACTAAGAATGTGCAACAGAACAGCAAAGGGAGCAAAGCAATGAAGTCCCCAGGGAATACCAAAAATAGAGTTTGAGGCCAAGGCATGGTACCCCATCAGACTCAATCAGAAAACAGTCCTAAAGGTCAACAAACAGGCCTTGAACTATTTATAGGCTTGTCTTTTTTTTTGTTGTTATTGTTTTGTTTTCTTTTGTTGCTTTGTTTTGCTCTGTCTTGTTTTTGTGCTTATTATTGTCTCTGCATGTCTATCTAAATAAGATAGGTGGGATAAACAATCCAGATGAGAAAGCAACCGGACTAATGGTTCTCGGGGGACATGGAAGAGGGGGAATCGGGGGAAAGGAAGTGGGTCTTAACAAGTGGGAAAGGAAGTGGGGAGTTCCCAGGGACAAGGGAGCAAGTGATCTAAAATCGATGGCGAGGGGGGTATAGGGTGCCTGGTAGGGCTTGATCAAGGGCAATGTAACTGAGAGCAATTACCAAAACCCAAATGAAGACTGAACATGATAGTAGGAAAAGAAGAAAGTAAACGGAAATAGAGGAACTAGGAGGCAAATGGCCATTTATAGAGGTCTAAATACAGGCATGTACATATGTAACTATATTTATAAATAACAATAGGGAAATAGATCTATGTACATATATTTATAGATTTAGTATTAAGGTAGCAGATGGACATTGAGCCTCTACTCAAATACTCCCTCAATGCAAGAACACTTTGTTCTAATAATCAGGTACTCTGAGATGCTCAGCTTCCCAACACAATCGCTGAAGACAAAATGGGTGCATAAGCAAATGTGGTGAAGAAAGATGATGGTGCCCAGCTATCAAAAGATATAGCATCTGGGGTCTTAAAGGCTTGAAGATAAACAAGTGGTCATCTAGCTGAGAAGCAACAAAGCCCACATGGAAGAAGCACACCAGCCTGCATGATCATGAAGTGTCGATGGGATCAGGTGTCAGGCATCAAAGGCCTAGAACAAATAATCATATCACTGTGAATAAGGGAGAGTGTGGTGTGGAGAACCAAAGCCCAACGGTAGACAATTGGACATCCCCTTACAGAAGAGTTGCAGGGAGGAGACAAGCCAATCAGGGTGCAGTATATCACTGTTGAAACATACAACTTTCCTCTAGTTCTTTAATGCTTCCTGCCCCCTCCCTCCCATCATGAACCCAATTCTACCTTATAAATCCGGCTAGACCAGAACATGTACACGGGTACAGGTAAGACTTGGAAACACAGGGAATCCAGGACAGATAAACCCCTCAGGACCAATATTAAGAGTAGTGATACCAGGAGGGTAAGGGGAAGGTGGGGGGATAAAGGGGAATCAGAAACAATGAACTACATATAACCCTCTCCCAGGGGGATGGGCAATAGACAAGTGGGTGAAGGGAGACATCGATCAGTGTAAGACATGAAAAAATAATACTGGTAATGATTTATAAAATATCAAGGGGTCATGAGGGAGGGAAGGTGAGAAAGGGATGGGGGAATGAGGACCTGATACAAAGGGCTCAAGTAGAAAGAAAATGCTTTGAAAGTGATGATGGCCGAAAATGTACAAATATGCTGGACACAATGAACGGATGTTTGGATTGTGATGAGAGCTGTAAGAGGCCTGAATAAAACGATTTAAATTTTAAATGACATTTTAAAACAATACTCCAAAGGATCAAGCTGATTATCTAGTGATTTAAGTAATAGGGGATGCCCTCAGTGTTGAAAACACTTACCATCCTTGGCTGCTAGCCTAAAGGTTGGAGATTTGAGCTCATCCCGAGGTGTCTTGGAGAAAGGACTGACGATCAACGTCACAGAGTCAGTGGAAACTCCAGAGAGCACTTCAGTTGGACTCTGAAACATGTGGGCCACCCACCAAGGGAGTTGAAATCGCCTGACCACAACTGTTTTTTAGAATAAATGTTAGCAATCCTTTATTATTATTATCCCTGGGCACAGGTGAGGCAGGGCACAAGGCAACCAAGGCCTTCGTAAATGCATGTCTAAGGGGCCACGGTGAAGGATGTATTTGACTGCACAGCCATCCAGGATGATGCGCTTCTCAGCCACCATGTCATCAAACTCATGGACATTACACTTGGTGAAGCCCCACTCCTTAGACATGTGGCTCTTCAAGCGCCCAGGAAACTTGAACTTGGCCCTGCGTTAGGCCTCGATCACATGCTCCTTGTTTTGAAGCTGGGTGTGGATGGACATGAGGACCTAGCCAAAATGGACTTTAGCCACAGTTCCTTGGGGTTTGCCCAAAGCACCTCGAATCCCTGTTTGGAGCCTGTCAGCCCCAGCGCATGACAACATCTTGAGGCAGTGACATGGAAGGGGTGGAGCCACCTTTGCCACAACTTTTCCCCACGTACTTGTTAGCACAGATGAGGGCAGCCTCCAGGGCTTCGCAGGAGAGCTGCTTGTCCCCATCCGACACCATGTAGCCACACAGTGGGAACCCATCCACCTTTGCCCTCTTCCAGCCTGGGTCAAAGAGGCAAATCTTGGCATCAGGGACACCTCAGCAGAAGCGGGACTTGGGGTAGAGCTTGTTCTTATAGTACCGGTGACACCGACCTGGGGCAGTGGCCCATGGTGACACTAGGATCAAGGTGGCATGCTAACAGAAAGGAATCAAAGTTAGCATTCTTTAAAGAAAACAATAAAATATAGGATCCAGCAATTTCATACTCACAAGGGGGAAAAGAAAGATTAGCTATGTGAAGAAGCATGAATGAGCATGTGACTCAGAAACAGAAGAATCAGCCTATAGAAGAAGCAAGCTAGTCATGCCAGGGACACAACCAGTAAACACTTGGCTGGCTGCTAGCCAAAAGGTCAGTAATTTGAACCCATCAGGGCCCCATAAGGGAGCAATGTGTTCCCACAAAGGTTAGCCTAGAAACCCTGTGGGGTAGTTCTAGTCCATCACATAGGGCCCCGATGACTCAGAATGGGCTCGGTGGCACCCAAACAACAGAAGCAAACGGGGAAATAGTATGGATTACAGAATTCGCAGATAAGAATGACGAAAGAGCTATTATAAATATTATAAAGATTTAAAGGAAAATTTGACTTTTACAAAAAGAGAAACAAAACATTTTAAAATGGAATTTCTAAGGCTGAACAATAGAATATCGGAAATATAAAATGTATAGGATGGGTTTGAAAGGAGAGCAGGCATAAGGAAAGATCAGTTAAATCCCAAACATGATACTAGAAATTATCCAAACTGATGTGCAGATAAAAAATAAACAGATAAATAAACCTGGATAGATGAACCTAGAGACAACAACTAGTATAAGGGCTCCTGAGGGGTCCAGTGGGGGAGGTCAGGGGTGAGGGGGAGCTGTTATCAAGGAGTTCAAAAAGGAAGAAAATGTTTTAAAACTGTTAACAATTTTGGTTGCAATTGTATAATTGTTTGATGTGATTGAACTATGGAATGGTATGATATCTGGATTAGTTTCTAATAAAATAACGGGGGGGGGTGGGAATAAGAAACAGATAAATAAAACAAAACTAATTTTTAAAAGAGTCCCAGTGACCTGTGGGACAAAAATAAAATAGTCTGATACTTATGTAACTGTAGGCTCAGAAGAAGGAGATGAAAGCAAACAGCAGGAGCCAGAAGTATTTGAAGAAATAACCCCCGAATTTTTCTAAATATCATGAAAATTATAAGCCTACAAATCCAATATACATAACCCACTCAAAGAATATTATAATCAAATTACTAAAAAAAAAATCCGAATTTCAAAAGAGATCATTGAAAAAGATGTATTGCTACAGAGGACCAAAATTTTTAGATTTTTCCTCAGAAACTATGCTAGCCAGAAGACAAGGCATGGTTTCGTTAAAGGACTGAAGGGAGCCAAGGAGGCTATCTGTTGTGGATTGAATTGTGACTCGTAAAAGTTGTGCTGTAAATCCTCGCCTCGGTGCCTGTGGTTACACTCCCATTTGAGGAGAGTTGCCTTTGTTATGTTAAGGAGATAAGAATATCCACCTTACGGACAACAGAACGAAACACTGCCTGGTCCTGTGCCGTCCTCACAATGGGGTAAAGTGTGCTTTAAAGTCCTCTCCTCTGAGATATGAAGGAGGCTTCACAAGCAAGGAAAAGAAACGGAGATGGGGAAGAGAACTGCTAAGCCCTGTGAAGACTGTCCAAGAACCAAAGCTCCGAAGACAAAGATCTTCCTCCAAAGCCAACAGAGCATCTTCTCCTAGAGCTGCCAGCCTGACCTTGGGTTTCCAGCTTCCTAGATGGGGAGAATATAGATGTGTCTGTTAAAAATATCCACCTGTGGCATTTCGGTTACAGCAGTACTAGATGATTAAGGCAAAATGTGGTACTGAGAAATGAAGGTGTTGCTGTAACAAATACCTAAACTCTGGATGTGGTTATGAATTTTGGTAATAGGGTGAGGCTGGAAGAGTTCGTGAAGACTATAGCCTTCCGTATGGATTGCACCTCAATGTAAAGACATCAGTAATCCTCACGAGTAGACCAAGAAAGAACATCAGGATAAATGAACTTGGCTCCAGATGTGGGACTGCCATTCATTTTGGCCAAGAGGCTGGTACTCCTGCCCAAAGCTGAGGGGTGTTGTTGTCATGCCCATGGGGAAGAAGAAAGTAAGGCCTGCCAGGGCCTAGTGGGTGAAGTCACCATTCAGATGGACTAGGAAAATAGGTCTGCCTAAAGCCAAGGGAGTGGATTTGCCATCCCAGTGTGTCAAGAAAGCAGAGCTGAAGCCCAGGACAGAGAGGCCTCCACTTAGAATCCAGAGAGTGTAGCCAACATCCAGGTATGGAGGGTAAAGCCAAGGCCTAGCTGATCTCAGAGACAGAGGATTACAAGTATCAGATTTTGAGAGTTAATATAAATTATTCTGCTTGATTTGGGGTTGCCTTGTACCCCTCATCCCTTCTTTCCCTCTAATTTTTCCCTTTTTTCTTAAGAAATATATAAATTGTACCCATTCTACCATTGTATTTCAGAAGCAAATAGCCTGTATTATAAATCTTGTAAATTTTCAGATGAAGAGGAGCTTTGCCCCAGGATGTGATATGCCTAACATTTCACTCAGATTGTAGTTAGGTGGTGCAGAAGGAGAGATGTGGGTCAGGGAGTTGATTTAAGACCTTGGGAATGATGTGATAGGGTAAATGCATTTTGTATGTGGTAAGGACATGGATTTGGGTGCACCAAAGTATGGAATGTTATATATTGAATTGTCTCCAAACATAGAGGGTCTAAAATCTACAATTGTTCCTATTCTTGAGCTTGAGCTCATTGTTGCAGCCACGTGCCAATCCTTCTCCCTGAGGGCCTCCCTCTTTTTTGCCGCCCCACCACTTTACCAAGCTTGATGTCTCTTTCCAGGGACTGATCTCTCCTGGCAACATCTCCACAGCAGGTGAGAGGAAGTCTCACCATCCTTGCCTCTAAGGAGCATTCTGGCTGTACTTCTTTCAAGACAGATCGGTTTTTCCTTTTAGTGGTTCAGGGTACTTTCAATAGTCTTCTCCAGCACCACGATTCAAATGCACCCATTCTGTGTCAGTCTTCCTTATTCTGTGTCCAACTTTCACGTGCACATGAAGCAATTGACAATACCATGGCTTGGATCACACATAATGCCTTAGTTCTCAAGTAAAGTCCTAGCTTTTTATCCAATGCATTGCAGCAAAAGCTAGGTGAGGGTAATTCCCGGGGCTACAATCCCATTTGAGAATGGGTAGACTGTTATGTTAACTTTCCAGATTAGTATAGGGGGTTCTCTTATAACAATCTCTTTAAAATAAACAAGTGAAAGAATCAGATTGCCAACCCCCAAGAAGATTGCTCAGAAAGAAAAACTCAGAAGAGACAAGGTCCCTCCCTGTGAGCCAATAGAGAAAGCCTTGCTCTATACAGTCACTACCTGAATGCAGCCTTGCAGCCTCCTGTTCTGAGACAGGAAAATGCTGCTTGTGAAAGCTGTTCACTTGTACTGTTCCCGTTATTGCAGCGCTAGGTGATTAAGACTATCTAATTGGAAATCTACATGTAGCAAAAGCCTGTTAAAAATTGGAGGTGAAATAAATTTTTCTGGACAATTAAAATCCTGGCTAATTTCCAGCAGAACTGCAGGATAAGAAACGTTAAAGGTCCTTTTCAAGCTGAAGGAAATGGAAATGAACTTATAACCCAGAGCTGCACATGGAAGGGAAGATTGTTAGAAAGGGGCATATATGTGAGTTAATGCAAGATTTAATGCAAGGTGACAACATACAGAAATAGAAGTTACAGCAGTGACAGCACCTCGGAGAAAAATAAGTAAGTGGAAGTATATTCTTGTAAGGTTTTACATTAAATATGAAGTGCAAAAATATATTTGAAGTTACCCTGTGTAAATGAAAAATGTATACTATAAACTAAGAAATCACATAAAAACTATAGCTTGTTAATCAATTAAAAACAAACAGAACTCAGTCATCAATTCTAACTCACAGAGCCCCCTACAGGACAGAGTAGAGCAGCCCCAGGGAGCAGCTAGCAGGTTAGAACCACCCATCTTTTGGTTAGCAGCCCACCACTTTAACCACTGTGTCATGAGGGCTCCTGTGACCCTTCATCATGGAGGTAAAGCAGAATTCTAAAAAATGCTCAATTAATATAAAGTAGATGTAAAAACGGACAGACAGATGGTCCCAGGTGTTGAATCATTTCTAATTGATTCGGCCCTAGCCAACGAGGGTTGTCCACGGGTTGCATAGCAACCAAATCTTTTGGACATCCGATTTCGAAGAAGTAGGAAACAAGCGTTGGAGGCGTAGTGGTCCAGAGGCGTTGGGCTGTGATTGACGGGATGGGCAGTTCTAAGTCATCAGCAGCGCCTCTGGAGAAAGCCTGGCTTTCTCCTGTAAACAATTACAGACCTGGAAAGCCACAGCGGGCGGCAATGAGTCAGCATTGACCAGGAGGCCGTGAGAGGAAACGGCAGCAGTGCCCTGCTAGGTAGCTAGAAAGAGGAACCAGAGGTTGTTCCTCTACATGCCAAGTCCCCTCTCCTCGCCCCCCACCCCCCACCCTTAGAGGAAATTGGAAGCTGATAAAGGCTAAAAGGCATGCGCCAATTCAGGCCCTTGAGCCAGGTGGGCGGTACACCTGGGTGGCCCCAACTGGCCCAGGCGGGCTTACTTCAGCCAATAGGGTCAACCAGTACCTACGACCCAGACAAAGGCCCTAAAGGTATGAACCTGGAGACCACCGCCCTCTTTTCAAGCTGCTCCTTCAGCGCTGTGGTCTCTCTCTGGCCTCAGGCCACCACGTGTAGGTGCACAGTGCCCCAAGGATGCCTGTGTTCAGTGACAGTATAGCTTGAAACTGATGTCCTTTATAAAAACCCACTTAAATCACAAACCAGCCTTTAGCGTTGAGTTAGTTAATTGTGCCAGCCTGGCCAATAATCACATGTGGGGCTAATTGAAAGGCAGAGGGATAAATGGGTGGTGAGCCTCACCTTTCTAGTTCTCGGGTCTCTTGTTTTGT
>NW_022103896.1:53286109-53300885 GCF_000313985.2 Echinops telfairi | reverse complement strand
TGGTGCTATGCTGCACCCTGGCTGGCTCATCCCTTCCTTGTGACCCTTCTGTGAGGGATGTGCAATTGTCTACAGATGGGCTTTGGGTCTCCACTCTGACCCTCCACCCCCTTGTTCACATTGATATGATTGTTGTTTTGGGTCTTCTGATGCCTAATACTTGCTCCCATCGACACCTCGTGATCACACAGATTGGTGTGCTTCCTCCATGTGGAAGCCCTGGATTTTGAAATGGAACTTTAAAAAGGTAAATATAAACCTAATCATATCAATAATCACATTAGATAGAATGGTGCAAACATTTCATTTGTCAGCTAGAGCTTACTCAGGCTATATTTAATAAAAAACAATAAGATATGACTAATCAACAAAAAAGAATATTAATGAAGAAGGGACATGTGAGAAAATAGTCTTGGGGGTTGTGTTAGTCTGGTTTAACTACAGAAACCAATCCAGAGATACTCGTGTGTATAAGAGAGAGCTTTACATAAAAGAGTAATTGTATACTAAGAAAATATTCCAGCCCAGTCCAGATCAAGTCTATATGTCGGATATTATTAGCCCATCTGTCTGATAATAGTCCATAAATTCCTCTTCAGACTCACACAACACTGTGTGCAGGAAGATCACAGGCCAGTGGGTGGAAAGTCTTGTGGATCCAGTGGCGGTGGAAGTATCTCACCCTGCTTTGGGTCTCCATGTGGCTCCTCTACCTCCAGGGCTCTAGCTCCCATCAGTGTAGCTGCATGTGGCTTGTCAACAGGAATGTCTCCCAGGGAGAGTCTGTGTCCCGCCTCCAGGGAAGAAGACAGGAGTTCTGGGAATCCTCAGGAGAAGGCCATGCCCACTCAGAAGCCTCATTGGCTGTGACCTGATTGACAGGCAAGACTCCACCCCTACACGTCAAGTTTACATGAGACTATGTAACTGCCACCAGAGTGAATGTAGGGCAAGCCACGGAAAAGGCTAGGTTATTGGGGTTGTTGAATGAAAAAAAAAGTATTTGATATGTAAATTCACTCCTAATTCACAATAAAAAGTTTTAGGAAAAGAATATTTAACTATAGAAAACACAAGTTAATGGTAAACAAGCAGCCATCTAGCTGGGAAGCAACAAAGCCCACATGGAAGAAGCAAACCAGCCTGTGTGATCACAAGGTGTCGAAGGGATGAGGTATCAGGTATCATATAACAAAAAATCATATCATGGTGAATGTGGGGGAGTGCAGAGTGGGGACCCAAAGCCCATCTGTAGGCAACTGGACATCCCCCTACGGAAGGGTTGCGGGGAGGAGGCGAGTCAGTCAGTGTGCAGTATAGCAACGACGAAACATACAACTTTCCTCTAGTTCCTAAATGCTTCCTCCCCACTCACTATCATAATCCCAATTCTACCTTACAAATCTGGCTAGACCAGAGGATGTACACTGATACAAATAGGAACTAGAAACACCGGGAATTCAGGAAAGATGATCTCTTCAGGACCAGTGGTGAGAGTGGTGATACTGGGAGGGTGGAGGGAAGTTGGGGTAGAAAGGGGGAACTGATTATAGGGATCTACATATAACCTCCACCCTGGGGGACAGACAACAGAAAAGGGGTGAAGAGAGATTTCTTAGGACAATGTAAGATATGACAAAATAATAATTTATAAATAATCAAGGGTTCATAAGGGAGGGGTGAGTGGGGAGGGAGGGGGGAAAATGAGGAGCTGATGTCAGGGGCTTAAGTGAAGAGCAAATGTTTTGAGAATGATGAGGGTAACAAATGTACAAATAATGTGCTTTATACAATTGATGTATGTATGGATTGTGATAAGAGTTGTATTAGCCCCCAATAAAGTGATTTTTAAAAACCCCGAAAATAAGTATACTTAGATAATAAATATATGAAAATATGTTCAACCTCAAAAAAAAAGATTAAATAGAAAGCTTAGAGGCAGGGAGTTTATGTTAATAAAGGAGGAATAACTCAAAAAAAGAATCATTGAGCAACTCAAAGAATACAATCAATGTCACTGAATTATATATGTAGAAATTCTTGTGGTCTATGTTTTGCTGTGTATATTGTCAACAAAATAAAATTTTGAGAAAGGAAAAAAACCAAGTTAAAAGTAAAAATGTGGGTGTAAGGGATAACAATAATGGTTGTACAACACAAAGAGTATAATCAATGGCACTAAATTACACATATAGAAGCTGTTGAATTGGTGAATGTTTGGCTGTGTATATTTTTGCAAAAATTGAAAAAAAAAGATGAGTAACAATGAGTACAGAAAATGTTTAAAATTGCTTGTGGTAAATATTGTACAACTCTTCTTTGTATGGTTGAACTACTGAATTGTATGATATGTGGATGAAGTACCAGTAAAACTGTTGCTTTTTGAATGTGGATGTATTAGAGCTTAAATTCTGTGTACCCTGGTTTGCAAAAGGCTATGGATGAGAGTGACAGTTCGGATCCACTTGCACAGTCTCCATACATAGTAAGCCTCTGAGGAATTATTCAATATCTTTCAACAAGGGTGCAGATAATCTTGCCCTCAGGCAGAGTGCCCTGGGTAGTAGATTGCCTCCATCCTTCTCCAGCCAGCCCGGGGTGGGGCAGTCTCTCTTAGGGGCTTGCCTGGGTGTGTCCTTGAAGGAGGTCACCTCCTAGGGACAGTATCGTGGGTCACATGGTCAGAGTCATGCCCTATCAGTTGTGCCCCGAGTGCCTTGGTCAGAAGGCCCTGGACCAATCTTGTAAGCCCTTTTGTCTAACAATGTACGTGTCACCATCACGGTCCTGTTTTCTGCTTCTGTCATTCCACCTGGAACTGTAATGTATTGATCTGCACCAATCATGAATTTGTGATAGTCTCCTTTGTTCAATGCCTTATCGACCTGCCGTCGCAGCTTGAATTCTCAGATGCCATTTGGGCCTTGTGGTAATGGCCCCCTTCATGTGGATGATGCCTGCATCTTTGTCTCTTTTAAGACTTAATGAACGTTCTTGTGTCCGTCTGGGCAGACTAGAGAAACAAATCCAGGGAGACTCCTACGTGTATAAGAAAGAGCTTTATATACAAGAACAATTGAATAATGAGAAAACATCCCAGCCCTATCCAGATCAGGTCTCTAAGTCCGATATTAGCCCATATGTCCAATAGCAGTCTATAAATTTCTCTTCAGGCTCACACAACACATAAAATGACACTGAATGCAGGAAGATCACAGGCTACTTGATGGAAATTCTTGTGGATCCAGTGGCGGTGGGAGCATCTCATCATTGATGTGGGTCTCCGCATGACTCCTTCAGCTCCAAGGCTCTAATGTAGCTCTATGTGTCTTGTCTGCAGGAAAGTCTTGCAGGGAATGAGCGTGAGTCCCACCTCTAGCGAGCGGTTTATCTTCTTGGCGCCTCCAAATGAGGTTATCAAAGCTGCAACCTGATTGACAGGCTAAACTCCACCCCTTCACTTTTAAGTCTCAAATTGACAACAGATTATGGAAGTACCACAGTTCTCCTTAAATTATATTTGAGATGAGGTCTCTTTTGTACTGTAAAACAGGGGAAAGATACTACACAAACACTAATCACAAGCAAGCTGGAGTGGATATATAATAACAACAACAAAAAAAAGGGAAACATTAACAGAAATAGAGAAGGAAATTCCTTAATAATGAAGACGTAGAATCCTAAATATGCATACATGTAATGACAAAATCAGTGCCATCAAGTCTATTTTGACTGTAGGGTAAAGTGTAACTATAGGGTTCCCAAGGCTGTATGCTAAATGGATGGATGCAAAATGCTCACAATGGTTATGTTGAAGCCCATGGCTACAGCTACTGTGTCGTCTTCCTCCCTCAGAGCAGCTTGTGCTTAGCCTGCCAGGGCTCCTCACATCTAGTGATGAGTTTCAAATACAGAAACAAAGACTGACAAAACGGAAAGAAGAAAGGATGTGATCAAAATTACAAGGATTTCTACACGCCCATAAAAAGGCACAGGTGCCGTGCCCTGGTGGAGCTGTTGGGTAAGCACTAAACTGGTAACCACAAGGTTAGTGGTTCAAACTCCCCACCCAGTCTGTGGGAGAAAGATGAGGTTATCTACTCCCATAAAGATGTATAGCCTTGGAAACCCTACATACATAACATTACTGAATCCAAATTGGCCTGATGGCCATGGATTTGGGGTTTGGTCAAAAGGTGCGGAGATTTAATGTACAATCACTCTTTATATAAAAACTCTCTCCTATACCAAAAAAAAAATTGCAGACAACATCTAACCTCTTCTAACTTTATAAGGTGCTTCAAATGTCACATCAGCCCGGTGCCAATTCCTGTAAGGCTAATTGAAGTAAGACGTGCCTCCATTCTCCCTCTTGAGCAGTTCTGAACCAGTGGTCCTTCTCACTGTACTTTATTCTCAGCTGGATTTGATAAATCATTGCAGGGCCACACAGAGCTCGCAGATAATACACATGATGATGGGGGTTTTAGGGACGTCGTTCTTTGTTGTTGGCCGTGGTCGAGTCAGCTCTGACTCATAGTGACCCCAGATACAACAGAAAGAAACACTGCCTGGGCAGCATGATGCTCACAATGGTTATGTTGAAGCCCATGGCTACAGCACTGTGTCCATCCATTTCCTTGTCTTCTTTTTGGGTTGGTGACTGTATTTTAGGTACAAAAGAGACTCCATTTCAAATAAGTCTTAAAAGAGACAAGCAGATCATCTGGATGAAAGAGGCCACTACACAAACTTAAAAGGGTGTCCAAGGATGCACTGAGTTACCAAGCTTTAAAATGGGCAAGGGTGGACAAAGGAAACTGCCACAAAGCTTGACTGGTGGCAGATCAATACCTCACAATTACAGGTGGAACCATAGAAGCAGGAATGGATCATGACTGGGACATGTACGTTGTTGGACAGAAAGACTTCCAAGATTGGGCGAGGCCTTCAAGGCAGCCGGGGTGAACCTGAGAGGGCATGACTGTGTGACCCCCAGTACCAGTGTGGTGCCTTCCATCAAGGGGTACTCTAGACAAGCCCTTGAAAGACTGCTCCTGGTCTGGACGGCGGGGGATGGAAGCAATCAACTCTCCAAAACACTCTGCCCAAGGGCAAGGTGATCTACAACCGTGGTTAATGATCAGAAAGCATCCAATGGAGGTTTCATCAATGCAGAGGCTCTGCAAATGGATTTTGAGTTATCCCTGCCATCCACAACCTTCTGCAAACCAGGGTGCTTACAACTTAAGCCCTAATACATGTCTACTTTACCAAGCGTGTTGTCCTTTTCCAGGAACTGGACTCTCCAGATAATCAGGTCCAAAGTATGCAAGGCAAAGCCTTGACCTCCTTGTATTCTGGCTGTACTTCCTCTAGGTAGATTTGTTTGTTCTGCCAGCAGTCTTTGGTACTTGCATTGTCCAGCTTTCACAATGAGGGACTCGCTGCCATTGAGTCGGTTCTGGCTCACAGTGACCGGTAGTACAGGAAACCTGCTGTAGGTTTCTGAGGCTGTAAATGGTTACAGCAGCAGCAAGCCTCATCTTTTCCCTAAGGTACAGCTGGTGGGTTCAAACTGCTGGCCTTGGATCTGATCGAAAGGGAGTTATCTTGGGGTGTGGCCTGCAGCTCCTATTAGAAGTTAACAGGATCAGAAATGTTAACAGGATAATAACAGAATAGATAATTAATAGAACAAGTAGACTAACACCAGTAAGGGCTTGAACAGCATTGTCATTCAAGTTGACCGAGTAGACATTTAAAGAACAACCGTTACTCTCCCCAACAATACCTGAATACGCACTGTTCACATGCACATGGAAAAGTCACCAAGATCACAAAGCATGAAACAAGTCTCTCAGTGATTTAACAGGCTAAGAGGGATTCAGGATGTATTCTGCAACTGTAATTGAGTGAAGGTTGGAAACAATAACAAAATAATATATGGAAAATTCTGAAATATTCAGAAATGATACTTTTCCTAAGAGTCACAGAGAAACCACAGTGACAGCAGGACATTTTGTCAACTATGTGAAAATGAAAATACAATAAAACCTGAAAAAGCGAGGAATTCTGAAGGGCAGAAATCTGTCAGAGGAGAAAAACTCAAATATCCTCAAAAACTCAAATGTCCTTGAAACAGTTAAAAAAAAAAGTGGTAAGACTGCACTGTATCAAAGGTGGAAAACTTGTGAGACCTGGAAAATCACAGCAGTTTTGTCGAGGTTCTAGCCCACAGATTTTACTATGAATGCATCAAACTTCTCTGAATGCAGCTGATGCCGTGCTTGAAATAAATTTATGCCATAAATTCTCATGTTAGAAAACAAGTCCTAGCTAGATCAATAATGTAAACTTCACCTCTAAGGAATGGAAAATAGGAAAACAAATTAACCTCGGATAAGAAAATATATAGAATGAATAACTGTAAAAGCTAAAATAGGAAGTGGACAAACAGTATTAAAAAAAAAAGTCAATGAATCCAAGGCCTCTTCTTAAAAGATAACCAATAAAACCATTGTACCTCTCTAGCTGGATTTAGAAACTCACATAATACTAATAGTTCAATTTTATAAAGTAGTAATATTAGGAAGGAAAAGTGAGACTTCACTAGAGTTCTAGAGATACTATAGGGTATTACAAGGCATTAAAGATATTATGGACAACTTTAGAACAAAAAAAAATTTGACAGGACAAAAATATTGAGCACACACACAGAAAAAAATCAAAGAAAATAGATAAAATCATTAAGACACAAAGCAAAACTAATACAAGAAATTTAAAATCAATAATTCAAATTAACAAAGAATTTCAAGCTGAAAGGTAGCTAGATTAGGGATAAAGAAGATTGTCCCCACTGAATGCCTATGTTAACAAAAATCAGCTGGCACAGCCACAATAAAGGGCTTGGGAAAAAATAAATGAAAATAAAGGGCTTGGAAAGGAATCAGGCACACTAACTAGAGACACCTAGGGGGATCCAAACTGGGCATGGGCAGACCCAGGCCACCTAGGCCCAGGTGGAAGCCAACTTGAGCACACCCACACCTAGGCACCAGAGACGTGACATCACACAAGCAAGCTTAAACTCAGCCACTAAGGTCAGCTAATAACCCTCAACCACGCCTCCCCAGTCAATGGGGATAGGAGGGGATAAATACCAGAGTGAGGGCAAGCTCCTGCCCCCCCTTGTTCCCACAGTCTCTTGCAGGTGGAAGGGTAAGATGCCCCCCTCTTGCTGGTGCATACACATCTTCCTACCTGCTCAGGGACACTCCTTCTTGGCAGTTCCTACTCTTGGTTCTGCAGGCTTGGTTTCAAGCTCCTTTTCCGGTATTCATTTAGCATATTTTTCTGCACTCCCCTGAATGGACTGGAGCGGCCATTTTCAGTTGTGAAGTTTCCCATAGTCCCTACCATGCGGTCTTGCACACTTTCCGGGGGCAGTGTGTACTTTCTGAGACTGTATGAATGCCTTTCCCTCATAAAAGGTACTTGGACTTACAAAAGCTCTTCTGCTGTGTGAATTCTTTCAGTGTTGAGAAACAAGAACGGAGGTAAACCATCTCAGAAACCTAACCAAGCTATAATTTAACCTTCCCACAAAGAAAACTCTAGGTCTAGAGAGGTCGTTTCACAGGTGAAAACTTTTAAACATTTAGGAAATAAGTAACAGCTATTGTCTTAGTTTCCTAGTGTTGCTATAACAGAAATACCACAAGGAGGTGGCTTTGAAAACAGGGGCTAGACATTCAAATTTGGGGCATCTGCTCCAAGGGCTGGCTTTCTCTCTGCTAGCTCTGGGCAGTGATCCTTGTTAGTAACACGACCATGAGTCTAGGAGAGTCTCAGCACAGGGACTCTAGCAAATAATGTACTCCACTTCTAATTCTTTTCTTAGTGACAGGAGATCTCTCTTCTGTGCTTGCTCTCCTTTTATCTTTTGGAAGTTAACGCCCATTACATGGGATCTAGGGTGTGACCTGATTAAATGTGTCCCATTCCACCCTAATCTCTTTAGAGCCTATTGATTTATCTTGTGATGGACAATTATTACATCACTACACATCTGACAATTTGCCTCATTACATAACTGCCAAACCACTGAGAGCCAAGGCCCAGCCAAGCTGTCATATATTTTGGGAGACACAGTTCATTTTATAACAGCAATATTATGCAAATAACTTCAGAAAATAGATAAGGACCAGCTCCAAACACAACTTGACAAAGATATTAGAACAAAAGAAACCTTCAGATCAATATCCCTCATCATTAGATTCCTTAAAATCCAAATTTCAAACTAGTACATAGAACCTAGCAATATAGAAAAAGGATCATATATCATGGCCACATATGCTGTAGCATAGGAATGCAAGGTTGGTTTAACATTAGAAAATCACGTTAATTCAGTATATCAAACCAGGGAAAGAAGGATATATTCAAGAAACTTACATATGAAACGATACCCACTCACCTATTGACATAGTTAGATTCCAAAGATTAGGTTGTTATACAAAACTGGTGATATACAAGGAGGAGTGGGACTTAGAGGCGCCACAGAGCTCAGATCCTCAGGCTGCTCAATGGGCAGGGGCCACAGCCACTGGACTAAAGGCACAGTTGGTGGTGCTGGAGCTTGAGCGACCAGTGGGGCTAGCGGTCAAAACCCTTGGTGGAAGTTGCTGCTCGTGCCCTCCCTGCCTCCGCCCCCAGCAGCTGCCTGCTGCAGGACAGCGAGGAAGCCACGGAAATGAGCAGCGCACTGGCTGGTCTTGGAGGACTTGAAGTCCACGCCTGTAGCCTAAGAGCTGCTTGAAAGAGGAGCTCAGTAGCCTGGGCTGCAGAGGAAGAGGGGGCAGCCAGCTTCTGCTGCAGGCCTCAGCCCCAGGTTACCCCCCAGGACCCTTTACACTACAGGACTTGGTCCCTCGAAGGTGACCGAATGGAGGGGAGCAACAGCAGTGCCTCCACATACTTCCTCGTCTTTGGCCCCTTTAAGCCACTGGCCCAGTCAACCTCTTTTCTATGGAGTGCTGTAACACTGGCTCCTGCAGGGGGACCTGGTAAGAGGATGCCTACAGAGCTAGCGGTAAGTCTGAAACACTTGGGTGGCTCTGTGGGCAAGGAGCTGGGCTTAGGGAAGAAACTCCCATTAGCTTGCAAAATAGTTGGTAGGTTTTTTGGGTTTTTTTTTTACAATTGTCATATGGGATAATGAGATGGATGATAAGTGCTGAGTAGGTAAACAGTTAATGGTTAACACAGAATGATTTCCCTTGGGACCAGTAACAAGACAATAGCATTCTTTCTCACCACATCTATTTAATAAGGAAGAAAATTTTCTCTGTAGAGACATACTTGTATATAAGGGAGTTGCTAAGAAATTGAAAAACACTAGTAGAACAAGTAAGAATATTATCAAGGTAATAGTAGATAAAGCCAATATTCAAAAATCTGGATGAAGGAGCACCCAAATATAAGCAATGGATAGGAAACACCTCTCCTCTTTTACAAATACAAGCATAAGAGGAAATGTTTACAGTGAGAGAGGGGATCAGACTGTTGTGTTAGAGCATGGTTGTTGTTTTTTATTTCCATGCCCCACCGTCCCGACCTCAGCATTCTTGCCACTTTATACTGGATGACTCTGTTGCTAAAGGGTGGGGAAGGAATGGAGTGTCCCATGCATTGTAAGATACTTAGCAGCACCCTCAGCCTCTACTCACTACATGCCACTGGCACTCCTCCTGAATGACGACCATTAAAATGTCTCGACATTGCCAAATGTCCCCCGAATGCAAAATTATTGTTGAGTGAGAGCCACTAGGTTTAGTGTATTATCTATTGCTGCATCACAAGTATAATGGCTTAGAACAATAAATATGTTTTATCTCAGTCTCTGTATGTCAGGAATTTGAGAGTGGTGTCGATGGGTGGTTCCAGTTCAGGGGCCCTGATGATGTCACAGTTAAGTTAGGACTGTAGTCATCGGAAGGCTTGACCGGGGCTGGGGGGCCTGCTTCAAGATGTCACACTCCCATGGAAACTGGCTGGTGGGACGCCTGAGAATGCTTGCTGGTTGTTGGCAGCGCATCTCAGTTCCTCACCACACAGGTTTCTTCCTAGGGCTGTTTTGATGTGTTCTCACCACTTGGCAGCTGCCTTCTCCCAGAGTGAATGAGCTGAGAGCAGGGAGGAGCTACAATCCAGGTTTATGACCCAGTCTCAGCAGGGAAACATGAGCACTTTCTTCATGTTGTGGCCACCAGAGCAACTCACCAATTACAGTGGATTCATACTGGAATGGAATTGGGCTCCACCTTTGTTTGTCCCCTTCCCTGAATTTAGCCTTTTTATTCCCAACTAGGTTAATTCTCATTCTTTTTCTCTCCCTCCAACTTTTGAAAAGCATTTCATTGGTGCATAAGTTCACAGATCATACAATTCAATGGTTCAATCATATTAAGAAGAGTTGTGCCATTAAAATATGGCAACAAATGTACAAATGTACTGGACACAATGGATGTATGTATGGATTGTGATAAGAGTTGTACAAGCCCCCAATAAAATGATTTTTAAAAATGGGATTAATATGTGCAGACATCACGGGGGTGGGGTGTCTGAGTACAGAATCTGGAGTTTCTTCTTGTTTTCTAATTAATTTTCAGTTGTTTTGCACACACAATTAAAAGTAAATATCTAGTAAAATATATATATTTTTAAAAAGAATGGTTGTGCAATTATTAAAATACACAATTTTAGGACATTTTATTCTTTCTTATCCTTGTGATTCCCTCACCATTTGCCCCCAACCTCCCCTGCGAAACCCCCAAATTCACTGCCATCCAGTCAATGCTGACTCATACTGACCCTATAAGACAGGGTGTAACTGCCCCTGTGAGTTTTCAAGATGGAAACTCGTTGTGTGGGTAGAAAGCCCTATCTTTCTCCCTTGGAGTGGCTGGGGGTTTTGAACTACTGACCTTTTGGATTGCAGTCAATTTCATAATCACTACCTCCAAGAAATCCTTAACCCAGTTACTCTCTCTACAGCTTTACTTCTAGATTTCATATACGGACAAACTTACCCCAAAACCAACAACCATAACAGTAAAATAGAGAAAAACCTCAAACAGAAACCAGAAAATATTTTAAAAAACAGAACAAATTTAAAATGGTCAATAGGGTGCTCAAATGATAAGGTGCTAAATTTTAACCTAACTGCATTTCAATGTAATCTGCACGATAGCAAGCTATTCATACCCCTCTGGTGTCTATGGTCAGAGAGGATATACCAGAGGCTTAATCCACATGTATTTCCCCTTCACTCATTTTTCCTTTAAACAGAAACAACTTTCAAATGGGTCACAAGGGAGATCAAATGATAATATACTACATTCTAACATAACTACATCTGCCACAATCAACTTTACAGTGCTTTCTGTCTGATAACAAGGCTGTTCACATCTCTTGACCATGCTCAGAGGGGATTCACCAGAGGCTTAGATCCATGTGTGGACCCTGCAAATGAGAAACAAAACCAGGACATTTATGATTTTATACATAGATAGATAGATCCAGCACGAAGGAATATAACAGCTAATTAGTCCACACAACAGTACAGACGGCTCAGTTCAACTCACTTCTGTGGAACAGTTAATATACTGGAAGTTCTTCAACTCACAAGGGCTGCAGGGTCCAAGGTCAAGGAAGCAGACAGCTGAGTCTTCCCTCGGGCAGCAAACAAGAGGCGGGTCACCCACAGTTACGGTAGCAGCTCAAGAGCTTAGTGAAGCAGGCCCAAGTGGGATATCGAACTTAAGCAATCCAGATGACAAGATCCGCCAGCCTCAGGCTCAAGCGATGTACACACCAGCAGCGTGGTGAAGCAGGTCTCGAAGGAACCTCAAGCTCTAGTGACACGATCCACGGGTTGGCAGCCACACGCTGGTCTGATCACCAGAGCGCAAGAGAAAGGCAGGGCTTGCCGAGCCATTTATCTCTTTGCCCTTCAATCAAACTGTGACCTTATAAATCCCACATGTTCCTATTGGCCAGGTTAGCACAATAAACCTACCTATCACAACTGTCAACCTTAGCTTTCTGAAAACCAGGTGTTTCAAATGTCCTCCTTTGGGCTTGTATTTTATTATTTACAATCCTTGTATCCCACAGGCTGGTGGCGTGCTTCTTCCATGTGAACTTAGTTGATACCTCATTTAGATGGTTGTTTATTTGAAGACAAGCTTTTAAGACCCCAGATGCTATTCTTTCTGATAGTGAGGCACCATCTAGTTTCTTCACCACACTTTGCGCCAGCACCCATATCTTCTCTGATCTCCTCATGAAAGTGAACATCAAAACGGGCCATATCATAAGAACGAATTGTGCTTTGATGGAGGCTAGAATTAAGTATGTAGGTCCCATCTTTTAAAGGAAAGTTTCAACATATTTGCGGACATATTTTAAAACTTTGGCAGTCAGAAAAGGATCCTTTAACAAACAGATTGGAGAAGACTTAGAGAAAGACTAAGTAGTGAAAATATGTTAGACTGCTCTAAAGAACTAAATTATATAACAGGAAAAGCAAAATTATTGAACAAGTAGGGAAGAAAATAAATGCAGATAAATTACATAATGTTAGAATGGGATATGATTTATGAAGGGGAAAACAACAAAACCAGAAGAGAATAAAACTGGAAAAGACCAGTAGTTTTTCCCCAACAGTTTTGTTGACAAGTAATTTATATATTGTATAATTCAATAGGTCACTAATTCAGTCATATCAAGGAGAATTTTACAATTGCCCCACACACTTTTTTTTAGAACATCCCCTCCCCTGGTTAAATAGCTTCCAGGATGAGTTAGGCAATCACAATCCATTCTAGTGCTCCCGGCCCAGCCCCTTCCGTCTTCACCACTTACACTTGCGATCCCTTAACCTCCCCATCATCCACCCCATCCCTGTATCACCTATAACCTCATGTAAGTAGTTTTATCTAAGATCAATATTTCCACTAATATAAAGTACCCTTTCACTTGTGTCACTAGAATAGTAGAAAAATGGTCAACGAACAACAATAAAAACCCACTGGAGCACTGGTGCTTGAGCTATTAACCGCAAAGTGAGTAGTTTGAAATCAGTAGCTGCTCAGTGGGAAAAAGACAAGGCTTTCTACTCCTGTCACGAGTTTGGTGCTATTTTTAGCTATTGAGTCAGTTCGGACTCATAACAACCCCAGATAGCCTAGTACAGATGCTCCCAAGGGTTCCCAAGACTGTAGATCTTTACAGAAGCGGCTCGCCACATCGTTCTCCCACGCAGTGGCTGGTGGGTTCAAACTTCCAACCTTTTGATTAGCAGCCAAGTATTTAACCACTGTTCCCCCAACAGTAAGATACCATATTTGCTCATATGGAAATATCCCATGATGATTCAGGTGCAGAACAGAATAACTATATACTGTCATATAGAACTATCGGGAAATTCAGAATAGCAATGATATCATAATTCATTGATTATATGCTACACTTTCATGTCACACAGCTATACTCAGTGTACATGTAACAGCTTATTTATATTTTACAACAAATGAGAGCATTATATCACTTTTGAGTTGAGGCCCAGCTACTCAGGTTAAGTTGGACAAACATCATAGTTTATGGGGACAGCAGGCTGACTTATCCATTAGGTCCAGTAGGTCCAGTGCTTCAGGCATGTGAGGCTTTTATCAAAAACAAACAAATAAATAATGCTCATTGCTGTAAAATCGTAACAACCCTATAGGCCAGGTAGAACTGGCCCTGTGGGTTCCCGAGACTGTAACTCTTTGAGAGACTACAAAGCGTGGTCTTTTCCCTGAGGGCAGTTGGTAGTTTCAAACTGCTGACTTGCAGTTAGCAGTCCAACACATAACCACCATGCCACCAGTGCTCCTGTGGTACTTTACCAGAACCCAACTCATTGATATCGAGTTGATTCCCACTCATAGAGACCCTATAGGACAGGGCAGAACTGCCCCCTGTGGGTTTCCGTAACTGTAATTTTTGATGGGAGTAGAAAGCCTTGTCTTTCTTTCCAAGAACTATTGGTGGTTTTGAAATGCTGACTTTGCAGTTAGCAACCTGAAGCGTTATACTTTTAGGAGCCCCTAAAAATGGTTTCGGAGCCCTGGTGGTGTAGGGGTTTCGTGTTGGGCTGTTAAGTGCAAAGTCAGCAGTTCAAAACCACCAGGCCCTCTGCAGGATGGGCACTGACAGTCCTGGAAACACAGGGGCAGTTCTACACTGTTCTATAGGGTAGCTATGCACAAGCATAACTCAATGGCAGTGAGTTTTTTGGGAAACGTTTTACTTTCTTTTCAAACCAGAAGGGAAAAATATGAATGTTTAAGTTGAAGAAAACAATTTAATGTATGTCATCATTATATTTATTTGACCAATGTAGTGTAAAATAGCACTGTTAACATTATTTTATGGAGGAAGATGTATGCAAAAGCAAAAGAATGTGACAGTGGGTGACAGAGCTGTTTTGATTCCAGGCCATGTCACTGACAGCTATTTTATTTCTGGAAGGTAACTTGTCAATGTTTCAAAAGGGCTTAAATGGTTCGTTCCCTTTGGTTACATTTAAGAATTTTACCCAAGGTAATAAATAAAGATGTGGTATAGATAGGAACTGAAAATACAGTTTGAGCCCTACAGGACCCGTGGTATGAGTGGCGAAACAGGGAGGGTAAAGGGAGAATGGGTAGGAAAGAGGGAACCGATTACA
>NW_022103896.1:53283002-53284570 GCF_000313985.2 Echinops telfairi | reverse complement strand
TCTCGTCGTCAAGTCCACAGAGCTGCCTGCAAACACTGCAGGGTGGTGAGCAAGAGCTCCAGGGTGCTTCCTGTGCTCCTGGAGCAAAGGGCAGAGAGAGGAGTCAATACTTACTCATAAGGACCGAACCAGGCATGCTAGAAACTGGCCCGTGGTTTTCCAAGGCTGTGAGCCCTGAGGAGAGGAGTCTCATCTGACACCTGCAGAGTGGCTGCTGGTTTCAAACTGCTGACTTTGTGGTTAGCACACTTGTAATCCACCGCCACCAGGGCTCCTGTAAGTGCAGATATAGATCATTTGTGGAGGCTGGGTGAGATAATTGGGCAAACATTTTAGAAATCCATGTCTGTGGGCCTGTATAAACTCTTTGAAGTAGGAGGCCTGGCAATCTGGTGAGAAATCTGGTCACCACTGACTTCTTGCAGATGGGATTAGAGGATCTATTACCCCCCTCCCCCCCGCAGCCCACAGCACTTCTTTAAACAGGTTCCTATCATGAGGACAACAGTAAAAAGTGGCCTTTGCGTGGACCTACACGCACAGTGACCATGTGTGTCGGAGTAGAACTGTACATACTCTGTTTTTGATGGCTGATTTTCTGGGAACATATCACCAGGCCTTGCTTCCAAGGTGCTTCTTAACCGACTCAAGTCTCCAACCTTTTTGCATTGACCGTTTGCCCCACTGAATAGACCGTAGACTCCATTATGGGACTGTGGTGTGGATTATTATGTCAACACATGCATTGGCTCAATGAGAATTCGCTTTATCACTGGGCTGATGTGGGGTCGGAGGGCGTCACTGTTTGGATGACTGATAAGATATGGACTGAAGTCTTCGACTGTGGTTTTCTGCTAAAAGCAATTATTTACGTCTGCAATGGGTTTTGTGTCAAAGCGTCCGAGAGGTCAAGGGCGTATTCATGAACTTTTGCTGTACAGCGCAGGAGAAGAGAACACCCGTGCGCCAGGAACTTCCCTGGAATGAGGTCACGTACTCCGTTGGGCTGCGCACAGGAAAGTCAAGTCCGCAGTCCCGGCGGCCAGTCTGCAGCAGCCTCTTCCCAAATCTCGGCGGCGGCCCCGCCCTCCAGAGGTTCAGGCCCCACCCCCCGCCTCCCATTGGCGGGCCCTCCACCTCCACTCGACCGCTGCGAAGACCCGGACGAGCGGAGTTTTCGGAAGGCGACGTCGGGGCGCCCTCGCTGCGCATGCTCGCGGGGAGCCGGATTCCGGGTCCGGAGTTGGAGGGTTTGGGTGGCCGTGGCGCCGCGCGCGGGGCCGGGGCCAGCGGGGAAGCGCGCGCTCGGGGCGCGGCGCTGGGGACGCGGCGCGCTCCCGAGGAGGGAGGTGTGGGGTCGCCTCGGGTGGCGTGCGGCCGGGTTGGCAGTGGGGGCGGGGGGAGGGTCGGGTGTCGCTGAGCGCGCCGTGCGGGACCCGAGTGACTGCCGGCGGCCTGGGTGGCTGCCGCCGCGCCTGCTGCGAGATGGCGATCTTGGGCGCCGAAGGGTGAGGGCGCCCGCCGCAGGAGGAGGCGCCGCTGCCTTGGCCGCCGGAGCCCCGGCTTCG
>NW_022103896.1:53279644-53282882 GCF_000313985.2 Echinops telfairi | reverse complement strand
CTCCAGGGGTCGTCGGGGGCCGGGGGTTCTCGGGGTGGGGTCACGGGTCCTGCCCCGAGTTGTCCCCGGAGAGGCCTGGGCGGGGGATCCTGGAGCGGAGCGAAGTGTTTCTGTGACTCCGCAGCGCGGTTCGCACGCCGCGCTCAGTCGTCTTTCTGCCCGCCCCCCCTTTCCTTACACCTCCCACAAAAACACAGATGTGTGGACTTTTGCCCGGGTGCCGACCTGCCCCGCCATCAAACAGAAACTCCAACCGTGGAATGTCTTTTTCTGACGTGTTCTTGCCCGCTCCTGCTGCCTCTGATTCTGCAGCTCCCCCCCCTCCACACACACACCCCCCTCAACCCCCATCTTCACCTCTGTGACCTGGTAGATCCCAGTGACCTTGCTGTTTTTACAAGTGCTTGTATGGCATCCATCGGTTGGACCCTCGTCTTTCTTTTGGTAATATGTCCATTGCATTTGCAACCTTTATAGTGCAAGTCTGAGGACAGTGCCTCACTTCATCGATTTGGAGTGGGGCTTCCTTTACTCCGGTAATTAAACGGCACCTTCACAAACCGAAGAGAAGAAAACAAGTATTTACTATTTTGCCATTTTACGTCTCCAGGGCAAAATGTTTTCCCACCGCTGGATTTGACTTTGTGCTTTTCAAATGCTGTTGGTAATCATTGTGGAAAAGAGTAATGTCCAAAGTTATCTTTTTAATCCTTTTGTCTCCCTCCCCCGCTCTGCCCGGTTTACAGTTGTCTGCAGGTTTCTGCAGGCGTTCTTGCTGACATATAAGTCATCTCTACCAGATTCATTACGGGTATTCTGCAAGCAGAGGTGCAGAGTGTATTGTACTTTTAAAAAAAGGAATTCATTCATGTGATTTATCTTTATAAAGTAAGAAGCTTGGCTGTGGCTGGAAATGCTCAGAGTTTATAAATAACTAGAATGTTTAAAATGGCAAATAATTGCAAGTTGTTGGGAACTACTCAAGACTGTTAAGTAAAAGTATGCAGAATAGGTCATTTCTTTAGGACTTGTACATTAACATTTTCAGATAGTTCTTCCTTTGAAATGTAAGACTGTCTATAAGACTTAAGACCTATGACACCACAGTTTTGAAAATGGGTACTTATGTTACGTTGGGTTTTTTGATTTTTTCTTTTTTGGACTCCTCACATGATAGAGGATGTCCCAGATAAGGTTTCTACCTTCAAAGAGATTGTAATCTTTCCTGCTTACCCCGTGGCTGCCTGAAATTTCTTTTATTCCCCTGCACAATTATTAAGCACCTACTGAGTGGTACTTTGGGGAATACAGCGATGAAAGTGTTAGTACTGGGAGGTACTTTGGGGAATACAGTGATGACGGTGTTAGTAATGTCTGCCTTTACAACTCTCACAGACTAGTTAGGCAGGTAGGACTTATAAAGGGTCCATTGTCTTTAAACATATAGTCAAGTGTCATATAAAACCAAGCTCATTGCCATCGGGTCAGTGCTGGCTCATAGTGACGCTATAGGATCGGTAGAACTGCCCTGTGTGTTTCTGAGACTGTAAATGTGTGTGGGAATAGAAAGCTTCATCTCTCTCCTGAGGAGCTGCTGCTGCTGGTTTCAAACTGCTGAACTGTGTGCATCCCAACAAACATACACAATGTCCTAGGCATTCAAGCTCGGAGGATTTGGCAAGGTTAAGAGGAAGGAGTTAGTTTGTGGCACTTCTGAAATTATGGATTTGGAGGAATCCGTGGACCTTTGATAGCCAGGGAACGAGAAAGCAGAGGAAAATGTGACAGCCCAGAGTTCTGTTCCCACAGTGGGAAGAGACAAGTACCAGTAATTATGTTTGGGTAGGACATAAAGCATTTGTACAGGAGTGTTGTTATTTACTATCAACCCCATTCTGACTTAGGGAGGGCCCTGTGTGTGCAGAGGAGAATTGCGCCATAGGGCTTTCAAGACTGACCTTTAGGAAGCAGATCACCCATCCCTGATCTCACCCTACCCACCGTCTCACCCCACCCCTGTTTTCTTGGTGCATCGTGGTGGGTTTGAACCCCAAACCTTTTGATTAGTAATTGAGCACTTAACATTTGTGCTACCTAGGGACCTTTATACCGGAATGCCCAAACCAAAAAGCCAAGCCCACTTGCCAGCAAGTCAGTTTCACTCACAGTGAACCTTTATAGTTTCTGAGACTGTAAATCTCTTAAGGGAGCAGACAGCTTCATCTTTCTCTCTAATACTTGCTGCTGGGCTTGAACTTACAACCTTTCAGTTAGAACAGTGGTTCTCAATCTTCCTAATGCCTCAACCCTTTAATTCAATTCCTCATGTTGTGGTGGCCCTGTATGTGGGAGAACCCGCCTGGAGACCAATAGAAGAGCGTTGTCTGGGTTCCTAAGACCATCCAAAATATGGTCATAGGCGACCCCCAGGTTGAGAACCGCTGAATAGAAGCTCAGTGTCTAATCCACAGGGACAGCACGATTCCTTATACAGGAATCAGAAACCAACAAAACCCACCGACATTGATTTGATTCTGATCCTTAATGACCTGCATAGGGTCTCTGAGGCTGTACATCTTTACGGGAGCAGAGAGCCTTTTTGTTTTCCTGCAGAATGGTTGGGGGATTTGAACTGTTGCCTTGGGATTCGCAGTCCAGCACTTACCTGAAAGCACTACCAGGGCTCCTTTGTGTAGATAGTAAATCTTGGAAGTAAAACCTTGGGCTAGTTTATGGGTTTTAATTATTTATTTTTGAATGCAGAGTAAAAACCTTACATGTTGTAGGCTATGAGGTTCCACAGATCAGATGAGGTTGGAGTTGGAAGGGAACTGATTAAAGCTTTTTTACTAGACAAATTCAGCTGCCAGCACGGGGCATGTAGTGTGAATTGCAGTAGGGCGAGCTTGGAGGTAAGAAAACCTCTTGATTGCTGAGGTCATTTCTTAGCAATAGATTTGGCCTACTGGTTATGTTAGGCTCTTAACCTCAAGGCCAGCCGTTCAAAAACCCCAGCTGTTCCTCACAAAAAAGATGAGACTTCCTACCCTAATCCTGTCCTGTAGTCACTGTGAGTTGGAATCCATTTGATAGCAGTGACTATGGTTTGGTTTGAGTCTTAATGAGAGTATAAAGGAAAAAGGCCATAGAACAGACAGAATTTTTAAAAAAAATCATTTTATTGGGGGCTCATACAACTCTTATCACAATCCATACATACATCCATTGTGTCAAGCCC
>NW_022103896.1:53258153-53278866 GCF_000313985.2 Echinops telfairi | reverse complement strand
TGAGCATCATGGAATGCCAGTTTAATAGAACAAAGTGTTCTTGCATTGAGGGAGTACTTGAGTGGAGGCCCTATGTCCATCTGCTACCTTAATACTGGACTTATAAATATATGCACATAGATCTATTTCCCCATCACCATCTATAAATATATTTACATATGGTCATGCCTGTATTTAGACCTCTATAAATGCCCTTTGCCTCCAAGTTCTTTCCTCCATTTCCTTTTATTTTCTTCTTGCCCCACTATCATGATCAGCCTTCATTTGGGTTTTAGTAATTCCTCTCGGTTACATTACCCTTGATCAAGCCCTATCAGGCCTCTTACACCTTCCTCACCACTGATTTGGATCACTTGTTGTTCCTTTGTGCCTGGGTTTTTTAATATCGCTTCCTTTCACTCACCTCCTCCTCTCCCACGTCCCCCTGGAACCGTGGGTCTATTGCTTTCTCCAGATTGTTTATCCCGCCTATCTTATCTGAATAGACCTGCAGAGAAAGTAATATGCACAAAAACAAGACAGAGCAAAACAGCAACAAAAAACCAATGACAAAAAAAAAAACAAACGAAAAACCTGTAAATAGTTCAAGTCTGTTTGTTGACCTTTAGGAGTGTTTCCCCGTGGAGTCTGACGGAGTGCCATGCCCTGGCCCCAAAGTCTATTTTTGGTACTCCCTCGGGACTTCATTGCTCTGCTCCCCTGGCTTTTCTGTTGCATGCCCTTAATGTTTTGTCTTGGTGTGGTGGGGTCAGATCAGGCACAATTCCCACACTGTGTCTCCAGTGTTGTCCCCTGTAGGGCTATGGGTCAGTGAGGGATGTAGTCTCTCGTAGTATGGCCTGCCATGTTGTCCTCTCTGTGCATTGATTGGCTTCTCTGAGCAGGGATATTGTCCTCAAGGCTTGGTGGGCAGGATGTGCTCCACTCTCTCTTCCTCCCCCTTCTTAGCTCCCATGTGCTCTGATCAGACTGCCCCTCTCCCTGAGCTATAGCTTCAGTGGTGTCCTCTGAAGTGAATTCTTCTAGGGGGAGGGGGGCTGTCCAGGTAGTTGGGATTGGGGCCAGCCCCTCAGACCTCTCTAAGAACAGACAGAATTTGACAATGAGAGAGAAGATGAAGAAAGAACATAAGAGAACTAAGATTCCGATCTAGGTTTGTTGAGAGAATGATGATATACTTTTGAAAAAATCCATGTAAGCTTCTATCTCAGTCTGCGTTTGTTGCTTTGTCTCAGTAGTTTAGACCGTTTTGTGATTACTGACTCTTGTGTGAAACTATAGAAATCTGCTTCCTGTATGCATGGTGCTGTGTGGATGTGATTTCAGAGCAGTCCAAGAGCCAGATGAAGCTCCTCCACGAACTTGTTGGGCTGTGGGCTTGGGTGGAGGGTCAGAGTTCCTTGGAATCTTTTAAAAACAATAGAACTTGGCTTTGGTGTGTACTTCTGTCACATCTGTCAAGAGCTCTACTCTCTCGAGTAGGGAGTAGCTTCTGACTTCTAGGCAGCATAGTAAGTACAACAGATTGAGCACTGTCCAGTCCTGCGCCTTCCCTAAAAATCGTTCCTGTAAGCCCATTCTAGTGCTGGGATTTACGGTTTATAGAGAATGTTGACTTATTTTATGCTACAGAATAAAACTAGCCCAGGAAGTTAAATGATCTGCCCTAGGTATTTCAGTTAGAAAGTGGACAAAATGGTATCAGGAGTCTGTTGACAATCGTGGTTTTCTTGTATGAAGAGAATGTGACTGATTTGCCATCGGTTGAGTTCAGGAGGTTTCTTTCAGTTAGCATTTAGTGATTCTTGGATCTTGGGTTTTGGGAGAACTGGTGGCATAGTGGATTGCACACAGCTTAGTAGTTCAAACTCACCAACTGCTGCGAGGGAGAAAGATGACGCTTTCTGTGCCTATCAAGATTTATAACCCTGGAAACCCACAGGAGCAGTTCTGCTCTGCTCTGTCCATGGATAGGGTCCGGGTGACTTGGAATTGACTCAGTGGCAGTGAGTGAGGTTTCCAGTAGAATGTCTTACCCCTGGAGCCCCCTGTGTGTAGGTGTTAGTAAGTGTAGGGGATGAACTTTGTGGTTAGTGGGTCAAATTAATCATTTTAGGATTGCCACCTTTGTAATTCTCAGCTTGGGTTGGGGATTGGGGTAAAGGCAGTGATGTAAGTGAAGTAAGAGAAGCTTTATAAACATTTTTATCTTCTCCATTCAGGTCTGGCTTCTTAAGAATACTTTGAAAATGAAACTTTGAAAAAGTAATGAAGTGAGGTACTCTTATTAGAGCCCCTCCCCTCCCCGGTTGAGTAGCCAACTCTTCCTGGTATATTTAAAGCATAACTTGATTAGTAAATAATAGATTTTTATTTTTTGTATATGTAACCTTTTTTCCCTCATAGTAGGGAACCAACCGATTCCTTGGGTAGTGCAGTGGGTAAACGCATGGCTCCTTACCAAAAGGTTGAAGGTTCAAACCCAGTAAGAGGTACTTTAGAAGGAAGACTTGGTGATCCACTTCTGAAAGGTGGCAGTCAGGAAAACTCTGTGGAGCATGCATGTACTGTGGAGCACACATGTACTGTGGAGCACACATGTACTGTGGAGCACACAGGGTTGCTGCGAGTCAGAATCTACGTGATGGTAGTTGGTTAGTGGTTATGGTATGGAACTTGTTATCTTCAGTAGTTCCAAAAATTTTGGTAGAAAGATCAGGGTCTTTTCCAATCTGACTAACATATAATATGATATAATGAATAGTGGGAAAAACAGTAAATCTCCTTTTGTAGTAGTGTCCAAGGAACTGGTTACTAATAGCTGATGGATGAAAAATGTCTTAATAAAAAAACATATAGATGCATTTGACTCTTTTATTTTTTTCTTCATTTTATTGGGGGTTGACTCTTTCTGACATTTAAGAAAAATATACCTTACATTAGAGTACAGCATTTTATGTTGTGTGTGTGTGAGATGGCATATATTTTATTATTTGATTTTCAGGGTAACATAAGCAGTTGGTAGGTTAGTTTATTTTTAGATGAATATGAGGGGAGCTTTAAAAATTCTTGAAAAATGGAATGAAAAGATAATGAAAATTTTCTATGAATGATTTGAAGTCCCCTCATATACTGAGACTCAAACAAGTTAATAAATAAATAAAAGTTTAAGGTTCATGATGTGTAAGTGGCAGAATTAGGGCTAAAACAGAAGTGTTTTTAATCCCTGGACAATTGTTCATTTCCACTAAGCTGGACCCACACCTCATCAACTAACATGGTAAGGTTCCAAAGGCCAGGCTGGTGTGTGCAAATCTGTGTTGCCCAGAAATGGAGGCTGACCACACATCATATCACAAAAGAATGGACCACATTTTATCACAAAATGGCTACCAAACTGGGAACTACCGAGAATCATAGCCCAGCAAAGTTGACACATACCTTAGCCGTCACAGCCAGCATTATCCGGGTATTGTACCTTGGGGTTCATGACGGTCACATATACTCTTTTAATGAGCAGAATAGTCAGATGGTAGGTTTTGTACTTTTGTCTTAACTGTTGAAATGTTGGATGCTGAGATCATTGGTAAGTGAGGAGTCGGTGTATTAACTGGTCATCTGTAGGGGAAATGTAATTGAAGCCTGAATAAGAACAGTAGGTCATGAGATTTCAACTTACCTGCTGGGAATCTGTGTTAGACCTTTGTACCGTGTAGAATAGAATATGAACAAGTTTTGTTCAAATAATTTTGGAATATAATTAATCATGCCTCTTTTTTCCTAGCATTGGATGAATGATACAAAACTAGATGCAAAACCACAAGGGGCCAGATGAGCACTATGTTTGATATTTACTGCTGTGGAACAACCCTAAAACGAAGTTCCTTAAGCAGCAGCTATTTCATTCGCTCACAGGTTTTGCTAATCATGGCTGGGCTTACTTGGATGGGTCTCCGGTTGCTGCCAGTGGTCACTTGAGTGGCTGCATTCAGCTGCCAGCTGGTCTTCTCTCTCCCTCCTAACCACTTGCCCTGCGCCCATCTCCTTCTGTTCCCATGAAGTCCCAGCAGCTCTCCCTCTCCCTAAGTAGAACTAGTAGTCTGGGTCTCTTGGTTCAAGCAACTTAGAGGCCCCATCCAGAGTTGAAGGAGAGGACTATACAGGCATGAATCCTGGGAAGTGAAGTTAATTTGGAACCAGAAATGTAACATGACTATAATTATTTGAGGAGAGGAGAGCATCAGCTATATTATCTCAAAACAAAAAGAAGGCTTCTGGAAAACTGTTTTGGAATCTAGAGCTTACACGCCCCATTATTTTCCCCAACTCTAGACTTTGAGACTTGGCCTTGCAGAGGGACTGCCGACTCTGCAAATGATAGCACACTTGATTTACTCCACACATGGAAACAGATGTCACCATCCCAGGGCAGAAAAGTGGAGCAAAATTTGAGCTTCTGGGCTTTGAAACATGAAACCCTAGTGGCATATTTGGTTAACCCATTGGGCTGCTAACTACAAGGTCATCAGTTCAAACTCTGTAGCCGCTCTGCAGGAGAAGGATGAGGCTTTCTGCTCATGTGAGGATTTTCAGCCTAGGAATTCCACAGGGGCAGTTCTGCTTTGCAGTATAAGGTTACTAGGAATAGGAATTCCACTCGGTGCCTTGGGTTTGGGGGACTTTGAAGCAGTGCCCTATCATAAAGGGGCAGGATCGACTTGCTCCACTTGAAAGCAGTGGGTCAAATGAAGTGCAGAATCCATCTCGGCACCCAGGCCCTCACAGGCAGTGCTTTCCCTAATCACATGACTTGGATTGGACAAAGCTAAGGAAATACTCTTCTGGAGACTGGACCAGAAGTCTTCTCTCCTGATGAAAATTTAATAGGACAAACTAGGGTCCAGGAAGGGGACAGATAGAATTATGTTAAAATGCTTCTGAATGGCTCGTGTTCCCCCCCCCCCAGTTGCAAAATACACTGGCATTAAGAGAATTGTAGGTCTGTGTTGTAGCACTTTTTACTTAACTAAGGAAAACCAGTTCTTTTGCTAGCTGAGTAATATATCCACACTTATGATTAAATAGGATGGGTGGAAGCAGACTACTGAGTCATGACTTGATGTAGGATCCTGTGATCATACTTCGGCCCAAGCTTGCCAGGTTATACTGCTCTTGGTTGGTGTTTGGTTGCTATAGGGAGGATTATTAATGCGATGAAGTTGTTCTGTTCAGCTGGGGAGAAAAATGAGGCGATTTACTGTGTAAACATTGACAGCCTGAGAAGCCCTATCGAGGGTGACTATGAATTGGAATGGACTGGATGACAGTCGTTTGGTCACCATGACCCCACCACCACTCCCCAGTTCTGTTGAAGTTATGGTATACTAGCAGAGTTAGAGCACTTCACTCTTATTAAAGTTTTAGAATAAGTCATTCTGTTTTATGAGCTAAGAGCCTAAACTTGATCGGGGTGACTTCTGTCAGTCAGTTTATTAGCTGTGCTGTCACGGTCCTTTGTAAAATGCGAACTCAGTGGGTTTTTGTAAGGATCAGTTGAAATGATGGTTGTAAAAGAAAAAGGGCAGCTGGATACATAGTAATCCTCCAGTCATTTTTACTGCGCTTAATTCACTGCGATCAAGTTAAAAATGTAAAAAAAGGTAGTCTGTCCATTTTACTCTGGGCCCCTCATTTCTCGGTGACAACTGACTTTCATTTTGGTACCATAGAGCTGCATATCAAATCTCGTGTCTTAAAAAATAAGCTGTTAAAAGGTGAACGATGAAGCTGGAAAGATACTGACTCAACTCGGTTGTCAGTCTATATTAGCTGGTGGTGGTTTGGCTGAGCAACCTGGAAACAGGAACTTTTAATTCCTTTATGAGATGAAACCCATGTTTGTGATAGTCATCTGGGATATTTGTGGGACGAGTACATTCTCAAGTACCTTTCCAGACCTATGGCTTTGGAATTTTTGAGAGTGGAGCCCTATCAGGAATAGGAATCATTATATTTGATGAATAACCTCAGATGAATTTCATCAAGGATTGTTGGTAGAAACTGAATCACTAATTTGAGGTTGTAGTGTTCTCAGTTTAAGGCTATTTTTTTATTGGCAGTGTTCATCAAGTTGACTTGTACAAAGAACTTAATTCGAGGGGGCACCCTGCCCCCCCCAAAAAAACCCTTGGAATTTTTTCAAAGCTATGTATTTAATTTTTTTTACAAAACAACTTTATCGCTTTCAAAGTACTCTCCATACACTTAATACATTTGTTAAATATGCGATTCCATTCTCGGAGACATTTTTCAAACTCATCTGTTTGGATGGCTGATAGCACCTCCCTCGTTTTTTTCTTCGCCTCTTATGTTAAGTCACTAACCTCTTATGCCCTTCAGCATTGGCAGAAACAAAAAGAAGTTGCATGGAGTGAGGTCAAGTGAGTAAAGTGCCTGGGACAAGAGAGGTGTGCTGTTTTTTGTCAAAAATTGGCGCACTGAGATGGCTGCAAGATTGGGTGCATTGTGGTGGTAAAACCAGTCCTGTCTGTCACAAATCAGGCCTTTTTTGTTGCACTGTTAAACAGTCTTTTCAGAACCTATAAATAGAAAGCTTGATTAACAGTCTTACCTGGTGGAACGAACTCTAAATGCACTGAGTTGGGAAGTTGATGGATGTCCAGAACAAGGTCGTCATCAATCACCATTTCACCTTTTTTGAAATGAGAAAACCACTTGTATACTTGAGTTTTTCCTGTAGCGCTGTCCTTGTAAGCTGTGTTCAACATCACAACAGTTTCTGTGGTATTTTTCCCAAGCAGGCAACAATTTCACAGCTGCACGTTGTTCTCTTAAATCAGCCATCACACACAAAAAGAAGTTCGAGCAAAACCGCTTTTATGGAAATATTCACTGTCAACAGAGAGAACCTTCCTGCCTGGTGACACCACTGGGTGCCCTAGCTCAGAGCGAGTTGCTGGGTGCGTGCCTAGTGAGAAAAATGCATATTATGATAGCTCGCTCCACCCAAGTTTTTTGGGTACCCCCTCATAGTAGAGCCTTCCGTGTATCTAGGGAGACATAAGATAAAATTGCCAAGGACTTGATCCAAATGAACTAGAAACCTAATACAGGATAATGAAAGTAAGAAGGAGACAAGAAGTGACTGAGCAAGGCACTTAATAGACATCATTGTTAAAATTTCTCTGGACATTACTTTTACAAAAGTATTCCTTTGAATAAAATTAATATACTTTTAATGTCTACTAAAAGAGTTTCTGTTCCTGTAAAGGGTTACAGTCTCAGAAACCACAGGGGCGGTTGCTTATGAGTCAGCATGAACTTGAAGGCAGTGTGCGGTTTTGTTTGGTTTACTGAGAGACTTCAATGAGGTATTATGCTTATCAGATTATCGCTGAGGTCATTATAAATCATCAACTGAACCCAATGCTGTGGAGTCAGGGGCCCTAGAGCAGAGTAGAACCTACCTATCAAGAACAGTTTCGAAAGCTGTAAATTGTTACAAAGACTGACTGCTTAAATTTTCTTCTTCAGAGCAACTGGTGGCTTCAAACCACCCACCTACTAGTTAACAGGCAGGCATTCCAACCACTGAGCCACCAGGGCTTATTTAGCTAAAATAAAACCCAAACCAGATTCACTGCTATTGAGTTGATGATGACTCATTACAACTCTGTAGGACGGGGGAGAACCGTCCCCTGTGGCTTTGTGAGGCTGTAACTTTTTATAGTAGAATGCCTTACCTTTCTCCCGAGGAGCAGCTGATGGCCTTGTGGTTAGTAGCCCTAGCCCACAACATAACCACTGTATCACCAGAGCTTCTCAGAAGTCGAGATGTTGACTAGAATGTGCCTAATACGGCACTTTGATTTTGGGGTAATAGGAAGTTGGTTGGTTGGGAGCATCACCTGTCTTGTGAGAAAAAGCCATTGGTTAGCTAAGGACATTGGCTTAGAATACAGAAAGTCACAAGAAAAGGTTAAAATTTCGAAACAACATGAAATAAGCTTCAAGCTCCTTTTTTTCTCTAACTGTTGCTTAGAGTGGTAGTGATGACAGCCTGTATCGATGTCACTGACCTCTTTGGTCCTGTGGCCAACAGCCTCCCCAACCCTGATCATACCTCATCGAGACAGCAGATCTCTCAATTAGTGATGCTACTAGAAACACCAAAAATATGGTTGTTTTATACATAGGCCTTGGTGCCAGTGGTTAAGCGTTCAGTCCTAATCAGAAGGTTGGAGATTCATATGCACCAGTTGATGGACGTGTGGGAGAAAAATGCAACAGGCTACTTCAGTAAAGTTTAGAGTGTTGGAAACCCTCTGCATAGGGGCCGTTGGATTCCATTCTGGGGAGTTGCTGGTGGCATCGTGCTTACGCCTTAGACTACTAACCCCAAGGTCAGCAATTCATAACCATCAGCCGCTCCTGGCAATAAAGATGGGGTTTTCTCTTCCCATGAAGAATTCGAGTCTGGGAAAGTTCTACCCTGCCCTAGAGGGTCCCTGTGAGACGGCTTGTTGGCTTTTGATTGGGGGGTTGCTATGACTAAGAATCCACTCAGCAGCAGTGGGTTTGGGTTTGCAAGCATATTATGTTATTTTCTTTTTTAAAAGTCAGATGTTCCCTAAATTTCAGTAGCAAGGCTTAGTTGGTATTGCTGTCTGAGATTTTGTGTGTTTGCGTGCTTTTATGCTTATCTTTTTGAGCCCTTGGTGGGTGGGTGGAAGAACAACACACTCATCTCCCTTTGAGCCATAAAACATAGTGCTGCTGTTCAGATGGGAATACCCAGAATGTGTGTTTTTTTCCTCCGAGTCGAACGTTTCGGTTATTATTACTGCTTTTGAAGCTTTCATTGCATTTTAATGTCCCTTTTAAATATTGGTTGCCTTAAAGTTAGAAAAGCTGCTACTTATTGCTTGAGTGCTATTGATCAATTAATCTAAATTTAAGCCTTAGTTTCTTCATATTTGAACTGCAAATAAAACATCTAATTCATAGATTTCTTGCGTGGATTAAAACTAGCATCCAGCATTCAGTCATTTGCGTAAATTCACAGGTTCAAAATCCCTTTTCCATTAATTACCACATACACGAACCCTGGTGGCATAGAGGGTACATGTTGGGCTGCTGACTGCAAGGTCACTTTGAAACCACCAGTTAGTTGATGGCTAAAAGCTGAGGCTTTCTTTTTGAAACCCATGAAGATTTGCAGTCTCAGAAATCCACAAGGACACTTCTGCCTGTCCTGCGGGGTGGCAGAGTTGGATGAGTGAGAATGATAAAATATATAAGGGGGTTTCAAGGAGTTTGTTACCATTTAATTCATTTTCTACAAATTGTTTAAAGCCCTCAAACTATGCATCTAAAATCTCATTGAATTTTAGGGCAGTACCCTGTAATTTCTTTAGAAAAAAATGTTAATTGCTGGCAAATTCTCATGTCAGGTTTTCTGTAAATGAATTCATGTTTTGTTTTTGCTAACATACGAATTACAAAGAAACTGAGTTTTCCTAGCATTTTTGATTTGTGGATAAAGGTTTGTGTCACTGTACTTTTACTAAAGTGTTTTAAATCTGAGAAAGATTCCATTACCCTGGGAATCGGTTTTTGGACATTTAATTGATTCTCTCATCTTGGAAAGTGCTGCTGTGAATTTGGATTCTGATGTTTTCCTCTCAGTGCAAAATAGCTGAGGAGTTTCTACTTTAAACATTTTTAAAATTTCTTAGTAAGAATATTTGTAAATAGTAAATTAGCATGGTTTGTTGTTTGAATGGCTCTAAAATAATAGCGTGAAATTGCGTATTTGTAACAAAAATTATACCACTGCTCTATTTATATCAAGTGTTGAAAGTCATTTTCATCAGATCCCTGCCACAGGCGGGGGTGGCTGTGTCTCACTTTGCAACCCGGCCTGGCCATGTGACACAGACTCGCTTACTTTCTTAATCTGCGCTGTTTTCAGTTGTGTTGTTGGAAGCATGGCAGAAAGACACTGTAGGTTGCATACCTCCACGTAAATAGGCAGTGTGGCTGCAGTGGGTTTTGTAGGGGGGCTGGGGGTCAGGGCGGGTTAGGTTGAGAAGGAGCTATAATGGAGTACAAGTAGAGAGGCTAGCCACAAGGTCAGCATTTCAAACCAACCGACCCCTTCTTGGGAGAAAGATGAGGCTGTCAGCTCCCATAAAGATTTAAAGTCTCGGAAACCCAAAGGGACCGTTCTACTGTCCTATTAGGTGTCTGTGAGTTGGAATCAACTCAGTGTCCACGAGTTTGGTTTTTTGAGAGGTTGGGGAGAGTTAGGGCATAACACTTAACCGAGCACAATCTACTATTAAAGTCCAGGTTCTAAAAACAATGCTAGATTTCCAGGTTTACTGTTAACCGTTTTTTCCCTCCTTGTCACAAAACTCTTATTTGTGTGATATTGATAGTTTCATTTTATAGACAGAAAACAGAGACAGATTAAACACACACCCACACAGTAGATTTGAAGTGTGGTTATGTATGTCTAACTCTAAAACTTCTGAATACTACCTTTCCTCCATACGCTTGTTTCAAACTAGAAGTTGGAGCATGGAAATAGAAGAGTTTAGCAAATGTATACTGCTACTCAACTGCTGTTAAATTAGAATCCTAACTAGTTACAAATGATCAGAAAATCTTGGGGATAAACATAATTTTGGATTACGATATTCTAGTGACCAGTGCCTTCAGGAACAGGGCTAACCTTGCCAGCAGGCTTGACATTAAGACATTTTGGCTCTAAGTCAAAACAAAACAAAACACCTCACTGCTATCAAGTAAATTCCAACTCAATAGTGACCTGACAGGATGGGTAGAATGACCCATGTGGGTTTCCCAGGCTGTCACTCTTTCTGGGATTAGAAAGCTTCATTGTTCTTCTGAGGAGCTGCTGGTGGTTTTGAACTGCTGCCCTTGAGGTTAGTGGCCCATCACCTAACCCGCTACACTGTATTCTAGTGTGCCTCTGAGTAAGTTTCTTAATAACCTCTCAGCCTCAGCTTGAGCTCCAGGCACCTTGATTCTCTGTGCATTGTGCTGCTTCAGGAGATGTAGCAAGTACTATATACTGGAAGATATATAATGCATTTAAATGATGCAATTTGAAGAGGGAAAAAAATGTATCCTACGCAAGTGTATTATTAAAATGTCTCCTTGAATCAAGTAAGTAAGTATTTATGGACATGTTTATGTCATTTTGAAACGTGGCATTATAAGTGATATAATTACAATGAAATTTGACCTACAGAAAGTAAGGATGTTATGCTGTTCCTGGATATTTCCCCCCCAGAACACACAAAAATGAGTTTTAAAATTTGGTCCCCATAGCTGATTTCTTTCATTGTTAATGTTCTTACTGCATTTACATGTTTTATCTTTTTAAGACTAAGTGTTCTTTCTTGCTCAACCTTAAGGAAAAACACTGCCCTGACCAGCTTTAAGGTTCCACAGAACTACCTGGCTGTCCAGTCACTTAAACTAACTTTAAAAAGAGAATTACATTGTCAGATTGACTTAATTAGCAAACTGCTCATTTTGAGGCATAGATTCCGCTCAGCGGTTCTTTTTCATTTATTTATTTTGAAGTTCAGATGCAGTAAAAAGAACCTTGGCTTTGAGCCCTGGAGATCCAGGTTCAAATGTGATTACCACTAATTTTATGGCCCTGGTCAATTTACTTAAATTCCCGGAACATAATTTCCTTCATCTGTTAACAAGAATAATAATGATGACTGAGGATAATTGATAAAATCAGACTTTTAAAAATAAAACGACTGACAATATTTTTAGTTGTTATCACACCAGCTCTGACTCGGTGAACTTACATGGAACAGAACACAGTGCCCTGTACCCTTTCCATGATCTTCGATCATTGTAAGCAGTTACTATGTGTTGGAATTGACTTGACAGCAGTGGGTTTTTATTGTGTCAAGTTATCTCTGAGGGGCTCACTCAGGTTTACTTAGGGTCTGCTAAGCATGTCGGATCCCTAATGGGCGAAGTGTTGGACCGTGTGGTCCACCAGCCTCTCTGTAAGAGAAAGATGAGACTGCTCCCGTAAAGATTTAATCTTGGAGACCCAAAGGAGTTTTACTTTTTCCTGTAAAGTTGTTGTGAGTCAGAACCGAATTGATGGCAGTGGGCATGGTTTGGTTTTTACCAAACACGTAAGGAGCCCTGGTGAGTCGTGGGTGATGTGTTGGGCTGCTAACTTAAAAGTCAACGGATGGAGCCCTCCAGCTGCTCGGTGGGAGAAAGAGGAGATGCTGCTCCTGTAAAGATTTATTTATTTTTTATTCACGTAACTCTTTTTTTTAATTGTGGCAAAAATAAGCACAACAGAACATTCTCCAATTCAACAACTCGTACATGTGTAATTCAGTGCTCCTGTATAACCCACAGAGGAAGCTCTGTTTTGCTCTACAGGGTCGCTTTGAGTAGGAATTGACTTGAGGGCAGTGAGTTTGGGGAGTTTTTTTGATTTGTTCATGGTCAGTTTTGTGCTTACTGGTTGTTCAGATTCCAGGTTCAAAGAGTCCTTCCTGCAGTGCTTGGCTGTCCCACATAAGTGCAGGAAGCCCCTTCTGCCTAATGAGTTTTACACACAGCCCATTTATATGGATATTAAGTGTTCACCCAAATATTTGAGAGTTGGGGACCTAAGTTTTAAGATACTTATTGTTATTAAAATTATATGTATATTTCAGTTGATTTTTGTATAGCACAGGGATGGAGAAATCCAATCCACACTCACTGTCATTGAATGGATGCACTTATAGTGACACTGTAGGGCATTGTAGAACTGCCCCTATGAGTTTCTGAGACACTGCCTTTCTCCTTCTGAGTGCCTGGTGGTTTTGAACTTTGGACCTGTGGATTGCAGCCCAACATGTAACCACTACATCACCAGGGCTCCTCTAAAGATGGGAAACTTATCTGTTTTTCACTTGCATTCAATAAGACAGGGATAAGTATAAACATTTTATATCTTACCCTTACATGCAATTGAGGGAAACTTTTAATCTCATTTTTACAAAAAAGTTTGTGTGATGCACTTAATTTTAGAAATGATGAAGGGGACATTTTATGAAACAACACCACCATCTTGTGGCCTTCCAGAATATTGGTGCCAAACTTATGTTTTCTCTACTGTGAACACATGCTGTCTCTGATGTGGGCCAAGGGTACTATCAGCTTTGCAATCGATAGTTATCGTAAATGGAAGCCTGGTAACACTGGAATGAGCATTAGGCTTCTAATCATAAGATCGGTGATTCAAACCCACCAACCGCTCCAGGGGTGAAAGATAAGGCTGTTTGCTCCTGTAAAGATTTTAATGTCTCGAAAATCCAAAAGGTCATCAGGTCACTATGAGTTGGAATCCAATAGATTACAGTGTTCTGTTAGTTTTTTTGAATATTACTACCAAGTTGTTGGGAGCCATGCTGGCATTATGGTTACAAAGTTGGGTTGCTAACTGAAAGGTCAGCTGTTCGAAACAACTAGCAGTACCTGAGGGAGAAAGATGGGGCTTTTTTGGAAACTCCACCACAGTTCTGTCCTATCCTAAATGATCTCAATGAGTTGGCATCAGCTCGATGACAGTGAGTAGTGAGTACTGAGTTGCTGGCATCTGGCCTGGACATTGAGAAGTGTCTGCTATAATGAGCACCATATACTTTTGTCCCTTTGAGTCTTTGAATATTTTGATAAATATGTCAAATGAGGATTTTAGGGTACACACCTCTCTGCTTTTGTACTGAACATGCATTTTGGAACTGGAACTGAGTCACAATAGTTTCTCTTACAGATCCAAATTAGCAAAGCGAAGATAAAAAGAGGATATGAGTGGTTTATAGTCCCACTTTGTAGGATATTAGTGAATGGTAAAAGTTGAAATAAGTTCATTGTAAAGCAGAACACTTTTCTGTGTGATTGCCTGAGAGAAATAAAAACTTAAAACCCAAACCAAAGCCTTTACCACTGAGTCAATTCTAGTTCATAGCAATTTTTAAGGATAAAATAGAACTGTTTCCAAGACTTCAAATCTTTATGGGAGCAGGCAGCCTCACCTTTCTCCCATGGGACAGCTGGTGAGTTTGAATGGCCAACCTTGAGGTTAGCAGCCCAGTGTTTATCCTGCAGCACTACCAGGCCTCTTTTAAGTAAAACATTAACTTTTATATATATGTGTATATACATATATATATATGAATATAAATTATTTTTATGCAGGAAAGTGAGTAAAAAGCAGGAAGAGGAAGTCTTCATGAAAGGGGAGATGTGGCATGAGACGTGTGTGCTTGTGCGTTTGCATGGGTGCATGCACGTGTAAGAGAGTCCCAGGTTAATGTTGCTGGAAAAGGAGAGTTGAAAATTGCAGCCTGAGTAAAAACAGCCTGAATGTCTTGGGAAGAATTACTATTTTTACTTCTGCAGGTTGAAGATTTGGAATTCTGAAATCTGGTCAAGAGAAATAAAAAGAGGAATACTGTTAAAAGTAGTCAGAACTCAAAGAAATTGGACCATAAGCTTCATTCTGGGAAGGTCATTCTGATTCCCAAGAAAGTAAATATCTCCTTGAAGCTCTTTACAATGAGCCCTCATAAATGTTTCTCTGTAGCATCCCATCCTGTGCTCTCTTCTCGGAAACCCTTTGTAATCCCCGTAGTTGGATTACCCACCTTCTCTTTTGTGCCTTAGAAGTACTGTTGTGTGGTTTGCATGTTTGAGTCATAATCACAGTGAAAGCTGTCTGTTTGTTTGCAGATTTGTCTCCTCACTAGACTATGAGCTCCTGGGAAGAAGGAATCGTGTCTTACTCGTCTTTCTGTCTCCAGTGTCTGGCCCAGTTCTTGGTACATAGTAAGTGATGAATTTTTTGAAAACTAAGACTATATTTTAACAGTCAAACCCCATACATGTTGATAGCTAATATGCCTATATAGACCTAGTGTTATGTTGCCTTATAAAATATGGCATATATCAGTACATTCTATTTTAAGTGCCACACAACTCTGATATTGAATGTGAGGATGAATTGTGTTGAAATCAATCATTTTATTTATGATATATCTTTTTTGAGTGACTGGTGGATTTGAGCTGATGATCTTGTGGTTCCCAGCCCAGCTAGTAGCCCACAATACCACAAGCACTCCTTCTAGATTATGTTCCAGCGCTCACTGCCATTGCCTCGATTATGATTCATGGTTACCCTACAGGACAACATGCTATTTAATTTTGAATCCTGGCCCCAATGATGGGGATTGTTACATCTGTTGCATGGGTTTGTGCTTAACATGCATTAGTCTATTAGAGAACTCCCACTGTGCTTTATTTTCATGTATTTTAGTTTTTTTAAATCTTGATCACTCTTGCCAGGCACTTGTGTGTTTTAAATCATCTTTTCTAAGAATAAACTTCTGGATTTGTTGATCTTTCTATTTTATTATATTAATTTCTATCCTTTATTATCTCATTCAATTTTTCTTTTGTTTTTTGCAAGCCGATTAACTAAATTTTAACTTGTTCTGTATTACTATATTACTAGTATAGGTCTTTAAATTTCCATCCAAGTAAAGCTTTTTCTGTTCAGAATTTTTGGTATAGGATACTTTCATTATCATTCAATTCTTAGTTTGGTGGGGTTTTTTTGTTCTTTCAAGAAATTCTAATAAAGTTTCTTCTTAGACTCATGTAACATTTAGGACTTTTTTCTACTCATATTTAGAGATTTTATGTCTTGTTACTGGTTTTTAACTAATTATATGTTATGATCAGAGACTGGGAACAATAAGATATCAGTTCTTTGAAATTCAGTGAGATTTTCCTTACGGCCCATTATTTTTGTTTTGTATTTCCTCTTTGTGCTTGAAAAGAATGTTTAGTTCCTAAGAATTGTGTATTGGGTTTGACTTATGTGGTCCATCAAATCATTATCTGTCCTTTGATCCTTGTGTTTTGTTTCCTTTTCTCGCGTTCACTCTGCTGTATTATTGGCATATGTTGAAATCACCCACAGCGGTGCAGATTTGTCCATTTCTTCGTGTCATTCTGTCATCCCTGTGCACCCCTATCCCCCTTTGATTATGAGTTTGCCCTTCTCTGGATTGATCTGCCCGGACTGTCCCAGGAGAGACGAAGAGAAAGCACGGGATGGGGGTAGCGTCCTACTCTGTGTCATTGTGCCTGGTTGTCGGTTTACCAGCAACCGCCAGTGACCGGCTTGCTACCTCGCTCAAGTTGGAGGCGGGACTGCCTGCCTGGCTTTGGTTCAGGTGGAGACATGGAGTCTTGATCCTTTCTGCCATCCTTTCTGCCAGAGCTCTTCCACTGGGCTCGTTCTCTGTCTCCTGGACCGCGGCTGGAATACCCAAGCCGCCCTTTGGGGACTCAGCCCATTAGCTCTGTTCATCTTTCTTTTCTGGACCTTCCTCCCATGGCCGAGCTGGAGCTGCTTTTCTCCCCCCTTTTGCAGGGGATTGCCGCTCTGTGTCTGAATTCTGAGAGAGCCAGCCTAGAGCTTTGCTTACCTAAGCGTTCTCCTTTGGTGGAGGGGATTCACATTGTCTTTCGAGGCTGAGCAGGTTTGGGGATTCACGTTGTCTTTCGAGGCTGAGCAGCTCAATAGTAGATGACAGTCCTCCTAGCTTACCGAATGTTTCATTTTCCAAAGCTGTCTAACTTTCCTTTGTGCCTCCTTGTCTGACTTCTGCTACATGCACCTGAAATTCCACTCTGATCACTCAGTGTGTGCAGACGGAGAGCATTGGCCTGAACGAGGTCTAGGACTCTTGAATATAGTAGGTGGACCCCAAGTCCACTGCCATCGATTCAATTCCAACTCATAGTGACCTTGCTGGTCAGGGTAGGCCCGCCCCTTTGAGTTTCTGAGACTTTACATTTTGACAGGAGCAGATCGCCTCATCCACCTGGTGGGTTTGAATTAGGATCGATTAAGCAACTAACAAACAGCTATTGATCGTGTCTGTCAGTATCTATCTACATGCAGTTATCAACAAGTGAAGAGAGTATAATGATTCATAGTACTCGGCTCCTGGATTTAGGGGAAGGATCTAAGCGGAGCATAAAGAAGACTGTAAACAGGGAAAGCAAGCAGAACATCCAGGTAAACATTAATGTGAACACAACCTTGTTCGGAATCCTCTGAAGTGCTATCACAGATGAAGGACCAGGCGAGCCTTTCAATTTGGCTCTTGTAGGGGAAAGCTGAAGTAGCTCTCCTTTGACTTTTCTTCAAATGAAAATTAGATTGGGATGGAGTGGAATTTGGAAAATAAGTATCTTTACAAAGCAAGAGTTACTAAGGATCTACACAATGCAACTCGTGATCCTGGGCTAGATGTTGTTGTCGTCAGGCCCCTCTGGGTGGGAACCAGCCTGGCTAGACCTGCAGCGCCCTCACAGTCCCGCTCCTGCTGTGCTTGCGTCCGAGGTGGCAGCCGCTGTGTCAGTTCATCTCCTTGAGGCCCCTCTTCCTATCGACCCTCTGCTTTGGCCAGCAAAATGCCCTTCTCCAAAAGCCTAAAGCTGCAAAAGCCAGAACTCGTCTAAGGCAGAGGGAGACCAGTCAAAGAAGGAAAACTCCGATATTTTCCACCAGCAGAGAGTTGATCGAAAAGGGTCAAGGTGGCACCCTGCTAAAGGTGGAACACTTGTGAGACCCGGAAAAAAAGACAGCCCCATCAGTTCCGGCTCTCACAGAGTTTACTGTATTACAAAGTCGTGATAAGGTTTTCAGTAGCCAGTGATTCAATAGATTGCTGGTCCTTCCAAGGCCTGTTGGTGACCCTCATTAAATGCCTAGCCTTTTGGTTAGCAGCTCAGCACAGCAGCTGCATACAGCATCTTGGGACTTCATTGTTCACATAAAGGGTTTGATCTCAAGATATATGTTAATTACACTTTATGAGTAACTTAAGTTCCACATGACTCACGCTAATTTTTTAAAAATAGTATCATTGATCAAGAGCCCTGGAGGTACTCTTAGGTAAGTTTTGGATTATTAACCTCAAGGTTGATTGTTCAGAACCACCAGCGAGCCAGTCCTTGGGAGAAAAATGAGACTGCCTGCTTTCATACAGATTTACAGCCTTAGAAACCCTCCATAGAGTTACTATGAGTCAGAATTGACCCTGGAGGTGAGAATCACTGACCTGCTCAGACCAAACCAAACTCACTGTTGCTGTGTTGATGCTGACTCCTAGTGACCCTATAGGACAGAGCAGAACTGCCCCCATGAGCGTCCGAGACTGTCACTACTCCTGTAACTTTGACAGGAGTAGAAAGCCATCCAGGCCTCTCTCCAAAAGAGTTGCTGGTGGTTTCGAATGCTCACTTTGCAGTTAAGAGATGAACTTGGAACCACTACAACCCCAGGGCTCCTTAATGACCTGCTAGGAGTAATAAAAACAACTTTATATTTCTGTCTCTGTGTATTTGTGTTTGCTGAAATCTATCTGTAAGCATGGATCTCTGACTATTTCATTACCTTTTCTTATCATTAATAAAGGAGAAAGTTAATGGCAGATTTTCTATTTCGTTTTTCTTCTACCCACTCAGAAAAACACTACATATTCATGCTGGCTTTGCCAGTTTTACAGTCCTCTCTGTCTCGTGAATTCCTGCCCTTGGAGTTCTTCTGGAATACCTTTATATTAAACTTTTCATTTTGGAATAATTTTCAGACATAAACAAATGTTTCAGTACCTCATAAAAGAAATACCCGTACACCCTTCACTCAGGTTTCCCAGGATTACCATGTTACATAGCCCAAATATTATGATCACATTGATAAAATACTAACGAGAAGTTGGCCCGTTGCCTCACTGATAATATCATTTTCTGGGCCAAGATCTTAAAAGTCAAAGACTGAGCAATCCACCCATCTAAAGGATACTGAGCCAGACAGTGAAAGGAAGAACTATATTATTTCCATGGCAACTCAGTCACTGCTGCCGATTCAATTCTGATTCACACCAGCCCTACAGGACAAGGTAGAACTGCCCCCTTTGGACTTCCAAGGCTGTCCGTCTTTACAGGAGCCGATGGTAAGCAGATGCCAACCCTGTGTTAGCAGCCCAAGACATAAGGCACTATACCAACAGTGTTCAGTTCTAATGGGACAGAATTGTGAATATGGCATCATGCGCTGGTCTGAAATACTGTAATAGGTATGGTTCCTAGTCGATTCAAACTGACAGTTCCAATATCGACACTTATACTCGTGTTCAACACATCAATACAATTTGCTTTGTTTGTTCTTTTCAGGTGTAAGCTGAATTTTGGGACATGGCTACTGCTTCACCAAGGTCTGCGCCTAGTAATAACCACAGTGGGAGGTTGCAGTTACAGGTAACTGGTAAGTTGTTATTTTCATCGTAATTTTACATTGTGATTCCTGGATCAAATTTCCTTTGTTTATTCCATAAGAATCTTTTAGATCTACTATGGTGTATTGGCTTCACAGCAGGCCCCCAAAGGGCCTCTAAAAGTATTTTATTTATCGAGAGGACGGTGGGAGAGTTTGGGAACTGAAACGAACATCACCAAGCAGGCACTTACATGACTGATCGTGCGGAAAAAGATGCTGCGGCCCTCCTTCTTCCATTCATTCGGCTGCTCGTTCAGCCACTGGACAGTTATGTGTTTAACAGGGTTACCTCGATGGAAATGCAAGGCCGTCGTTCTCTACGAATTTACTGTGGCAAAGTGAAATGAAATGGATTTGATATGAACAGAGGGTTACCCTGTAGTGTGATCATTAACTAGGTTCAGTGAGAACCTACGTTAGGGGAGGGCCCCAAATCTGCTGGGATTGTCGGTGGCCTTTGGACAGTAGGTGAATAGGGTAAGTTAAGCACTCGCTTTAGCTCATGCATGGAGAACTGGAGTTTATTTCAAGTTCGATCGTCTACACAAGTATTAGATATTAGAGGAAGAGGGCATAGTGTCTGCATGAAGAGTTCTGTGGATCTAGATAAGCCCGTTGGATTGTGGTCTGCATGTTCAAGGAGGGAGTGGTCCCTAAAGCAGCCCATGAACTTCCAGAAACGTATCTGGCCTGATAAGCATGTTGAGGCTAGTTCAGGGTTGCTTGTAATAGCAAGAAAGCGGCAATGGAATATTAAGAAATGCATGAGGCAGGTCTGTGAGTCCTGGTTGAATCTATAGAGTGTGAAGCCATGTGGACTCCCATAGAGATGCTGAAAGGAGGGCTCATGTCTGTCACTAGAGATAGTGTTGGGAGTGGGAGTTGGGGGTGAGGAGAGATGTCTGCCGTTCTCGTGGTGCTCACTACTGTGAGCTTAGTGCTTCTTTCTAGGGGTTTTCAGTGAGTAGAGCTAGGAAAGTCCTGAGTTCATGTTTACTTTTCCAATTCAAAGTAAAACGTTTTCCACAGAAAAGGGGGAAAGATTTTTACGTAATACCAATTTATATTTTTATTTATTTTCTCACTGCAAACCTTGACTCCAAATGATAGTCACATTTATTACATTTGTTTTATTCTAATATACATATACCTCTGTGTAGGGTAGTTTCAAAATAAGATTAAAATGATAACAACACACCTACTAAATTCTGTTTAAAATGTCTTAGTGAGTTTTCCCCCTTTAGTATATATGGTCAGAATACCATG
>NW_022103896.1:53253578-53256444 GCF_000313985.2 Echinops telfairi | reverse complement strand
TAATTATATATGGTGAAATATTTATGTGTTTTCCGATGGTCGTAGGTGACCCCTGTGAAAGGGTCGTTTGGCCCTCAAAGGGGTCACGACCCACAGGTTGAGAAGTACTGATTTACAGGATCGCGATGAGGCAGAGGCAGCTTGATGGCAGTGGGTTTGGGTTTTGGTGTTAACATTGTACTCAGGTGGCTCGGTGGGGTAACTATTCTGCTGTTAGCTGTAAGGTGGGTGGTCCAACTCACACGGTGCTCCACAGGTGAAAGCTGTCTGCTTCCATGCAGTTTTAATGGACTCGGAAACCCTAAGGGGCAGTTCCACTCTTCCCCGTGTGGATGTTATGAGTTGGAATCATCTCAGTGGCAACGGGTTTGGTTTGGTTGGGGATACTATTGCAGTCTGTCAGCGTATGGTTGGTAAGCTGATATGCTCTCCTCTAGACCAAATTTGGAAAACTCAGAGTGTATTTATGGTTTTTCATAACCCACAGCTGATTAGCAGGAACAACTGAGAATAAGAACATTGTTCAGGAAAAGCAGGACAACTGTGAGGGGGAAATAAATCAAACAGAAAACTACCTACCAGAATATGGTAACGTACAGTTAGTTAGTATGCACATACGTGTAGTACTCTAACTCACCACCAAGCAGTTGATTCCAGCTCAGGACAACCCAACGCACGGCCGGATAGGACAGGGTAGAAGTGCCCTTGTGGGTTTCTTAGACTAACTCCTCAGGGGAGTAGTGAGCCTCCTCCCGGACCGCAAAAACAGGATACTAAACCAAAGAAGCCAGTCACAAAGACCACATGTTTTCTAACTCTGTTGCTTTGAATTGCCCAGGATAGACAGCTCTGTAGAGACAGAAAGATTAATGGTTGCTTAGGCCTAGGGATAAATAGGGGTTGGCTGTTAGTGATAGAGATTTCTTTTTTAAATAATGAAAATGTTTAGAAATTGATTTTGGTGTTAATTTCACAACTCCATGAAATTATTATTAAATATTAATTTATTTAGAATGATAAAGTATTAAATATCATTGGATTATATGGTTAAAAAGATAAATTGTATGGTGGATGACATATAAACTATATCTAAATAAAGCTATTACCAAGAAATAAAAATTAAAAAGGAAGTTCAAATGGTTTTTGGGCATTATCAATATGCTTTTTGTATTGTTTCTCCTTTTCTTTCCATGAAAAACTTTGAATTACAAAAGAAGCACGGTTCTGTTTTAATTGGAATTATTTGTTTATTTTTAAATGACTTTTTGCTTATAAATGCTAACTGGTGATTATTATGTTTCTCATAGTTTCTAGTGCCAAACTAAAAAGAAAAAAGAACTGGTTTGGAACAGCGATATATACAGAGGTAGCTGTAGATGGAGAAATCAAGAAAACAGCAAAATCTAGTAGTTCTTCTAATCCAAAATGGGATGAACAACTAACTGTGTAAGTACCTTGTACAACAAAATCTTGGAAAGGGAAGGCTTTTGCTTTCTGGAATGCATTTTACGTGGTGTAGGATGGCTTCAAAATTATGAGGTTCGTTCTCCAGTGAACTCCCACTAGCCCCGATTGAGGGATGGACAGATAGTGGTCACTAAACAGTGCATTGGAGAGGTCAGTGTAGGAGATCAAAGGCATAAATCTGACTCCTAACAGTTGTCAGTTGGTCCCCTCTCTGACGCATGCTGGACCTGCTTTGATTTTCAACATTTCCTGTGTTTTGGTTGTTCATTAGGGTGTATCTCAGAGGCGTTATGTCATTGGGGGTCACCTTCCTGAAATTGTGTTACATGTTTTCCTGTGATTTGGTATATGAAACCCAGGATCAATGAATCTATAGGGCCAGCAAGTAGAATAAGGGTTTGGGTAGTGGTAACGGGATGATGTCAAGGAGTCCAGGAAGAAAAAGAATGTTTGGAAACTGAATATGGTAGCAATTGTACAATTTTGCTTGATGTGATTGAACTATGGAATGATATATATGTATTAACTCCCAATTAATAATAAATTAAAAAACAATTATGAGGTTCCCCAGTGCCACCTCCAGTGTGAATAGATCGTTAAAGCGGCAGGGGGTGGTTGACTATCTTCATTTTGTATCAGAGAGGATGCATAATAATCTTGTCTTTATAAATGAAATTATTTAGCCATGCTGTCTCTTACTCGTATAGAGATAAATATGGTGGAAAATCAATCATCCTTAACTTAGTATTTTTGTAGTAAACGGTTTACATTTATTTTACCTTATAGAAATGTGACCCCTCAGACGACCTTGGAATTCCGAGTCTGGAGTCATCATACTTTAAAAGCAGACACTATGTTAGGAAGAGCGACGGTAGATTTAAAGCAAGCTCTGTTAACACACAATAGGAAATGTAAGTTTTTCTGTTTTAACTTCCTTTGCTTCTTTGAAGAGCTGATTCTTGGCACTTTGTAATTATCCTGAAGTACAACGCCAAAAATAAGTGGAGAACTTCAATTATTGCCTAGGACTGTTTGAAAGCCTGTCACATTATAAGATAGGAAATATTTACCCTAACATTTTTACACTTTGAGATTTACAAAATGACTTCAAAAGAACTCTAAACCCCGAGCAGAGAAAACATCTATGGGGTCTTTAGAGTTCAGACAGAAGCCTGACTTAAAGGGGAGTGGAAAAATGCAGGTAGTTAACATTTTTCCTTATCAGGCAGGTGGGATACCAGGAAGAGTCGCAGACATCTAGAGAGGTTAAAGGTCTGTCAGGAGATCCAGGAGAGGAGGAGTTGGGGCGGGGTGGGGGGGAGGGTAAGGGCAGCTGGCTACTAGCAAGGGGTTGAAGGCAGTTTAAAACAGAATGTAGTTTCTTTTTTTTTTTTTAATA
>NW_022103896.1:53244544-53252014 GCF_000313985.2 Echinops telfairi | reverse complement strand
AGCACCAAAGAACTAGAGGAAAGTTGTGTGTTTCATCGGTGCTATACTGCACCCTGACTGGCTCATCTCTTCCCTGTGACTCCTCTGTGAGGGAATGTCCAATTGTCTACAGATGGACATTGGGTCTCTACTCCATGCCCTTCCCCCACGTCACTGTGTGACTATTCTTACCTTCCTTTTCTGAGTTGTTCCTCCCACGTTAATCTAAACTCACTGCTCCATACCCTTCCTATCTGATTTTTCAAGTTGCTGTTAATATATGATCCCATGGTGGATAGATCTTTAACAAGAGCACAGTGGTCCACACAGGCATTCTTTACTAAGTAAGCTATAAGAAGTATTCAAAAGGGTATTTTTGTCTTCAGGTTTAAGGAGAATCTCAGGGAAATGGTTTAAGTTCATCCATCTTCTGTGGCACCAGAAAGTCTGGATTCCATAAGAATTTGAAACTCAGTTCTTTATTTTCTTTTTATTTAGGATTTTTCTATAGAGTCTTTAATCAAAAAATACATTTTTAATTGATGATAAAGTTCTTGTTTGCCTTCGATTTAATCTCTTGATTGAGCCTTGGACTGAATTTTAGTTAGTTATCAATTGAATGGCCTCATTAAATTTGGAGAGTGTGTTGTTAATTACCTTTAACACATATTAGCAAACTATCTGCTTAAACTACAAAACAGTTGGCCCAACAAAACTAGGGGAACTCAGTGGTGACTATTGAGGACTGAAAACCTGGCCTTTCTGCACCCTGAAATTATTCATTGGTTTAGGGTAGTGGTTTTCAACCTTCCTAATGCTGCAACCCTTTAATACAGTTCCTCTTGTTGTGGTGACCCCCAACCATAAAATTATTTTTGTAGCTACTTCATAACTTATTTTGCTACTGTTGTGAATCATAATGTAAGCATCTGATATGCAGGATGTATTTTCATTATTACAAATTGTACATAATTAAAGTATAGTGATTAATTACAAAAAATATGTAATTATATATTGTGAACTATTTATTTCTAGTGACAAATAAATGACATTTTGTCTTGAAGCATGGTGCAGCATGGGTAACAAGTCTTCACTCCGGGTATTTGTTATGTGGGCGTATCTGCATGTGGGTGGACCCGGCTGGAGACAGAGGAGCGGTGTCTCGGTTCCTAAGACCATGGGAAATAAGTGTTTTTGGATGATCTTAGGCGACCCCGGTGAAAGGGTGGTTCAACCCCCAAAGGGGTCGCGACCCACGGGTTGAGAACCGCTGGTCTAGGGGGATCAATTCTTCCTAAGAGAGATTTTCTGCGGTGTGTTGTATCTAGAATGAGTTTAATAGTCAGCAACCCTAAATGAAGAACGTCTGTTCACTGCGATAACAGGCTCCAGTGGAGGAGCATGCTGGGGCAGGTCAGTCTGGGTTCCTCTCCTGTTTGCAGAGATTTGCTTTTCAAGGGATGAAATACGAGAGGAATTTCCTAAGAGGGAAGAAAGTTGACATAATTTTAGTGCTCATACCAAAGAAAGAATTGGACAGCACTAAACTGATCTGGCTCTTTGAAGGAGGAGGAACCCTGGATCTAGCCTTGCTGAACAGTTTGAGTATGGTTTCTGACGTGAAAATATTTGTGGTAGATCGGATAAAGTTCTTAATGGCAGATTACAATGTGGAAGTAAGTAGTAACTGGAGACAGAATAATTATTTGTGGACAGCAAGATATTCAAGAGGAATTTAACAAGCTGGAAAGACGGTGTAAGTCAGAGTGGGAAGTTATTGCAGGAATTTGAGATGACATCTATAGAAAGCCACAAACCAAATAGAAGGAACGAGCAACTTAAAAATAGGCTTATTTTTCTGGATTGTTTCACTAGCTCCCACTGCCACCAGCCAAAGATTAAGACATTTTTTAGAAGAGAAACTTGATTTATTGATCATGTTAGTCAGATAAGCTTATTCTACATTAAGCTATCATTTGAGTATAAATGTATATGGAGTCAATTTCTTCCTATTGCTACCCAGTTCTTTTTTTAAAGAATGAGTGACGGTGCATTAACATTTAATGTTAAACTCACATAGCAGGCCTCCTCTCCCCCTTGTTTTTTCTTGTCAGCAGTGTGGGCGCACTATAGTAGAATCATTGTTTTGGTCTAAGTGCTATTGGGATATAATTTTCATAAAACTTTCCTTACTTTGCAACATAAACTTAAGCCCACCTAGAAAGCACAGCTCCACCCTTGAGACACATGGGTTGTTGCAATTGTAAGTCAGCTTGATGGCAATTGATTTTTTAACAAACACCTGTGAATCCTTTTTGGAGGTATAGGCATAATAAATCACACTATTAACAGCATAAAACATACTAATTATAGTAGCTTCCTATAATGGACGAAACACTGAATCTTGGGGGTTTTTTGTGTTATAGATTTATAAGTGTAATCATAATGACCTCTTTGTGGGTATATCACATGTTTTGATTTTAATCAATACAGTTTAAACCTTTGTTTACAATTAAATTTCTAGCTTTAAGAAGTTATTTAATAATAGTTCTTATGGTTTTATTTAAAGAATCTCCATAATACATTAACCAATCATTCTTTTTTTTTAAAGAATAGTTTATTGGAGCTTAATCCATATATCATACAATTGAATAGTTTAATTATATTATTAACCAATAATCCTTATTTGCATAAGATTTTAAAAGTTTTTCCATTCAACAACTTTCAAGTCATACCTGAGTTGTATTTTAATTTTATTTTCTCTATATACTTGCATCCAGTAAAGGTTCTTTTCTCATTTCTTTATATTGATGATTTGAAAAAGCAGATTGCTTTCTTATTTTCATGCATTTGGTTCAAACCATAAGAGTTTTGTGGGTTATATGCTGTGAACTTGAGAAAAGGTAGACGTTCTTAAAATCAGAGCTTTTCTACATTCAGTGAGCATTTGCTAAGGAAGAAACACACAAATCATGAAGAACCCACAGTCCCCAATGGAGAGAGCACCACCAACTCCCCCCCCCCGCCCCCCCACGTGGAATTTGCTGCTGTCAAGGCCATTGCCCTCTTCCAGGCTGAGGCTAATGTCTTCCTTTGCTCACAGCACTGGCATTTCCTTCTCATCATTCATATTGTTAAATTTTTCTTCTGATATCTTCGGGCTAAGGGTAGTAGTAGGGCATCTGTGACCTCAGGTGTTTCTCTGGCATGAGGCTAGTTGGATTGTGCCATCGCCCCTGCAGCTCTCTAAGGCACCCGCTCAAACTTTTGTGGCTTTCGGCCATCATTTGCGCCTCAATTAACCCTCAGTTCCATCTTCAGATCCCTTGAACACCGTTCTAAGTTATGGAAGTTACTTAACTGGCAGTGCTGAGAGGGGTGGTATTTTTAGCTACCTGTTCCTGATGACACCAGCATTAGGTACATTGAAAGCACTGATGGCTGAGAGCTCTCTCTCCCTCTTAGTTCGAGTTTTTCTTAAATTACAAAAGACCCTGTATAGTCAGGGGTGAAAGGCACAAGAGTAGTGTAGCTGCTATCCTTGTTGGAATGTTTATAGAATTTCACTTTGGGTTCCAATTTGAAGCCTACATAGCCACTTTAAACACTCGAAGGCGTCAAATGGGGAGATACTTAAGGTTTATTGTGCCAACCTGGCCGATAAACACATGTGGGGTTAATTGAAGGGCGGAGGGATAAATGGCTCGGTGAGCGTCGCCTTTCTAGTTCTCTGATCTCTTGCTCTCTGATGGTCAGACCAGGGTGCAGCTGCCTTAGCCAGTTCCCTGCTTCAGCTGGCAAGGCTCACTTCCTGCAAGACATCCCGAGGAGAAGCCATATGAACCTACCCCACCCTGATGGAGCCCTGGGTTCTGGAGCAGCCATGTGGAGACCCCTGCCAGTGCTGAGATGCTTACCTGCTCACTGATTTGGCTTTCCTCCTGCAGTCGGCGTCATTGCATGTGTTTTGTGAGATGGAGGAGGACTTTGTAGATCAGTGTCCTACATATGGGCTAATGTTGGACTTATGGGCTTGAGCAGCACTGGGTTGGGATGCGTTCTTAATGTACACTTACCCTTTATATAAAACTCTGTCTTATACATAAGAGTTTCTGTAGATTTGTTTCTTTAACGTACCCCGACTAACACAAATGTCTACCATTCAAACCCTGAGCATTATGTCCAAGGTGATTCACATTAAACTGTATGTCCTTATAGTGAGAATTAACAATGAGGAAACTTGGTGATTCTTATCATTGTCACTTCAAATTGTATAACCTTGTACAAACAGTCATTTATTACTTTTATACATATGTGTGTACCATAACCAGCTTCCAAAATGACCGCTAGGGATGTCTGCCTTCCCATCGCATACCTTTGTGAGGTCCCAGTCCACACTAAAAGATGGTCTGTGTGGCCAAATGACTGTGGCAGATGTGGCAGTGCGTGGCTTATAAGATAGGTCAGAAAAGGCATTTTACCTTTTCCCTTGATCTCTTAGATTACTCTGTTAGTCTGGGTGGACTAGAGAAAACAGAGAGACACTCATATATGTATAAGAAAGAACTTTATATAAAGAGCAATTGTATACTAAAACCTTCTAGCCCAGTCCAGATCAAGTACATAAGTCTGATATTAGCCCATATGTCCGATACCAGTCTATAAATTACTCTTCAGAATCATGCAACACATACAATGATGCTGAATGCAGGAAGATCATGGGCCAGTGGGTAGAACAGCTTGTGGATCCAGTGGTGATGGAAGCTTCTCAGTGCTGGTGGGGGTCTCCATGTGGCTCCTCCAGCTTCAGGGTTCTGGCTGCCATCCATGTAGCTCCATGTGGCTTGCCAACAGGAATACAAAGCAGAGAGTAGTGTGTGTGTGTGGCCTCACTCCAATGAGCTATTTATCGCTGTAGCACCTCCAAATGAGATCATCTAGCTGTGACCTGACAGGCTAAATACCACCACGTCATTCTTAATAGTCTCAAGTTGGCAGCAGATTATGTAACACCACCATTACTCACTCTAGGGAAGCAGGCCACCATTGAGAAAATATTCAAGACGCCCCATATAGAGGCCCACTGGAGTGGACCTTGACAATCCATGCAGAGATTTACATGCAGGCGCAAAGGATCAACGAGTTAACATTTTGTAATAAATAGCAAAAACTAGAGCTGTTCCTGAATAGGTGACTATTTGAATAAACTAAGCTATGCCCCCACAGCAGAATACTATAAGGTGCAGTTCTAAGAGAAAAAGGAGGAAAGTATCCAGTGTGGGGACATGGCCAGCATTTATTCATTGAAAAATACAGGAGACAGACTGAACTAATATGGTATTATCTAGATACATGCTCTGTGAGATTTATAATGTACAAGGGAGCTATTGAAGACTTTCAAAGAGTGCTAGGGTATTTAGCTATAAAGCATGGGTACTTGAAGTATAGAAGAACTAGGGCGAAAAATGTGAATTTCTTTTATATGTAACTGTTAAGTACTGAATTACAGTAATTCTTGAAATTAATTTTTTTTGTTTCATTTTTTCTAAAGTGTATTTTTGTGTGTGGTAACAGCTTTAAATTAGGATTTGCTTTTCCCCCCAGTGGAAAGAGTGAAAGAACAGTTAAAACTTTCCTTGGAAAACAAAAATGGTGTCGTGCAAACAGGTGAATTGACAGTTGTACTTGATGGATTGGTGGTTGAACAAGAAAATCAAGCAAACTGCAGTTCGTCTCCCACCAGTAAGCTTTTATGCGTTTTTTTTAAATTCAAGGGAGGAAAAAGTCTTCAGGAAGTGTGGGAAAACCTAGTTTGTTGTGTTCTTGTTGTTCAGTAGAAATACAGCAAAACGGTGATGCCTTACATGAAAATGGAGAGCCTGCAGCAGGGACAGCCACCAGGTAGGATGTTTCCTTTTCCTACTTCTGGCAGCGTGGTGTAACATTGTCTCCAGTGACTGTAAGCATTTTTTTTTAATCTTAGTTTATAATTTGCCATGGAATGCAAACACTTATTTATAACTATATCATTTCACTCCATTCTGGTGAAAATCGCTTTTTAAAAAAAGAATCGCTTTATTGCTCTACAATGTACATACCATAAAATTAGCCCCTGTTACTAAGTTGACCTTTCTGTGGTGTTAGTGTACTCGCAGAGTTAATGCAGGCACAGCCACTTGTCGAAACTCTTCCCCAGGAGCTGTCCCTCCATTTGTTCTTCTGCCCTAAACCAAAACCAAAACCAAATCATTGCCATCGAGGCAATTCCAACTCATGGTGAACCCTCTGTAGCGCCATGGGGGCGCTACGGTTTAGTTATTAGGCTGCTAGTCTTAAGGCCGGCAGTTCAAACCCACCAGCCACTCCTTGGGAGAAAGATGAGGTGGTTTGCTCCCATAAGGATATGTATACTCTTAGCAGCCTAATAACTAACCCAAAGAGCCAACAGAGCGCCTTCTCTTCCCGCCAGCTCCCATCAGTTACAGATCTATTTTCTGTGCTTGTGTATTGCCTATTATGGCCATGCCATATATTGTAATATGTGGCCTTTTATGATATCTTTTATCATTTTCCAGGTTCATCCATGTTGCTGTTTCTAACAAGTGCTTCATTCTTTTTTATTGGGAAATGGCTTATTAGTTTCTCTGCTTAGGCATATTTTATAGATAAATCCTAAAGCATGTCAGATATTAAGGCAAAGCAGACATCTTATTGTCTGATTGTCAGCTTCTTAAAGCTCGTTACAGAATAAGTTCCCCACAGTTTGTAGTTTTCCCTCAAAAATCACCCTGCTATTTCAAAACTTGCGTGGGATTCCCATTTCATGATGATTAGTAGGAACTTTATATGACATATAGTCATGCACCATTCAGTGTCTCTTCCGATATACACATCAGTGGGTTCAACCCATTTAAAGTCAGTGGTTCATAATAAGCAACGGGACCGGCTTTGCAGTGCACATCAAAACACGTTTCTACTACAGGGTGATGTTTAATGAAGCTAGAGGTGTTTCTGTCATGTTTATCATGCAGAGAAAATTATACTAAGTCAAATAGCTGCATAACTGATGTTTGATATGAACTTACATGGAAATTCAAATTTAAAGATAGATTTAGGACCAGAATTCATTCCTTAACCAGAGCCACTTCACATTACAGAGAGCCCTATTTCACTGAATATATTGTGGACCTATAAATGACGCATAATTGTGTTTAAATTGGAATTAAAGCATATAATTGTTCAAATATTAGGATTTAGCCAACCTTGTTGCTGCCTAGTTAATTCTGTTCACCTCAATCTTACAGGACAGAGCAGAACCTCCTCTGGAGAGTTTCCAGGGCTCTCACTCTGTATGGAAGCAGATTGCCACATCTTTCAAGGATTAACTAGTGGGCTCAAACTGCTGCCCTTTCAGTTTGCCACCTAGCACTTTCACTACTATGTCACCAGGGTGCTCCATAATGGAGCTAGCACCCAATCATACAATTTTAT
>NW_022103896.1:53241766-53244091 GCF_000313985.2 Echinops telfairi | reverse complement strand
AGGAGCTCGAATCACATGTTTATTATGTTAAATGTGTTAGGAACGACAGGTGAGTTCTGCAGCACCAGAAGAGCTTCATGTGGGTTCTTTCATCTGAACTCTTGGTCACTGACTAGCACTGGGCGACAGGGAGAAGTGGACAGCCAGATCAGAATCGCCTAGGCAGCTTTTTCCCAGACTTTACCTGGCTGCACTTCTGTGTATATCTCATTCCACATAGATACCTGACAGGGCAGGGGAGGATGGTATTCATTAATTCATTCAGCAGACAACTATCAAGTGCTTGTGTGATCATTGGCCCAAGCACTGGGAGAACCTTCCCTGTTTCCTGTTTCTGTGGTAGCTACATTCTGATGGAATAAAGGTGTACCGTAAACAAGTGGAGAAGCAAGCTAATCAGAGTTAGTGATAATCAGAACTACAGAACATGACAAGGTGGCGGGAATGGAAGGGAGCCTGCCGTCATGAGAGGCGTCAGAGAGTCACCACTGAGAGGGTGCCATTGACCTGCAATTCAAACACCAAGGATGAACTGTCCGTGCTGAGCTCTGCTGGAAGAGCATGCCAGGCAAGAACCAGCAAGCGCAGGGCACTGAGTTTGTTTATAGTTCATCGTGCTCATAAAGTCCGGTCACTCTAGCTTAGAATATTTACCTGTTAACTGGCCATCACCATCTTATTGCCTAGTATACTACGGACTTTCCATCATTTTTTTTCTTTTTTGTATTCAGTAAAATTGATATAACACGCCTGCTACCAAGTAGGCAAGGAGGGAGGAGCTTAGAAAGAGAGACCAGGCTACTCTATGGAGGACAGACAGTGAGGCGAGGCTGGAAGCAAAGAAATCAGTTAGGAAGTTAGTAAAGGTTATTTTGGAAACATTCTTCTGGCGACTTACATGGTTATTACCTGACTCCAGTTCAATAAAATATTAAATGTTTGATGATTTTGTAATTGTAGTTTTTATTTATCTGTACTTATCTGTGCACTATTAATTCTGGTAACTCTGGGTTCTAATATTTAGCTTTTCTGGTTTTCATATATTCATACGATCAGTACCTAGCATATAATAACTGGTAACGAATGTTTAGAGACCTCCAGCTTACTTTTCAGTATCCATTAAGATCACAATACTTACTTTAGAATTGACTATTGTAAAGTTTATAGTTTCATGACCATTGCTTTTGTATTCTATGTTTAGCATAAAGATTAATATCTTTAAGCTTAAATATTTAGAATATATACTTTGGACATTAACTTGGGGAATGAATTAATTTTGGTTTAGTATGCTGTGTGTCTGTGTATTTTAAATATATTATTTAATTAATAATTAATAATTTGTTATTTTATTTTTCCAGCCATGTGGATGCTTAGAATCAAATATACCATACATACTCGTGTATAAGCTGAGTTTTTCAGCACATTTTTAATGCGGTTTTTGTGGTAAAATTAGGTGCCTCCGCTGATCTTCAGGTCGGCTTATACTCCAGTATATACGGCAATTTAAACTTTAATTGCTTAATTGAAGCTTCCCGTATTTCTGTGTATTCCTCTATGTACTTACCATTTTGCTTGACTATTAGAAGCTCAGTTAAATGTTTAAGTGGATTTATTGAAACATTTCATTGTACTTAACTCATTGAAGTTAAAGTAAGATATCTTTTCTTTTAAAGGTTGGCTGTTGAAGGTACTAATGGAATAGATAATCATGTACCTCCAAACACTCTAGTCCAAAACTCATGCTGTTCATATGTAGTTAATGGAGACAGCACACCTTCATCTCCATCTCAGGTTGCTGCCAGACCCAAAAATACACCAGGTCCCAAACCACTGACATCTGAGCCTGCCAATGACACTGGTAAGTAGCCCTGACTATTTATGGCATTGCTTACATGAAAGGCTCAATAAGGTATATGTTTCCATGCTTACACTTGGCTTTTTGCTCACTTTTTTGTTTTTTTGGAGCAATATGTATAAATTATTTATTTTTATTTGCTCACTTTCTTTATTTCCTATTTTGTTGTGAGAATTAAGAAATTACAACCCAAATATATTTATATAAGATGATGGGGAAATAGATCTATGTACATATATTTATAGGTTTAGTATTAAGGAAGCAGATGGACATTGGACCTCTACTCAAGAACTCCCTCAATGCAAGAACACTTTGTTCTGATAATCAGGCACTCTGAGATGCTCTCCTTCCTGACACGATCACTAAAGACAAAATGGGTGCATAAGCAAATGTGCTGAAGAAAGCTGATGGTGCTTGGCTATCAAAAGATACAACATCTAGGGTCTCAAAGGCTTGAAGATAAACAAGCA
>NW_022103896.1:53239477-53241017 GCF_000313985.2 Echinops telfairi | reverse complement strand
AAAAAGTCATAACCCCTGAACTTTTTCCTAGTAACTTGAGAAACTCTAGAATATTTAGGAAGTACTCCAAAAATGTATTGATTTGAAGTCACAATGTATTCTCACTCTAAGTACCTACATGATACCTAACTTCTTAGGCTTTACGCTACAGATCATACTATTTATAGGATATATTTGTGAAAGAGCTTTATTCATTGATTTGTTGGCAAACATTAATAAGGAATAATTCTATAGCCATCAATATCATGGGTTTTTCCCCTTGGCATGTAACAGCTTCCAGAAGGTTTTTATGTTTTTCAGAAGGAGACATAATTCTATTGAGAAGGAATATTTGCAGACGATTTCCTTTAGAATCCCATTAAAATCAACACATTGCTCTTTGTTTAAATGAGTCTTGTAGAACTTAATCATCTTACCTCTGTGTCAGATCACTAGCAAATATGGATGGAGCTGGAATGGAGTTCTGATTGTTTGTTCCAGAGACGGTGTTCTCGTTCCCTCTCTCTCTATGGGAAAGTATTCAAAAGCAAAGATGTGAGAAAGCAGTTCACCAACAATATGTACAAGGAAAATCTAACTCTGTATTTCTACCCAAGGAAGGGAAGATATTTTCTAAATTTACCCTGAGAGTTCTTGTGAACTCAGGAACTGACAGTATGAATAGTATATGTTGTTTTGTTTTGCTTTTCTTCATTTGTTTCTTACATGCACTCTTAAAAAAAATACACAACAAAGTGGAACTAACGATGATTCCAGAGTACACTTGATAAGTAGAACTTTTTAGCCATTATTTTAGGATAGTTGGGGAAGATGTATAACAATAGCTGGTGTGAAATTAGTAATCAAAATGCTTTTCCCCTCTGCATCTAATCTTTCATGTGACTGAGATTTCTATTGGTAAAGAAGAGAAGGAAGCATGACTTATTCATAATTATCTCTAAGTTACAGAGTTATCTGTTAAGAATACCAGTCACAAAGTAATTGGTATTCCTTTCATGGATCTGTATGAAAAGACACCATAATTTGAACAACATTCTCAATAATTTAAAAGACTGAATCCAACCGTGAGTTTCAGAGAGCCTTGCCTTATAGCATCCTGCAGTGATAATGGCATAGATAACATCATAGTGCAAATCCGTTAGATCTTTCTGTAGCTGGCCAATGCAACAGTTGTGTGAATGTTGCAAATATTCAACATTCTTGTGGTTGGATTAATTTAAAAATGAAATCCTACAGTTTTGAAAATAGAGTCGAAGGGGAATACCTAGAACCCATTGGAAGAGCCATTTGTGTGCTCTTAGATAACCAACAAACACAGAAAGAAGGTTTGTCTGAGGACCAGAGCGCTTCCCAATAAAGCGTGAATGAAATACTTTCTAGCCTATAAGAGTTCTTTTGATCATGTTATGTTGTGTTGTTATTTTGTTGTAGTGCTGAGAACAGCAAAACATACACCAATTCAACAGTTTAGATATGCGCACTGCAGTGTCATTCATTACATTCTTTGAGCTGTGCAGCTGTTTTCATCCTTCTCTTCTGA
>NW_022103896.1:53216365-53237182 GCF_000313985.2 Echinops telfairi | reverse complement strand
TAGCCAGCAGCCAAGTCCTTTCTCTGGTCCTCAACCTCTAGCCATGTGGTCCCATGGCTTCTGCATCCATGGTCCAGGAAGCCTGCCTGCCACTGCGCCTCTCAGCTTCGTAGTCTCGGTGCTTCTGCTCCATTCTGTCTCATGGTCTGCCTGCCTTGACGGCTGGTGTTGGCATGGCATGGCCTCTGCTCACTCAGCCGCTTCAGGCAGGGATTTCAAATATGCTCCATTGCTGGCTCTTCTTCTTTGATAGTTATTCCCAGGGATTCTTTCTTTCTGAATTGGCTTGCTTTTGCAATCAGGGAATGGCAGCTAAAACTGAGACCAGTCCCCGCTATTTATTTTTAACAGATCTCTTTGTGTGGTTCTACCCAGTCATTTGCTGGAGATACGGAGACATGGATAGAAGAGTTATGTTTAGAAATTTCACTTTACTACCCTACCCATGAAACATTTTGCATTTTAAACAGTGTAACTTGTGAACTCTCCAGAGAGGTTGTAAGGAACAATACTTATATCTGACCAAGTACATGAGTTGATTTATTATATAGGATTATCTTTGGATTCAGAATAGTTTATCAGTTTCTTTCTGGCAGTAATAACATAGCAGAACCATCCTACATTAAGTCCACTCTTGGTTCATGAAAAGTATAATACTGAGTGTTCATTTTAGAAAGCTTTATACCACTATTTCATTCTTCCCATCTCGTTAAGGTGTCTGGACCTCTTAGTCCTAGAGTATATCATTGTTTTAGTAGGCTGGCAAAAGTATTCATTGACCACGGGTTGTCAAGTACATTATAGATTCACTTGTTGTTGGTAGAGGCCCCCACTTGGTTCTGCCTCATAGTAGAGAGTGAAGCATTACCTGGGCCTGCGCTGTCCTCACAATTGTGATAGTTGAGTCCAAAATTGCAGTCACTGTGTCATGTCAGCCCATCACAGTGTTGCTCTTCCTCTTTGTCACCCTCGGCTTTGCCAAGCATGATGTCCTTCTCCAGGGACTGGTCCCTCCTGGCACATGTCCACAGTACATGAGATGACATCCCGCCATCTTCCCCCTAAAGAACATCTGGCTATACCTCTTCCAGCACAGATCGGTTCATTTTTCTGGCAGTGTTATAGACTTGCCAGTGGGAATAAATGCCCTCTCCACCTTTGTTTCATATTTATCCCTGTTGGAAATTTCAAAAGGAAAACAAAATACACATAAGCAGAACTAGAAACAAATGCTCCACCATAAATAATCCCAGTGACGTACAAAACAATTGTAAGAAAACTTACACCATTTTGAATTATAATAATGGTTATAGGTAACATTTGTGCTGAATATGTTTTGGACACTATATGCTTTAAGTGATTTAATCTCACAATTCTCCTATGGAATGGGTACGAATTAGGAGTCCTCTCCCTGCCCCTTTTCTTCTATTGAAGGACCTGGAGCACAGAGCCCCGGCTGCTCTCCTTCAGTGCTGTGTCTCCTGACTGTGCACTTTGCTTCCCTCTTGACTTTGATGCATTGACGATAGTGTCACAAAGCTGTACCTGCCCCTTTTCACGCTCTCATAGGCTTGAAACAATCTGACCTCCACCTGTGCTGTGTCGGGACTTCCACTGCCCTCACGTTGTTGGCCTCTGCCACACAGCTGTCTGGTCTCCCAGCCCTTGTTAGGAGGGTGAGCCCCGTGCCCTTTACTCACTTTGGTTCAAAGCAGTATTCCTTTTAAATCCGACTTCAAAAACCATTTTTTCTACCTTGTTGGAAGTTGTAGCAGTAGTGAGATTGTAACATATTACATGTCTAGAACGATGGGAACCCTGGTTGCAAAGTGGTTATGAGTTGGGCAGCAATCAGCAAGGTCCACAGTTTGAAACCACCAGCTACTAGGTAGGAGAAAGATGAGGCTTTCTACTCCCATAAACAGTTACAGTCTCAGAAATGCACAAGAACAGTTCTACCCTGACTTACAGGGTGGCTATGAGTCAGTTTCAACATGTGGTAGTGAGTTTGGGTTTGGGTTTATCTAGAGTGGGGACAATATTATTTTGATTGTTAAGTGGCCAATTGATCTAAAATATCTATTATAACCCTTGGGTGCCAAATCAGTTGTATGTAGAGTAGAACATTTTTATGGATTTACAAAGTAATTATCCATTTTTTTACCTGAAATCACAACAATGCTGGTATTCCTGTGAGTTTGATAGTTTGCCATAACAACAACTAATGAAACTTAGGGAAATACTTAACTTAATGATTATAAGTTTATTATAGCAAGATATAAAGGGGTAGAGGGATGTAAAGGGGTAGAGGTTTGTAGAGTGGTCTGGAATGATTTCCAAGATCCTAGAGAGAGCCATGCTTCCCTCCCACATGCATTGATGTCGTTCACCAACCAACTGGAGGGACCAGTCCCTGGAGAAAGATCATCACAGAAGTCCATGGGATCTCTCTGTCTAAAACCTGTATTGGGGCTTCATTATGTACACACGATTGCTTGGATCATGTCCCCCTTCCCTGAGGTTGGCTAATGCCACAGGCTGGGTCTTTTTGTCATCGCTAGCGCTCACCTGGATCACCTCAGAGCATAGCTGGTCAGGCCTGATGGGGAACTCTTACAAATAAAAGACATTTCAACCACTCGGGATATGTTAAGGTTTATGAAGAAATTCTCAGGAATCAAGGAAAACTACCTATTTGATTTTCCCATAAAATTAACCCTAAATGGAGTAGTGATAAAGACAAAAGGGATGAATGAGCACATTTGCTGTTAAATAAGATACGAAAAGTAAAGTTTTAGCCTTGAGCAGAATGATGCCATTGAACATTTATTTTTCTAACAGTTTGCTTCATGTGCTATGTTTTGCTGCTCACAAAGACTTGTTTGTTTCTTGTTGGACTGGATTATATCAGATAAACCTCTTTTCCCATTTAAAGCTGTTTTGCTTTGAAAAAGACTGCTGCTAATCTATTCTTTTGTAGAAACTAATTTCTCCACTACTCAAGAGTGAAAATTTAAGTGAAATAGTGTTTGTAAGTGAGCATACTATCGGAGACACCAGAATTTAGCGTCTCTGTTCACATACTTATTTGATTTTCCCCCGATCTCTCAGTGTTGGGTACAGAGTAGCTCTGTAAATATGTTGTTTCTTGAACTCGTTATTGATCATCCCTTCCCTAGAGCCTTTCTCTTCACTGTTAAGAGAACTTCATTGACTTGCCTCTTACTGTTTTGCACAAACGATTCCTCCTTCCCACCATTTGTCTTTTTATTTCCCTCTTTAGAAATCTACCCAAAGACCTCATTACACAGTACTCTCTATCCTGTATGCTACACAGAACTTTGATGTTTAGTCTACTAATAGATTTTGTTCAATAGTCTATTCTCTTTACAGTTTTGGCTCATTTTTTGGTCCATAGTTGAAATGTGTGAATCACACTTAATGTGAAAATGAAATTATGTCACCAGGCCCCAGTACTGTGTTATTTCTGTGTTCCTGGATTTTTTTTCCTCAACACTCTCAGCAATATATATACTTCCCATTATTGGCAGAGTTCTTTAGATATAACCTACCATTTGCAGGAGGTAACAAAAAAGAGGTAAGGATTATTTTTAAGTTTGCGTATACAGCCCATGTAGACTTTCCCTTAGAATTACTCATTCAAAAACTAAACATTTGTATATCCTAATGCTTCCTTATGCTATATTTTTCATCATTTATGTGCTGTTTATTCCTCAGCTATGAGTAACTTAAAAGTAATTAGCCATATTTTTTAGGCTCTAAGTAAATATAGTTGATTAGTTAGTTGATTTCTCCATCATTACTTGGTGGATCATCTTACTCATTTCCTCTGTTCAGTTAATGGAGCGTCACCCTCACCTGCACCACCCGATCATTCAGCCGCCACGGGGACTGCCATCGCCTCTGAAGAAAGCGCCTTGTCTTCGAGTTCCACTAGTGCTGCTGTCGAAGATCCTTCCGTTCAAGAAACACCAACTTCCTCAGAGAACACTGAATGTATGCCTTCTACCAGTGCAGCATCGCAGCCCGAAGCGAGAAGTACATCAGATCCCGCCGCCTCCGGTTCTGGAAATAGTTCTGTGGACGCAGCCAAAATAAGACAGTCAGATGGGTGTGTGGAGCCTACGCGGCAACAGTCTGGACATAGCAGCGCGGAAACTCTGCCGTCCGGGTACGCTGGGTTTCTGTTTTAATTTAATGTAGATCTAAGTAGCAATATTTTTGAAACAGTGTGAATCTGCTTATAGAGTGTATGCAGGTAAGTCAAAAGATATTGCTATCAAAAATGCATAGAAACCGTTATTACATAAAAAATATCAAAATGTCAGGCTGTTATTTCTTGACATGGCCTCCCTTTAGGGTTGTCCATGTCTGGCGGCAGTGTTTTCGTTTCTAAGCCTCCCAAGAATCCCCTCCCCGGGAACACCACATCCAAAGGGCAGTTTGGGCATGCTCAGAGGATCAATGTGCCGGACAGACGCGAGTATAAGCTGAGTGTTTCCAGCACATTTTTACTGCCGTTTTTGTGTTAAAATTAGGTGCTTCGGCAGATATTGGGTCGACTATATACAGTAGGTTCCTTTCAAATGTTCTTTGAGCTTGGGTAACAAAAGTCGGCAGCAACAAGATCAAGGCTGTAGAGTAGATGGAGTAAGGGTTCCCATTGAAGTTTTTGTAGGCCAGCCCGTGTTACTTTTGAAAAACAAACATGCGTTGTCATGATGGGCAGAAAAATTTCCCCAGGGCAACGTTTTTGACCTTTTCCTCACCAACTCAGTCTCTGGTTTTCCTAAAAACTTCCTTCATACGAAGCCCCCACGACTGGCCTGTCTTTTGTGAAAATCTCATCAAGACCACCCCTTGAGCATCCCCAGAAAACAGTAACATAACTTAGTGGCTTTTTCTCTCTCCTTGGATTTGAGTGCCCTGGAGATCCCCTCAGAAGCCACTGTTTTGGCAGCACTTATTTTTTGAAGGCACCCTAATGAAATCACACCAGTGCCTCAGTCATCGGCTTTGGAGCCTCAGGTCCTGGTCCCAGATGCTGGTTTGGAAACCGCCCCCCGCGCATGTGTGGGCTGGAACCCAGGTGGCAGTGCTTTCTGATGACCCGGCCATGCCTAACGTTGTCCCTAGTTAGAATGTGAATCTGTAAGTTACTGCTTCAAAATACAGTGTCTGCTGGCACTGGAAACAGCTGTTCGTCTGGTTGAAGTGAATGCAATACGAAGGGAAAGACCAAATAAACCTATGTTAACTTGTATAAGTCCTTCCCAATTTGAACAGTAGGTTATTTTAACTTTTGCATAAAAGTGACAGCAACACTATACGTACGTTAGCCTCAGTTCCCCAGCTTTTTCTGTGGTCTGCTTTCTGGTCCACACGCTGCAGAACAAGTAGCGTGCGTTTTCTCAATTGATACCGGTGCTGGGGCAATCGACTAACCCAGCTGGTTGGCTCTATTACCAGCTCAGTTGCTTTTCATTACTGTTAAGTAATTCGTGACTTTTAATTTCATACTTGTTTCACTCTGTTTTCTACAAGGAGTTTCTGGGAGTATTCTGTGCATGTGTTCTGTTTTGCCACCTCTTCCCTATTTGCTTATCAGTGTTGTTTTTCTCTAGTTGGCTGACCTTTGTTTACTCCTGATGGTGCACCAAAGCAACTCCCTAGGACAAAGTAGAACTTACTCGGTAGGGTTTGCAGAGAAGATCGCCACGTCTTTCTCTCTCATGTGGCTGGTGGTTCAAACTGCTGACCTTCCAGGTAGCCGCTGAGCACTTAACCAGCATGCCACCACGCCACCAGGGATGCTTTACTGATGGTACTGATAGTAATTCATGGTCTAAGCCAGGGGTCCTCAAACTTTTTAAACAGGGGGCCAGTTCACTGTCCCTCAGACTGTTGGAGGGCTGCACTATAGTTTTAAAAAACCCAACTATGAACAAATTCCTATGCACACTGCACATACCTTATTTTGAAGTAAGAAAATAAGTAAGTAAAAAGCACCCGCGGGCTGGGTAAATGCCCTCGGCGGGCCGCATGTTTGCGAACCCTTGGTAAGCCCTCAAGAAACATGATAGCTTTAGAAAGTTCGTGGGAAAATTCCACTATTTTTTTTTTCTTTTAAACATTTTATTAGGGGCTAATTCCACTATTTTTTAATTCTACGTTTCCAGTAACTTTTAAGCACCTCACAAATTCACTATGATTTGAAAATCCTGTAATGAAACTATGGAAAGTCATGCTGCACTCTATGATAGTAGAGCATGTTGTGATTGGTTCACAGCGTCAGGCTGTACTGGTAGCTGTGGAAACTGCACTGCTGGAGGCTCCGTATGTGCTCATTGTAGTGGCTGTCCACACCCCTCCTACTTTGTGTGCTGCAAGTATGGTCATCGGATTTTGCCAACTGCTTACTCTGGTTTCTGCTTGGATCTTTTCCTTCAGGAGCTTCCCCTGGTAGGTCCAGGACTGATTGCAGGAGTTAATATCTAAAAAGTACCACGACCAACAAGTTTTGGAAACTTAATAAGTTTGGGGTGGGATGGGCTCTTGTTTTGCACAGTTAGGTTTTCAAACTGCAGAAAATAGCCCCTTTGTATATACTCAGGTATATATTCCTGAAACATTTAAAACGAAGCTTCATGTTTAAACCCTTCCTTCTCATTAACTTTTATTATTACACAGAAACAGATGACATGAGCGCAAATGTTACTTACATTCAGTGAAATTCTTTATAAGAAACATCAAAATTTTATAGCATGAATACTCCACTACAGAATTTCATACCATAGTGATATTTGATACATAGGTTTAAATGAAACTTATTACATGGAGTTATAAACCTGGGTGTCTTTAATATTCATGGCTACAACTTAGCATTTTGTGACTTATATTTGCAAGGTCTGTCTTCAACAAATCATTAAAAAAACTTTAAAGATAATTTTAAGTATGTATGTGTACACTATATTTACAGAATAGCTTGAATATATATATATATGGTCATGTAAAAATGATATAAAGGCTCTCATTTTAAAAACTTCAAAAAGAAGTAAAAATCAACTTGAGGTACCTATGGTTAAGAGTAAGGAAATACTTTTGATTCATTCTACATGAAAATTGAAAATAGGAATATTTACCTCAAAGTAAACCAGCATTATTTGCATCTCTTCTACATTAAGGGAAGGCTGAAAGGGAAGATGCAATGTGAGCAAGTAGAAAGTTGGGGAAATGAAAGAACGAGAGTTTGGGCCCCAGCTTAGCTGAAGGATCCAGGCGTAAGCGTGCAGAGAAAGAACCACCGCAGCGCCCAGCAGAGAACGAACGCTGCAGTGATGGAGCAGTGTCCCCGAGGGGTCTCCCACAGCACGCTCCGCTTTTCATGGGGATGGGGGGCGGGGGGGATGACAGTTCAGTGCAGTGGCCACCAAGAACTCACTCACAGACAGTGCTCGCGATGACGGAAATTATTAGGAAAGGTAACAGGTTACAATTCAGGTGGAAAACCCTCAGGATACAGTTGTTCAGTCAGGACAGCCTTTTCTCTGGTTTTTGGCCTCTCAGCTACACGGCTCATTGGTCTCTGGCCTTGCTTGTGCGACGTTGAACTTAGTTTAGGGTTGCTAATTAAATGTCCAAAGTGCACGCCATTCCCCTATAAGCCTCAGCTCTGAGGCACTGCACTCCGGCTCCTCAGCCCCATCTTCATGGATCAGCAATCCCAGCCCCCTTCCCCAATTAAGTGCCTAGAGATATCCTATTCCATAAGCCAGCCCCCTGCCCAAAGCACTCAGCCCACGGGCTCGGTAGGCTGACCAGCATCCCCTTCGGCCCCACTCCCTGGCTCTGGTGCTGCTGGGGCTGCTCCTCTGGTGTCCAAGCTGTCTCCGGAATCAAGGAGGGTTTGCGTGGGGACCCCACGCCCTGGGGATTGTGCTGGTAGTGAGAGCTCCGCCCCCTGCTTCCTGGATGGCTGACTTTATACCTACCCATCGGGATGGCGGTGACCCAGAGCTGAGTCAGATACTGCAATCCGTGCCTGCCCCTGCCACCTCAGCCAGACCCTTTTGGGAAAAGTCATTTGGTGGGAATAATGAAAGCAATAAACTGGGACAGACAACCGAAAAGTGGATGAAGGGAGACGTCGGACAGGGCAAGATATGACAAAATACCCATTTATAAACTATCAAGGGCACATGCGGGAGTGGGGAGCAGGGAGGGAGGGGAAAAATGAGGACCTAATGTCGGGGGTTTAAATGGAGAGAAAATGTTTTGAGAAACGATGTACAAATGCGCTTTACACAATTGATGTGTGTATGGATTGGGATAACAGTTGTATGAGCCCCTAATAAAATGTTAAAAAAAAAATTAAAAAGAAAAGGTAAACAACTCAATAAAAGATAGACAAAGTAGGATACTCAAATGGCCAATAAACATTTGGAAAGAAAAAAAAAAGAAAGAAAGCAATAAATTATTCACTGCGCTGCAGCCAACATATATTCTTTGGAATAGTTTCTCCTAGAATCTTTTAAATACGTCGTTTTGAAATAATAGACACACTGTGGGTATTTGCGTCATTGATATTACATGCTTTGACCTTAAAATTAGACTGAAATTCTATTTTCTGATAATTTGGAATTCTGAGAAGTAGTAATTTTTTTAAAGTATTTAGGTATTATGTGATTATGCTACCCGTTTCCCAGTAACTGGACTTAGTATTTGAGTTTTCAGTATTGTTAGTGAGCAGGGAGTAATTAAGAACCCAAAAAGCACTGATAATTTGAAAAGGCGAACTTCAAATGACAGATAACCTTTCAGAGTAAAGCTTGGCTGTCACATTCCTGATGGTCTGGTTGTCCTGTGCGTCTGTGTTCTACTTCTACTTTGTGTCTTTACTTCAGGTGGGAGCAGAGAAAAGACCCTCATGGCAGAACCTACTATGTGGATCACAACACCCGAACGACCACGTGGGAGAGACCACAACCTTTACCTCCGGGGTAAGGGATCTTCTTATGTTTTATCACACTTGTAACTTTTGTTAAAAAATTTCAATTTAGTACAACATAAAATTCTATAAACATATTAAATTTCCTTACTTAGTTGACTTGCCTGTATGAGTAGTGAATGCTTACTAAATGCGATGTTATTATTATACTGTATTTTACAGTTAGATAGTCTGAGGAGATTGTCAAGCATTGGCATGAATTGCTTAGTGAGAGTGGTTGCAGAGTTTGGTCCAGATTTGGTCCCTGTCATTTTTAAGAAGTGAAAGGCATATTTAGGGCAAGTTAGGCAAGTGATATTGCTATCCCGCGATAGCAACATGAACAGTGGAATTTCATGAGATGCAATAAGTAACGCAGAAACGTTAGCGTGTCGGGATGAGAGGTGAACCACAGGGCACACTGGGGACTGGTCTCGGTGAGTTGGCTCTCACTGGTGCCTTGAAAGGGTCCCCTGGGAAAAGAGGCTGGAGAGGCGGGTAGGTTCATTTTTACACCAGGCCAAGTAGCTGTGACAGGTGGGATGAGGTGGCTCCATCTGTACCACAGGAAGATAAAGTGATAGTAGTGTAATAGCAGAGAAATGAGTATAAAAACGTTTTTCTCCTAATCCCTGTATACACAGTTTTAGTCCAAATTAAACTATTTTTAAGGAAGGGTAAAATTTCTCAACTTTGGGAGTGGCCTCAGGTCAGGTAGCTAAGTACGCACTAAGCCCGCTCCATACGTAGTCGAACAAAGGGAGGAAGGGGAATCTGGTTGGCACTGGCACTGCTTTTAGGGAGCCCTTACACTCCCCCTAGAAGTAAATGGCAAGGTGTGTTGTAGCGGTTTATCACGATTCTGAAGCCTATCAGCGTATGTATCCTTTTACGTTACTTTATCATGTCTTGGACCTGCTGTTTAAATTGTTTGAGTGAAACATTGAGAGGTTATTGTTTTCTGATTATTTAACTTCATTTGGATAGTTGGGAAAGACGGGTTGATGATCGTGGAAGAGTTTATTACGTGGATCATAACACGAGAACAACCACGTGGCAGCGGCCAACCATGGAATCTGTTCGCAACTTTGAGCAGTGGCAGTCTCAGCGGAACCAATTGCAGGGAGCAATGCAGCAGTTCAACCAACGATACCTCTACTCGGTCGGTAATCTGTAAATTATGCTAATGATGCATTCTCCCGCCAGCATTTGTCCCCTTATACTCTGGGGTTTGATTTATTTTGTTTCTAATCTTAGGGACTCCGTCACAGGTATTTCTTAATAAGCTTTGATAAATTACCATTTATGATACATACACTTGTATAAGTTCTACATGTTACTTTTTAAAATAATATACAAACATAACTATAAGATTCATTTTTTAATACATATTAAGAATAGTTTTATAACAGTGTCTTTCTTAAATATGTCTTTACCAATTTCTCATCCTCCACCTTTAATTATAAACACTTTGCTTGCTTCAAACAAAATCAGTGACCTTGTGGATTTACTTAGGACGAGTCTGTCACTTTGTAGTTATTTCTGTTACACCCTAGCTTCGGAGAAGCTCCCTGAAGATCCTTCTAGCATTCGGCATGGTTTTGTCCCCAACAACTCAGGCTCTCTGGACATTCAACAGTTGTCGGTTGTTGATTTTCGTAAGCCAGCTTCTGCAAGACCCACCGGGGGCCTGCTGGGCGGGTTGGAGTTCGGTGGGGAGGAGAGAGAAGGTGCTGGGCAGTCCGGGTGGTGCAGAGAGGCGCCGTGTAGAACCTCAAGATGTAGAGACTACACGGAAAGAACATTTCTATAATTCTTTCTTCAAAATCCTGCCTCAGGCTGCCTCTTCCAACTCCATTTTCTTCAGAGGTTAAATTAAAAATCCCTACAAGGGCGGGAAGGGAGCAACCCAGCTTCCACAGCACCTCTGCTGCCCCAAATGCTGGCTCTGGCCACTTGTATGTACCGAAATCTGGGGTGAGGCTGCACCGTTTAGCTGTGTGGTAACCCTGCCCTACATTAAATAAGCAATTGCCTGCAGTGTCTGTCAGGTTTGGGGGAGACCTACGAAAACCTTGAAGAAACAGGACTGAATAATAAGAGAAGGGTTGTGTGTGGCAGAAGTGTCCTGCAAATATCAGAATATGCTACTTAGAAAGACTTGGGTGGGTTGTGGTTTAGTAACCTGGTACCACACCAGACCTGGCTCAATGTGCAGGGTAATGGTGTGTTGGCTCGGTAGTGCCATCGAATGCCCAGATTCTCTACCCTTTGTCCTGTCCCCATTGTGTCTCGTGGCTGTTACTTTGAACGTGGATTTCACTTCCACAACCCAGGCAAGAAGCAAGATAAAGAAGAGAGTTTCCTAGCACACCCATGCCTGCCTTTTCTTGGAAAGGAAGGCCTCCCTAGTGGTTTCTTCTCATACCACTGTGGCGGCGACTGGTCACTCAGCCTCCCCAGCCACAAGCAGGGCTTGAGAGTGAATTAGTCTCAGATGGCTACAGTGCCACCCCAAGCACAACAGCAGCTTGGTTGTCAAGGAAGTAGATATCGAACATACAATTGGTAGCATTAATTCCAAGGTCTGTAAAATATCAGGGAAAACGAATTTTATCACTAAGAAATGATTCTCAAGTAGTGATTTTTGTGTTTGTCGTGTTTTAAAAATTGATGGTAGAATGTTTATATTTTCTGTAGAACCTCTTTCTAGGTTTTAATAAAATGTATAAGACTAAGTACTTTTATGTATATATGAATATATTAAAGATACTGATATTGAGATGTATATGAGTTTAGTTGTATGAAGATAATACTGGACTTTAATATGAGGGGGCTTCAAAATGTTCATGGAAAATGGAATTAAGAGCCATTCTGTTGAGCTGCAAAATGCAAGGTCAGCAGTTGGAAAGCACCAGCCGCTCCTCGGGAGAAAGATGGGGCTTGCTCCTCCATAAAGAGTTGCAGTCCTGGAACCCGGGGAGAACTGTGAGTCGGCACCCACTCAACAGGAGGGCGGTCTGTGGAGAGTGCTTTTTCCATGAACGTTTTAGAAGCCCCTCCATGGTAGCTTTAATAAAAGACATTGTTTTTAAAGAACACTGCAATAATTGTTCAATTTTTAAATAAGTCATACTGCCTCATAAGACATGGTAAGTTTGTGTACCTTGTTCTTCAATCTAATCTGGCCAGCCTGGACTATTGTGGAAGAACTGAGTGGCTATAATTCTGCGGATGGCCCAGGACCAGATAGCATTGTGTTCTCTTGAACATAGGGTTACAGTGAGGCTACAACCAGCGCAACAGCACTAAGCAAGTCAGACCGCTGCCAGGGAGGCGAAGCCAACCCATAACTGCCCCTTGTAGGGTTTCCGAGACCGTAAATCTTCATAGGATCACATAGCCTCTTGTCTCTCCTGTGGAGCCAAAAAAGCCAGTGTGTTTGAGCCACGGACCTTGCAGTTAGCGGTCCAAAGGCTAAATGTCACACCACCAGGGCTCCTTCACAAGAGGGGCTAAAATACTGATTTTAATGTATCTTCTTAGTGGATTGACTGCTCTTGCATCATGACATTTTTCATACTTTCGTGACTTGGAATTATTTTGCCCATGTTTCTTTTTATCATATTTATTAAATGACAAAATGATTCTGACAAGTGCATCTCTGCCTTTATATTAAAATATGATTTGTTTGTGTTTTTCCTCCTCCAAACCCCTCTTCCCATCAGGCTTCGATGTTAGCTGCAGAGAACGACCCCTATGGGCCTTTACCACCAGGGTGGGGTAAGCTCATACGTTGTTTTAAATATCTACAAGGTATGTATCCACTAAAGAATTACTAAATGCTATTATGTGCACCTTCTTTTTTAGAAAAAAGAGTGGATTCAACGGACAGAGTTTACTTTGTGAATCATAATACAAAAACAACTCAGTGGGAAGATCCAAGAACGCAAGGGTGCGCATGCCGGGCAGCCTTGTTTATGTTAGCCTTGTCTGCTCTCGACAGACCCGAGGGATGCTTTCAGGGCCTAGAAAACGCTTACTCTGTGCTGTAACGTCTTCTCTTTTAGCCTGCAGAATGAGGAACCCCTGCCAGAAGGCTGGGAAATTAGGTATACGAGAGAAGGTGTTAGGTACTTCGTTGATCATAACACAAGAACAACAACATTCAAAGATCCTCGAAATGGAAAGTCATCTGTGTAAGTAAAAACCTGACACTCTTCTTAAATTACTCTGCAATGAAGGCACGAGTGTTAGTCTTTAGTTTAGCCTCAAGTGTACCAACAAAGCTTACTTTCTGACTCTGGAAAACCCATCAAGTACACCTGGCTTTATTCTCCCCGTAGCAGAATACATTTGTGGAATATCATTCCTTAGTAATAACACCTGCCTTGAATTTCGCTAAGCACCTTGCATAGAGCCAGGGAGGTTTCCCGAAGCTTGTGGGAAAAGAGAATTAAAAGATAATGGAATTTTTCAACACACTTTTTCAAGCCCCATCTATTAGCTCATTTTGTCTTACAACAACCCCTTTAAACTGTTAAGTGTTGGTACTGTCCCCACCCCACTCCCTTTCCAAGTGAAAACTAACATGTAAGGAGTGTAAGAAACACATGCAAAAATCCTCGTGGTTAGTGATGGAGTTGGGTTTTACACCAGACAGTCTGTCTCCAGAGTCTGTGCACAGTCCAAGCAGCCACATCAGACTGCTGTGACATCGAGGTGGAGATGGTCAAAGAAATTGCATTTTCTAAGTAAAGATGTCTTATTGTTAAGTATAACCTTATTGTTATTGTTAAGTATAACCGCTTTGCTTCACTGAGAACACAGAATCAAAGCAGGTCATTTGCTGAATCCCACCATCATGCCCTGTCTGTCTGCCGCATCTGTCTCCCCTCGGTTTCTACAGATGAGCTCTCACACCTCGTTCCTCAGCTGGGGCACCACTTAATTCTTCTAGCAGTTTTCACCTTTCTGGCATCCCTTTCTTTCTCAGTTGAATTATTCTCATCAGTATACACACACTGACATGTCTTCTCCTAGAACACAGCAGAAAAACAACGGTTTTTCAAATCTATTTAATGACCGTTGTTTTTTAATAGCATTTTCTGTGTGTGTCACGGGTGAGTTTTCACCCGGCAGTGTAGGTTCCCATTCAGTAATGTCTTTGCTGAGCGCTTTAATGTTGCCTTTATAGGAGAGTCACTGGAAAGGGTTGTCTCTGTGTTACTTCTCATTCCTATCATAAACTGTCTCCCAGGAAATTGTGCTGACACTGAACTTGTCATGTGCACGGGGCCTCTGGTTCATCCAGGGTGGGTGTTGCAGTCCTCAAGCCATTTGACTTTTCAGGAGCCTTGAACACAATAAATCTCATCCATATCAAAGTGGTCCAGAGGGGCCTGCATTTTCCGCTGCTTGCCTGGCCTTTCTTCTTCCTTGAAATAGCACCGCGTCCTACTTGTCTCCTCAGCCTCTCAACATTGAAGCCCAGAGCTGCCCTGGTCGCTCCCTTCTTATCTCCCCGCTCTTGGGGACACTCATTTAGCATCATACTTTTCAAAAACATCTATATCCTGATGACTTTCAACTTGTAGAGCTAGCCCAGGCCTCGCTCCTGAAACTGCTCTATGTATTCTGCTGCCCTCTGTTGTCGCCACTTGGGTGCCTAAGACGAGCTCCTGGTTGATAGCCCCCGGAAACCTGCTATGCCGGCAGTATTCGCCATCTCAGTGGGAAGCAATCCCAGTCTTCCATGTGCTTAGGTTAGCAATCCTGGAATCGTCCTTGAACGTTCTTTCTCCCTCACTTCACCTACAAACCAACGAGAATTCTGGTTACCTCACTCTCAGAGTACATGTGGATCCAGCTGTGTCCCACCGTCTCCACCATCACCACTTTCACCTGGGGCTGCCATAGCCTTCCACCATTCTTGTGCTACTTTCGACCCGCGAGGCTCATTTTTAAGTTTAATTTTAATAAAATGCAAGTCATTTTTCTGCATAAAACCCACTGATGACTTTCATTCAATCAATGTAAAGAGAATAAAGTCCTTAAAGTGGCCTATCAGGCCTCACAAGATCTGTTGGCCTTGCCATGGCCGACAGACACGGCCTTGCCAGACCGGATGCTTTTCTCTCGTCCACTCCATCTGTGCCCAGCTCCACTGGCCACCTCGGTCCCACTGTGCCTCCGACACCTTCAGCACCTTCCTCCTCCTCTTATTCCCTCTTGGGAGACTCTTTCCCAAGGTTTTCTTCAAATATTACTTGTTCTGTGAGCCCTATTACTCTGTCCTCTTTCTCTCTCTCTTTTTTTTTTTTTAAGGTAGGAGTGAACACACTACACAGGGAACCCTGGTTTACTTAGTCTATATATTTGTATATTCTTTCTCAATAGCAAATGCAGGCTATTTCATGGTGTTTTATTAACAACTAATGCTCTCAGTGACTAGGACAGCACCAGGTACATGCTGTGCACCCGGCGCACATTTTGTGGAATGATGGTTTTCACTGGAGCAGGACAGCACAAGACAACATTTTCCATCCATTCCAGAGTGTCCCTGTGTTTATAGAAGTTCTTTGTGTCTGTCCTTTATGGCCTTGCTCTGTAGGCAAGAGGCCCAGGTCATATAAGAAGAGTAAAACCTGTATTCTCCCTCCCCCTTATATATATAATCATATCATTACATAGTTCAATCACATCAAGCAAAAACCTATATTTTTAGCTGCCCCCACTCTGCTTCTTCCCTCACTTAGCAGCTGAGCCAAGTGACTCAGGTGCCAGCCGGCCTTAGGACTTTGCTTTTGTCTCAGTTTCGAGGTAGATTCTTAGGAGTAATAGAATTTCCCTCTATCTAGAGCTTCTGTCCTTTTAGATTTAAGGGTACTGAAGGTGTTCTTTGAAATAATCAGTAGTAGACTCGAACACTTCAATTATCTACCTGTTTAAAAGTTCAGGTTCCTCTGTATGTGGATGTACAAATGCACTTTCCTGTTGCTCCAATAACCTTCATTGCACACGCTTCTATTGTCCCACTGAATCAACCTCTACCTCCCTGTCAGTAAATAACGGCCCAGTGCTTCTTTCTAAGACTCTTGGGTACTCGAGTTCATATTGAATACTAAATATTCAACTTCATGACAAATTTATATATGCTGTTTGTTTTTGTTTTCTTACAGAACTAAAGGTGGTCCACAAATCGCTTATGAACGCAGCTTTAGGTGGAAACTTGCTCACTTCCGTTATTTGTGCCAGGTACTACAGTGGTAAATAAGTGTTATGTTCATAATCATTCGCTCTTCATGTACACAGTACAGATATGTAACTTACATGCTATTACGATGTTATTTTTGTTTCTAGTCGAATGCACTACCCAGCCACGTCAAGATCAACGTGTCCCGGCAGACATTGTTTGAAGATTCCTTCCAACAGGTGGGGAAGCTCTGTGAGAATGTAACAGTGCTCTCTCCCCGTCTCTGCATGTCTGAAGAGGGAGTTGTAGAAATTTCAAACCTTCCATGCACGGCTGTCATAATGGCTGCCGCTCGCCACTTCCTGTGGTCGTTGTAATAATCAAACCTGCCGGGTTTTGAGCGATCACCCTGTGCTTGGCTCTGGCATCTTCCGTTTATTGTTTCATGTAATCGATCCTCACAAGATCTCTCTGAGCTGGTGCCTGTCTTTGTCTTCATGTACAAGTAAAGGGACTTCACTACTTTCGTGTTCCCATGGCTGTCGGTCGGACTCTGACACACTCAGTTCACACGGACTATGGAGCAGTCAGCTCTCCGTGGGACACAGGAATTCTACCACGAATTTAGATGTATGCTTACTAATATGTAAACTGAAAAAGAGTTTGGAACTAGCTGATCCACTTGGACACTCATTTTGCTAAGAATGTATTGATTTATTGCTGTGAATTTATCAACAGCAAAAGTTTTGATGATCACTAGCAAATAAAAATCAAGTTGGTAGGTGCTGTATTCCACTTGAAAGTTTCTTTAGTAGCCCACATGCTACACGTCACCTCCTGTAGGTTTCTTCTTCAATGCCCTGATCTCTGAGAAGCCTGCGCTGAACACACTATGTGCAGTAGCTGTCTTTGCCAGCCCAAACACACAGGTGCACTCTGTCCATGTGTGGTACTTGATCCGCTCCAACATTCATCACCAGCAGACAACAGATAATTGCTTGGTGTCTCTTTCTCTTTGCTAGACTGTAAGTCTCCTGAAAGGAAAAAATATTTTATTTATTGCTGTTACGCACAATACGTATAGTAGTACTTAACACAGCGCAGATATTAAAAAAAGATTTGGTGATTTTATTACATGAATGTAATATGTCCACATTTCCTAAATTATCTGCAAAATATTTAAAGATAGCAAATTTGAATGTTGTTAGTTCCTTTTTCCTGATGAAGGGAGACTGTTTCCTGTTCTCTCCTGAGTATTCGAAGGGCATGCACAAGTACAGAGGGATGTTTACCTCCTCTGCTTATTCAGGCCGAGTGGAACAACGCTCTGAAGTCAGAGAGGCAAACAAACCGTAGCTCACTTTTACTCACTGTTGGACTTTGATCAAATTAGTTGATGTAGCTATTTCCCGAAGAGTGTTGCTTGTTTGAGTTGAGGCATGCATTCATCCCAAAATAAGGAGGTGTCAAATGGATCCAGGCCCGTTTGAGCTGTGTTATAGTACGCATACAAATTCACGGTGTTTTTTCACTTTAGTTTGACTGTGGCGTGTAGGCCTGGGCCATGACCGCCCTGAGGCCGAGCCCTGCTGGTGTGCTGCGCTCTGATCCAGCCTTACTGTGGCTCTAAGACATGGCTGGGGAAAAGCATTCATTTTTATCTGAAAGTAAAAACTACTTCCTTGTAGCCTTCATGTAAATCAAATTACTCAACTTTCTAAAATTTGGTAGAGGTGATTTTTAAGATGAAATTTGTCTATAAATCTATTCTTTGATAAAAATGTCTTTGTTTTGCTGATTACTTTTTGGGTGAAAAGAATGTGTGTTATATGCAGGGAACAACACAAGATCTTTGGCCTCTCATAAGTGTCACTAGTTAGAAAAACTTACAAGTCACCATAAAAAGACCAGACACTGTCTTCAGATGAGTGGAGATAGGGAGTATTTTCTCACCCTAAGGAAGTTCTGTGCCAAAATGATGGATAAATGCTATTTGCTGTTAGGATGAAGGAAGAGACTATGAAAGTGAATAAGAAAGATGATAGGATAGGTCTTTTGTTTAGTTTGTGAAGCAAATTGGTTGATTTCTTGAATTACAGACTTTGTTGTATAAGAGAAGGAAGTTTTTAACTCTGAAAATGCAGATGAATTGTAAACTCATTTTTTGTGAGTGAAATTTCTACTATGTAAACTATATTTTTATTTTCATAGATTATGGCATTAAAACCATATGACTTGCGGAGGCGACTGTACGTAATATTCCGAGGAGAAGAAGGACTTGATTATGGTGGCTTAGCAAGGTAAAATTCTTAAAAATCGCATCAATGCTTTGAAATAAGTGTCTTATATACAAAGGATGTGTACCTGCAAAAGCTCTATGGATTGGCTTGATTATGGGTTTTCTTTCTTTTTGATTATGGATTTTCAATAGCAATCCAAACTTATTTTTCAGAATAAAAATTTAAGTATTCCATAATTGTAGAAGTAGAGGTCATTTCTAATCTTTGTTGTCCTTCTGTCCATTTTCTAGGCATACATCCTCACATTTGTGGTTGTAGGCACAGGCGTGTTCACAGACACACATGGTTGCTTGGGGGTGGGGGGTGCCCAGTTTATACATGCACAACTTTATTCCAAGAAAAATATGTTTAAACATGGGGTTGAGTCCATGTAAATACTCAAAAGTGGATTAGGGCTTCCACTGTAGACCAGTCTTCTGCAAACCAGGTGCTCAGAGCTGAAGTTGTAATCCAGCCCTTCCTTTGACGGTGAGTCTGATTTGAAACCCTTCTGTCGTCCTTCGGTTGGTGTGCTGCTTTTCCCAGACCAGGTGAGGGCTCCTTGAGACGCCCTCTGCCCAAGCTCTTCCTAGATGGCTCAGTTCTCTCCCCTGGGGCCGATCTTCCCGGAGCCTTTCACAGAGGGAACGGAACTTGGTGCAACTGCTATTTGAGGCTAGTGACTGACGCTGTGTTTCATTTTGTGAATTGTTACTTGTCAGTTTTCAGCAGACTGTACAGGGTCTAGACCGTTAACTATTTCCCTCCCTTTCTGCCTTTCAGACAGTTTGCTGTGGTATTTTAGAAAGAGTGTGCCCCCAGATTGCCGGGCCAAACCCAGCATGCATAGTGGCATTAAAAACTTTAAATTAATAACATGTAAAAATCATGAAATTTTGCCTACTGCTTAAGATTTCTGGCTTCTTTATAAACATCAGACCTACATTCCTACCTTTTCACATGGTAACGGTCGCCTTTCCGTTCTAGTCCCAGTGGCCCAGGACCAGGAGGACATGCCTAGAAACACTCTTTCCCTGAAGCCAACACTGATTTTTATTAGGGTTTGTGGCTAGTAGAACATTTGAGGGCCACCTGGAGAAGGCAGGTTTTTTTTTACTTCTTTACTGATCTGAATTTGGAACCTTCCTTTAGAAGAAATGGCTCTAAAGAACCCTTTGAAAATGATTTATTTTGTGGTATAAATACTAATCCTTTCCCTAGTTGGATTTTCTATATTAGACATTTTTAAAGCAAGGCTAAAATACATGTTAAGTTAGGAAATGGCTTCTCATGCTAAAAGATTTCACCTTGTTCATTTCAGTGATTCCACCTTGGTCCGTTTTTAAGGAACTTTTAACAATAAAAGTTAAAACTCTTTTATAGCAATAATACTGTACAGTGTGTTCCTTAGTATCACCAACAAATATTTATTAAAACCTGTAAGGTCTCCGGTTTCAAAACTATCTAAAGACGTGAATTTTGCCTTTGAGGAACTGACAGTCTGGTAGATGGAGCCACTTACGTGCTTAGAAGGAAACCGTTATTTTAAGGTTGTTTCCATGAAGTTGTGAGTAACTGACAGGAACAAGAAGCTCTATAGGAATTTACAAAGTGCTGAGGGCTGGGATCTAGACGAGCCAAGTGCAATTGAGAAACGTAGAGGTAAGTGTGTTATGTGTGAGAAAGTTTGGTTTCAGCACAGGAATTGGCAGGTAACCTTGAAGGGAAGGGCAGGTCACAAATGGCTTAACTGGAAATATGAGGAATCAGGCACGAGCTAACAGCTATGAGCACTGGCAAATTATATGTGCATGTGTATTTAAGGCCTGAGTTCGAATTCACATATTTATGAATGCAAAAAACCTTAAAGTTGGTTTCTTTTCTTACAGAGAATGGTTTTTCTTGCTTTCTCATGAAGTTCTGAACCCCATGTACTGCTTATTTGAGTATGCCGGCAAGAACAACTACTGCTTGCAGATAAATCCAGCGTCAACGATTAATCCTGACCACCTGTCTTACTTTTGTTTCATTGGTCGCTTTATTGCCATGGTGAGTTCTTGACTCAGTTATTTTCTTTACTTAAGCTTAGCTTATTTTAAAAGTATTTTACAATATACTTTTAAAAAATCACGAGCCAAGGATGTTTCCTTAGAGAGACTTTAAAAACATCGTAGTTGGGTTTTCGGGGGTGGTTGGAATGCCTGTACGGCATCGAAATGATGATGGTGAGATTGCTTCGTGCCATCACGTAGTGTCCTCAGAGCTGGGTGAGATTGCTTCGTGCCATCACGTGGCGTGTCCTCAGAGCTGGGTGAGATTGCTTCGTGCCATCACGT
>NW_022103896.1:53212690-53216265 GCF_000313985.2 Echinops telfairi | reverse complement strand
GCGTGTCCTCAGAGCTGGGTGAGATTGCTTCGTGCCATCACGTAGCGTGTCCTCAGAGCTGGGTGACGCCATGGGCACCGGGACAGTGGTTCCCAACCTTCCTACTGCACGACCCTTCAGTACAGTTCCTCATGTGGTGGTGACCCCCAACTGTAAAGTTATTGTCGTTGTTATGACATATCTGTAATTTTGCTACTGTTTTGACCGTAATGTAAATATCTGATATGCAGGATATGTTTTTATGTAACAAATTGAACATATTAAAGCATAGTGATTAATCACAAAAACAATATGTAATTGTATATTGTGAAAGTTATTTCTAATGACGAATAAATGAGTTTATCTTGAAGCATGGTGTGGCATGGGTAACAGTTTTCACACAGGGTATTCATATGTGGAGGTATCTTCATGTGGGCAGACCCACCTGGAGATGGATAGAGGAGCGGTTTCTCGGTTCCTAAGAACATCGGAAGTATGTGTTTTCCGATGGTCTTCGGCGACCCCTGTAAAAGAGTCGCTCAACCCCCAAAGGGGTCGTGACTCACAGGTTGAGAACCCCTGCACGGGGAGCTTCGGTTCTCTTTGAGGGAGGCAAAAATAACAGAGGCTGAGAGAAGGGGAGTGCTGCTCTTTTATAGAATGTGGGCGGAGGAGGCCTGTCCAACAAAGGGCACACGAACAGAAACGCGAAGAAGAAAACGGGAGATTGACTTTCCTCTGGTTCCTCAATGCTTCCCCCCCCCCCCACTCTCATGATCCGAATTCTACCTTGAAGTCTGGCTGGACCAGAGGATGCACACTGGTACAGATAGGAACTGGAAACACAGGGAATCCAGGGCGGATGATCCCTTCAGGACCAGTGGTGTGAGTGGCGCTACTTGGGGGGCAGAGGGAGAGTGAGTTGGAAAGAGGGAACCGATTACAAGGATCTATATGTGACCTCATCCCTGGGGGACGGACAACAGAAAAGTGGGTGAAGGGAGACGTCGGACAGGGAAAGATATGACAAAATAACAATTTATAAATTACCAAGGGCTCATGAGGGAGGGGGGAGCCGGGAGGGAAGGGAAAAATGAGGATCTAGTGCCGGGGGCTTAAGTGGAGAAGAAATGTTTTGAGAATGGTGAGGGCAATGAATGTACAAATGTGCTTTGCACAATTGATGTATGTATCGATTGTGATAAGAGTTGTATGAGCCCCTAATAAAGCGATTAAAAAAAAAAAGAAAGAAAAGAAAACGGGAGATTGAATCCTGCACCATTGTGGAGAACGGTCTAGCCACGGGGAACAACAGGACAATGTTCCCGCAGTAGAAGTGCGTCTTTGTTTGAGAACGGAGAGAGGGAAGTCAGCGTGGCCAGAGCTGAGTAGATCAGGAGAAAATGGGAGGAGAGACCCATTGCGAATTCACAGCTTTGATCAGGGAAATATGATCTGACCTAAATTGTGTCACGCACAACTTTGCAGCTGTGTACAACAGAGTCTGAGGGCAGAGAAAGGCAGGGTGGAAGTCGGCCCACCCTTTGCCGTGAACCAGATGAGAAGTGGTTAGGTGTGGGTTGGCGTGGTCTGGCAGTGGAGATAGTGAGAAGTGAACGTATTTTGAATCGGAAAGAAAAGGGGTTTTCATGGAGATTCGGTACAAGATATGAAAGTGAGTCAAGTGTGGTATCAGAATTTATGGCTTGCCTGTTGCCGTTCCTAAGACGGGCGGGCTTATGACAAAGAGCAGGTTGTGGAGACAGAAGGGAGATCATGAATCTGGTTGTGGCACACTGGTTTTGAGATCCCTGTAGCAGCAAGTTGAAATAGGAAATAGGTGTAGTTGAGTGCAATTCTCATGATAGGATATCTAGTGATTTCCTGAGAGAGTATCAATCTCAAGAGGGAGATCTCTGTGGGTGCAGTGGTTTACACATTGGGCTGCTAACCATAATGTCCGCAGTTTGAAAGCAACAGCCCTCCGATGGAGAAAGGTGCGGCTTTCTACTCCCACAGAGTCATCGGTTCGGAAACCCACGGGGGCAGTTCTACCCTGTCGCTGTGCGTTGGCATTGACTCGATGGCAGTGAGTTTGTTTTTATCTGGACTAGAGGTAGTTGTTTGGGGGTTTCCTCAGTAAGGAGAATATTAAAAGCTATGTTACCATCGAATGGATAGTGTGGACAGACAAGTTCAAGGACATTTGTACATTCAAGAGATGAGAAAGAGAATCAGCGAAAGCACCAAGGCGGAGAAGCTGGGATTGTTGTTGAGGTCAGACAGTCTATAGGATTTGATTTCAGATGTCTTTAGCTAAGTTAGGGTAAAAGCCAAGCTCACGGATGGAATTAAAAAGCCAGGTTTCAAAGCAATCATGAATGTGAAAGTTGAAATCTTCAGCATGGAGGCGGCAGTAGTATTGACGAACATGGCAAAGAAACAGGACAGCCTACAGAAACCCACAGGGCTCAGGAGGATGGTCATAACCAGGACTGTGGTGTGATGGTGGTCTAAAGCTGTAAGGCGCGGGCGGGTTTGCCGAGGAGGAAGGGTGATGACCTGGAATAGCCGTGAGGAGCTGCTCCAGCTCTCTTTGAGGCCAGGCGACATAAAGGGTGGAGTCCTTTGAAGGTCCTTATAGAAGCAAAGCCCTAAAAAGCTGCTAGATTTTTGTGAGAGCAGGAAGTTAAAGTACCTTCAAAGAAAGAGTTGAGGAGCTGGGCGGGCTGCCAGGGATAGACCATGGCCTCCAGGGGGCAGAGTCGAAGCCTGGAGGAGGCCGGGCGAGGGCAAGGCAGCTGGGCACCGGTGAGAAGCAGAGCCGTGAGGGCACCCGGAGCTGCTTGTGCTGAACTCTAGAGGGGTGTGATGGCAGTCTGATGAGCTTACCCCACCCACCCACTGTCTCCAAGTTGATTCCAACTCAGGGGGACGCCGTAAGACAGAGTAGGCTTTGAGACAGCAAATGTTTGCCAGGACAGACAGCCTTACCTTTCTCCCTGGAGTGACTGATGGATTTGAACCCTCAGCCTCGCAGTTAGCAGCCCAATGTGCAAAACCCATCATACCAGTCCTGAAACTTTCCTAGGCAATCCCAAGAGTAAGCAAGGGATGAGCTACCCCTGAGCCCCTCTTCATTCATCTCAGCCTCCAATTCGGTTAATTTTACTTACAAAAATTATTGAGTGGAGGTTGGGTAATGAAACTCCGTAGTCATTTATTGATAGGACTGAATAGCTAATTAATTGTTTGACCTTATTGAACTAGGAAAACTGTATAATTTGCTTTTCAAACTTTTCATTTTATGTAATATTTTGGTTTTGATGGTTTATTCCATTTAACTTACTAAATACTTTTTTTTGCCTATAAAATGATTTCTGTTGTTACTTCCTAAATTAAAAAAAAATGTTTTGTGTAATTTCTGTTTGTTTTCCATTGCAGGCACTTTTTCACGGAAAGTTTATCGATACTGGTTTCTCTTTACCATTCTACAAGCGTATGCTAAGTAAAAAACTTACTATTAAGGACTTGGAATCTATCGATACTGAATTTTATAACTCTCTTATTTGGATAAGGTTTGAAGATTTTTTTTT
>NW_022103896.1:53173641-53202999 GCF_000313985.2 Echinops telfairi | reverse complement strand
GATACCACTTTATAAAGTCCTCTTCTGACTCACGAGACACATACAATGATGCTGAATGCAGGAAGATCACAGGCCAGTGGGTGGGAAGTCATGTGGATCCAGTGGCATTGTAAGCATCTCAGCGCTGGCAGGGGTCTCCACGGGGCGACTCCAGCTCAGGGCTCTAGTCAGCTGGAATGTCTCCCAGGGAGTGTATGTGTGTCCTGCCTCCAGCGAGCTATTTATCTCCTTATCTCCTTCAAATGAGGTCATCAAGCTACTACCTGATTGACAGGCTAAACCTCACCCCTTCATCTTAAGTCTCAAATTGACCACAGATTATGCAACTACCCCAGATATGCTAATACAACCAATGCTCTTCCTTAGGAAGAGGGTCGAAGAGCCCTAAATAATGGTTTGGGTTTGAGTTCACTAATGATAAAATAGCAAAGATCTCTCTGGCAAGTCACTGTCAATATTGGAGTTGATGGTTATGATCGCTGTTTGTAGTGCACATAGCTATTCTTATAATTGTGCTAGAAAGTTCCAGTCATACAACTAACTATTCACCAAATCTTTCTTGTGGCCTGACACTGTGCTTGTTTCCCAGGTTATGCTGTGTGGCATGCAGGAGGTAGACTTGACAGATTGGCAAAGAAATACTGTTCATCGACATTATACAAGAAACAGCAAGCAAATCATTTGGTTTTGGCAGGTATTTGCATTTAAAGTCTTGGAGGAAAATGCTCCTAATGAGATTAATTTTAACAACTTGGTGGCTGAACATTTGGTTTCCTTCTGCTTAACTGCTTCACTTTGAGGTGGAAAGCATCCTGGGTTTTGTGTTAATGCAGAGTATTGTCCCATATTTTAAAGAAATGTGTGATGTGTGTGTTTCTCGACATGTGCAGTGTCAGACACCTGTGTCTTTATTACATTATGTGTATGCCAACAGACACTCAGGCAGAGACTGGGTGTGTAACTAAGAGGATAGCCAGTCTCTATCTTAGAGTATTTGTAAGAGCGCTCCATAAAAATGGAAAAGGGGGAAAAAAAGAATCTTGTTCAAAGCAACACTCGGGGAAAGAAGGATGTTAAACAATGCGATATGATGCATTTGGTTAAAAAGAGAATTTGTATTCTGTATATGAAAATGTGTGCTAGTTCTTGAATACATTGTCTCTGGAAAACTAAGACTCCCAAACTGGCAGCCATTCCATGCAGATGGGCGCTGAGCAATTGGAGGCAACAATGGGAAAGCTGGTATTTCATTTTGTGCCCTTTTATTTCCTTGTTTCGTTTGTTTATTTTTGAATTCTGAGTTTTGTATTTGTCTAATCATTTTATTGGGGGGCGTCTTACAAATCTTGTAACAATCCATCATTCAGTTGTATTAAGCACAGCTCCACACACGTTACCATCAACATTTCCAAAACACTTTCTTTCTACGTGAATCCTTAGTATCAGCTCCTCCTCTTTCCCCTCCTCCCCACTTTTTATTTCCTTTAGAATTCCCTACCGTGCACAAGCATTACCTGTCGTAAAAATATAAATAGCAAGTAATCAAAGATCGGAATAAATCCATTGTCAGGCATAACACTGGAATTGCGTTGCTTATTGGATTTGTGCAGGTGTTTGTAATCTCCCCTTTAAGCTCTTTGCTAGATCCCTTACCCACTCCACTCTCCTCACTGCTACTGAGTTGATTCTGACTCATAGCGACCCTGCAGGGCAGGGCAGAAGAGCCCCCAGTAGGTTTCCCACTGTAACCTCTACAGAAGCAGAAAGCCTCGTCTCTCCTGCGATTACCTGTGGTGCTCCCTGGTGTTTGGGGCTGAAGTTGATAAGTTATTGAAGACCAAATGATTGGTACTGTTTTCTGAATTAGGTTTGTTTTAAAACCTAATTAACAGCAGACCTGGTAATCTGTTTCTTCGTCTTAAGGAAATTTGTGCCTTAGCACAATTCTATACCCCATTTTTTATCATGTTTAGCATTGAAATCTATTCTTACACTTATCTAAAGTTCATTCCCTATTTTTAAGATTTCTACTCCCAGGTTGATCTCTAGGTTTCTTAACTTCTGTTATGAGATAGAACTAACCTTCTTTCAAATGGTGAGATATTTAATACTTGAACAATTCAAATCAGTGTTTCAGTACATTATCTACTTATGTAGGTTCCGCTTTGAAAAGAACTAGTCGGGCAATGAATGTTCAAATGTGCTTTACACAATGTATGTATGTATGGATGGATGGATTGTGATAGGAGTTGTATGAGCCCCCAATAAAATAATTTTAAAAAAAGAAACCCCAATAAAATTATTTTTAAAAATGAAACAGTGGAGAAGATTTTTTAAAAAAGAAAGAAAGAAAGAAAAAATGGTCAGTGAACTAGGGATCTTTTGAGAGGAGTGTTTGCTTTGGGTCTTCAAGTACCAGTCAGGAAGTACACAGAGAAGTGGGAGAAAATATCACAAAAGCAGGAGGGGTTAATTTCTTTTCTGTGGCTTAAAGGGCGTGAGACAGTTGGTTCTGGACAGGGTAGAATAAGGGTTTAGAACTTAGAAAAACTAGTTCAAATCCTAGTTTTATCACTTATTAATAGTTTGAGGACAAGTTATTTAACCTTTAGATCTTCCTTTCCTTGTATCAGTGAGGATGATAGTGATGGTGTTTATCTTACAGAATTATGAGGTTGAAAAGAAGTTGGCACAGGGCTTGGCAGGAGCCCTCAACAGGTGATGGCTGTTCTTACAGGTGGAGCTTGTTAGGCAGGTGACTCCCCATTTTGATGCCTCCATGACGTCGGCACAAGAGGGATAGAATCCCAAACGCGGCCATCCCGTCGTGTGCTCAGGAGGATTAACTGAAGTTGCTAGTATCCTTAATCCCGTGTCCAGTCTTAATAAGTGTTCAATGGTGTGACCACTTCTTATCACCAGTTACAAGTTAAACTTTTCTTTTTCATAATGTTTAAGTGTCTGTCCACTAGCTTGTGTGATCGAAGGTACTTATCTTATATTAAAGTCAACTTGGTTTTGTTGCACAGTTTGTGAAAGAGACGGACAATGAAGTAAGAATGCGACTTCTGCAGTTTGTCACCGGAACCTGCCGTTTACCTTTGGGAGGATTTGCTGAGCTTATGGGTAAATGCCATTTCTCTGTAGTAATAGTGGGTTTGGGCTGTATGCTTTGCTTGAATCTAAGGATTATTGTCCTGTGCGCTATCTGTAGGGAATCAACCAGAAGAAAGTAACTGACTGGTTAATGCCAACTGTCTTTGTAAGACAAAAATGAGACTCTTCACCTGGCCCAGGTGTCTGTTGTTTGCTTTCTGGGGTAATTGGGAAGGGAGCAAGCATCTCTGTAGAGTTTTTTAATCTGTCCAGTGATCCATTCTTACTGCTGCACTTTTGCGGCAATTGAGGCAGAAGCCATTTACATTCCGTTTACTCTGTATCATTTCTGTTATTGTGGGGCATGCTGCTTATGCAGTTGTCAAAATCAGAAAGCTTAGAGGACCAGATAAATCTTGTTTTCTTTTCTTGGTTTAGGAAGTAATGGGCCTCAGAAATTTTGCATTGAAAAAGTCGGTAAAGACACCTGGTTACCAAGAAGCCACACGTGGTAAGTTCAAGATTCTTAAATAGGAAGGTACAAGAGAATCGGTTTGTTTGCTTGTAAATACTTAAGGTCCAATATAACTGGCTCTTCACTAAAGAAGGCAGAATTTCACTCTTGAGAACAGCCCTGATAATACTGCATTCTGTCACGTTACCATTCTAGAGTGATTTGTCGTTCAGTCATAGAAACATCTGGGAAATGTACCTGCTGATTCACTACCTATTTATCAAGTCCCCACTGTATATAAAGTGTGATCGAAGTGCCCACTGTCCCCATCAGGGAACACCAATGAGAAAGAGGTACGCCGATCACTATTTGTAACTTGTAGGCAGTCCTTCCTGGGACGTGTTCGGGGTACCATGATAGAGAACAAACAGCGGAAACGTGCAGTCGAGTGGGTGGCCAGGGTCCTGTGTGAGAGAAACAGTGCCGTGGGAAGAAAACAGAAGGAGACCCTTCTTTGTGCACGTTTCTCTGCAAAGGCCTGCAAGTGGGAATCATTGTTCAAGGAAAGGTTCCAGTGTGAACGTAACTTTGTGAGTCAGGAGAGAGAGGGCCAGAAGGGCACAGGGTGGGCCGGTCATACACTGTACAGAGCCTTCAGGGGATTATAAGGACTTTGGAGTTGGTGTTGGGCTATAAGAACCCTTGGAAGAATTTTAAATAGGAAGTGGGTGGGCGCGGTGCAGAGAATTGGATGATGAGGTGAGCGCAGGAGAAGAGTTCAGCTCTGGCAGTAGAATGCAGGCAAAAGGCGGTGGTGGCCCAGAGCTCAGGGTTCCTGTGTGTGGACATTGGCTGGTGCAAAAGCAGTGGCAGGTGAAACTGCTAGTGTCTTGGCATGGCTCCACTAGTAATCCACGCTATGCTTTCTACAGTGTTCACCACCAGACACTTCCAGTTTAAAACAAAAAGCCAGGTTTATTAGAAAGTAGTAAAAATGATTCACTTGATTCCATCTTGAGGCTTGGCATGAATAATTGTGTGTGTGAGATAAACCGGGAAGCATGCGCACATCACCGCACACCAGAGAACGGTGACTCTGGAGGGAAAGCTCGGGCCGTTGCGGACCATGGCTCGAGTTAAGAGTGAATTTGCTTGCTGTGGAATACCATTTTTTCTTAAAAGAATGACTGACAAAGTCAGACATTGATACCTGACAGACGTTTTCTTGAAAAATAATGAAGTCTGTCACTTCAAGGAAAACTGACAGTGTTCGTTGGCAATGATAAAAATCAAGCTTTCAAGTAAAAATTAGATAGTTGGGAGAAAGTGGTATCCCATCTCGACCTTAGAAGTGCCCCAAGTATTTTAGAATGGAGATTTGTGTTAAAAATTATGGTTTCTCTCTCATTAAATATGCCGACATGTGTAAAGTCCTTATCATTTAGTGAGCCAGTTTTTCCAAATTATCAGTACACATTGTTACATAACCATGCATGGGTTAAAAAAAAACATAACAATGACTTTTAATGTAGAAAGTAAAAAAGTATTTGATAATGTTTCAGAATCTGTCTTGTGTGATCTTATAAAGTAACTATCAAGTTTAGTATAGTATTAAAAAATTGCCACAATTACCTTGAAAATGACTTGACTATTTAATGGTTATGGGCGTTCAGGGGAGGGAGAGAATGAATGAATGGATAATGAAAGAGAGGCACACAGATACACACATAGGCACACACAGAAATGTTGGGGGGCAATGATTAGTGTTTCTCCATTTTCCAAGCGTATTTGTGTGAGCTATTTTCATGCACTTAAACCAAACAATCACATGTAACAGATTGAAGGCTGCGCGTTGAATCTAGGTGTCTTCAATTAAGTGAGGCATTAATGAGATTTTTAATGCAAGACCGCTCCTTCATTCTTTTTAAAGCTTTTTTACATAAAAACAAGTTATGCTTATCTTAATTCAGCATGAATTTTAAAGTGTTTGTTTAGTATCTCAGTTTTTAAATTCATAACTGAAAAGAAAAATGACATGGGGCTACACAAACACCCAAGTCACTGCCTTCCAATCTGTGCCCGCTCACAGTGACCCGAAGACAGGGTGGCCGTGTCCCTGTGGGTTTCTGAGTCTAGTTCTCTATGGGGTCGAACGCTGTCTTTCTCTTGTGGAGCCGCTGATGGTTTCAAACTGCAGACCTTGAGGATCAAGTCCCAACGCAGAACTCCTCTGCCATCCGGGCTCCTCCAGCTGCACAAGGGGGAAGAAAGTCACTCACCTCCATGTGACCCAGAGCAGGTTTCTTAGAAGCCAAGGCCAGGCCTCCCCACGTTACCCATTCTCACACCTGATGCCCCTCCCACGGCTCTTTCTGCTTTTCAGCTGGGTTCCATCATCCATTGCAATGGCCCTACAGAACTGCTCATCGACAGTGCTCACAGTTACAGGGTTCATTAAAGAAGTAAATGGGTTACAGATGCTCAATTATTCAGCTAGGATAGCTGCTTCTTAGCCTGGCAGACAGCAGGCCCCTGAGCCACACAGCTTGTTGGCCTCTGCCCTGCTGGGCAATGTTACAAAGCTCTTTTAGGAATGCTAATAAATGCCCCCAAAGCCAAGCACTCCACTGTAAGCCTCCACACCACCGAGGGGCTCATCTCTAGCTCTCTGGGCCAGCAAACCCAGCTGTCCCTCCACCCTGCCCGAAGCCACTCAGCTTTACTTGCTTTGTGTGCTGGGCAGGTCACCACTGTGGCTCCAGCTGTGACTCTTTGTGTTGCTGCCTCCTAGATCAGGGAAGTTCAAAGCTCAGGGGTCTTAGAGTGCCAAGAATGTGCTCCACCCCGCTTTTTCTCTTACTGGTACATCTAAAATGGTTCCTTCTAGAGCCAGCAGGACGGCCATCACAATTAACCCTGTTACCAGTCACTGAAGGCTGCATCCCATCAGCCTCTTCCCTCACCTTTTCTTAGACCCAGAAGGAGAGGTCATTAGGGCAGAGTAACCACGACTGTGGCTCTTCACTGCCGTCAAGTCATTGCCGACACATAGCAACCTGGCAGGGCAGGGTGGAAGTGCTCCAGTGAGTTTCTGAGACGTAACTCTGCGGGGGGAGAAAGCCCTATTTTTCCATGGAACAGCTGGTGGTTTCAGACTGCTGACCTTGCAGTTAGCAGCCCAGTGAGTCACCACTACACCCTCTGGGCTTCTTAGACTCTGGCTAGAAGAGCCATATTGAATAATCCACTGCACTGGGCTGCACTGAACTAGCATAAGAAATGTGAATGGGTATCACCCACATTAGTAAGGGGTGCGGGGAGGAGAGATTCTTTGGAATTTTCAGTAGTTTTTAAGAGTAAAAAGGGTCCCAAGACCAACTATTCTAAGAGCTAAGTAGGCTCAAGTGATGGCTCCATTAGGCAGGGAGAGATTGTAGAAGTTAGGGAAAAGCTCATAGCTAATCGATGCTATTTCTTAGGAAAGATGAAAAGGGGGTGATTCTAAGTTCAAGTCGAGGAAATGGCTTATGATAGAATCAGGAATGCTTCCTTTCTGTAGCGAGAGAGTAGGAATGGTTGAGTGCAAACTCCAGGTAGGCTTAGCTTTTGTGAAGGGAAACTAGGGTTAGGTGCTGGTCTCTGTTTTTTCTAAGTGAGATGAAACCAGTGAGCATGAAAAAAGGAGCACTCGTGAGGAGGAAGAGCGAATGGGAGAGTAATCAGTTCGGGCGGTGCTGGATCACTCCATGGAGTTGTTTTTAACCTACTTAGTTGTATGATTCTCTTTTTTTCCTTCCAAGTACAGGATTGTAGAAGGCTCCATGAATTTAGGGTTCTAGTTTTTCCTCGTAAGTTTAAAAGAGGGAGAGAGGGGCCCAGGATTTAAAAGCATATGCACAGTAGCAGTTAGAATGAGGATCCAGTCTCTACAGCAGCGGTTCTCAACCTATGGGTCACGACCTCTTTGGGGGTCGAAGGACCCTTTCACAAGGGTCGTCCAATTCATAACAGGAGCAAAATTACAGTTATGAAGTAGCAACAAAAATAACTTTATGGTTGGGGTTCACCACAACATGAGAAACTGTTAAAGGGTCGTGCCATTAGGAAGGTTGAGAACCACTGCTCTACAGGAATTATAATGGTGAGCAGTGAATAAAGAAGTGGGAATAAGAGGACGCTGAGGATCATGAGAAAGTAGTAGGTTAATTGTAGCTGAAGCTAGCTGAAAGGACAACTGGTCAGAAAGTAGGGCACTTAAGTTGGCATTTCCTGTTTTTGTGGTTCTAGGTGTGATTAGTAACTGAAGAAAAGTGGAGAAATGGGTCACTGGAGAGAAGCAGCACAGGGAACTAGGAGGCCATAGAGTTGCATGAGACCGAGCCTGGGATAAAAGTTTTCTGTTAATGAAGCAATCGACCACAAGAGGTCAGTAGAAGATAGCAACACTGTCAGAGAGAAGGTGCATAGCGGTTACTCTGTGCCTCAGAATTGTCACTGACTACAGGGCGAATATTATATTTCAGACTAGCCAGATTTCAATTAAGACGAAGGAATAGTTGTTAAGCCAGTTGGAGACTGTACATCACAAAATCGAAATTAATAGATTGGAAAGATTTGAGATGGAGGATAGGAGTGGGGCTATCACTCAAATCCAGCAAGACACAGACCATTCTTGGGATGCGTGTTTGGGTTATAGGAGATGATCCAGAAGGACATGCATTTTTAGCAGAAACTAAGGTGTAACCCAAAAATCATTGCCAGCCACTCGATGCCAAGTAGAAGCAGATTTGATTTTGTGCATGTACACACACAACTCAGATGCAAATTGCTGAAAGGAAAGGTGTTTTAGAGTGTTCCACATTGTGATATCCATCGCAAGTAAAAGATGAATGGATTTTAGTATGTCTCTGCAAACCAGAAGAAAGCATAATGGTTAATGTCTAAAAACAGCACTGTTGGTTGTTTTCAAATAACCGGCTTTCTTATTTGGTTAAGCCAGCATTTGTTAAGCATCTGCTGTGTGGAAGGCAGAGAGATGAGTGTTGTCCAAATAAAGAGGCGACTGCCCTGGTGGGTCTGAAATCTAATGAGAGAAGCCAGTTGATTGTAATACAAAGTAGATCAAGGTAAACTCTCTGATGGAAATAAAAGAACATAAAGATAAATTCATCGGAAAGCACTCAAGAGCCTCTTGGAGGAAATAGAACTTTTGAATTCCTGTTTGATGGTTTTTACTGGCCATGGGCAAGCCAGGCCAGGCACATGCTCAGAGGACACTGCACCAGTTGATGGGGAGTTCTACTACAGAGCGCACAGGGCTTCTCTTCTCCCCATCCTCCCAGTAGCCTCTGGAAAGCAACAGGATTTTGAAGAGTGAAATAAACTGGGACATCTCTAATTAGAAAGGTACCTCTGGCAATGGTCTAAGGCAAGATAGGTTATGGAGATTTTAATTTTTTTTAATGAAGGCAAGGTGAGTAGACAGGAAATGTATAATGGTTCAGATACGAGAGGATGAGGACGCCTGTATGCAAGGATCCAGTGGTAAGAGATGTCAGGGAGGAAATGGTGGGAGAAGTTTGGTAGAGGGAATGACAGACTTTAACAAAGGCCATATGAAAGATACAATTAGAAAATGACTGGTTATTTTTCTATACCCAAACCCACTCATTCCGTTGATTGTGATTCACGGTGACTACATGGAGGCTGTCAACCCTGTGGGAGCAGGCAGCCTCATTTCTCCCACGGAGCTGCTGCTGGTTTTAAACCACTGGCCTTGCAGTCAGCAGTCCAGCACGTTACCTGGCAGTCTCGCCAACGAAAGATGGGTTCTTTTCCTGACCTCAGATGACTCCCATGAAGCATGAAATTAAAAAGGGGAGGGCCATATATTGCCTGTTTCAAATTTTGCCATAAACATATCCTTTAAGATAGGAAATAAAATGGCCTGGAAAAAGGCACTGTTTTAACTGCCTGTCTTGTTTTAACCATCACCAAATTAAACTCACTGCCCATTCCAGCTCACAGTGACCCTATCGTCCAAGACTATAACTACTGCAGAAAACCTCATCTTTTTCCTGCAGAGCAACTGGTGGCTGCTTGTGATTAGCGAGGGGCCCGGTACGTAATCCACCAGGCCCCCTCTGCATGGTTTTACAAGGCGCTGAATTCTCTGGTTGTCAGCTTGTGCAATCATGAGGTGTCGAAGGGATCAGGTATCAGGCATCATCAGAACAAAAATTCATATTGTGAATAGAGTGGGTGTGGGTGTGGAGTCGAGACCCAAAGCCCATTTGTAGGCCACTGGACATCCCCTTACTGAAGGGTCACGGGGAGGAGACAAGCCAGTCAGGGTGCGATGCAGCAACGATGAAACATACAACTTTCCTCTAGTTCCTAAATGCTTCACCCCGCCCCCCACCATTATGATACCAATTCTATCTTACAAGTCTGGCTAGACCAGAGGTTGTACACTGGTACAGATAGGAACTGGAAACACAGGGAATCCAGGGCGGATGATCCCTTCAGGAACAGTGGTGTGAGTGGCGATACTGGGAGGGTAGAGGGAGAGTGGGTTGGAAAGAGGGAACCGATTACAAGGAACTATATGTGACCTCTTCCCTGGGGAACAGACAACAGAAAAGTGGGTGAAGGGAAACGTCGGATAGGGCAAGATATGACAAAATAACAATTTAACTTTCAAGGGCTCATGAGGGAGGGGGAGCGGGGAGGGAGGGGAAAAATGAGGACCTGATGCCAGGGCTTTAAGTGGAGAGAAAATGTTTTGAGAATGATGAGGGCAATGAATGTACAAATGTGCTTTACACAATTGATGTGTGTATGGATTGGGATAAGAGTTGTATGAGCCCCTAATAAAATGATTTTAAAAAAAGAATTAATTAAAATCCCAGTCTTTATCAACATGTTATCATCTACTTTATGTATAGATTTAAAATGTGCATATATTGCTATCAGAAATTAGGGTATGTCAATATTATATTAAGTAATAATATAGTAGCAAATTGTTAGAATACTTCCAGCATATTTTTACAGATAGCCTAATTTCCTCGATGCATTCCATTTTTCAAATGGGCTTTCTTCAGTTTGTTTTCTTGAAAAATACATCTGACGTTGTTTTTGTTTTTGTTCAGTTTTAATCGCCTGGATCTACCGCCGTATAAGAGTTATGAACAACTCAAGGAAAAGCTTCTTTTTGCAATCGAAGAGACAGAGGGATTTGGACAGGAGTGACGGTGGCTTGTCTAGAGGAGCTCTTGCTTTGAAATACTCGAAACAAGAAAAATTGCACAGAGAGTGTATATAAGCTGTTCACTCTGTACAGTGAATCTTCTGAACCTCTCAAAGTATGTTTTCCGTTCTTCCACAGAAATATGCAAAACAGCTCACCCTTTTCTACTTTATTTATTGTTTCCTTGAAGTAACTGACCAGGAAAAGGAAAGTTCATCCTTAAATTTTGAAGCAAGCAAGACTTTATTAAAAAAGAGAAAAATAAGTATATATCTATATAAACATATGATAGTGGCTCTAGTTTTATAGAGCCATGAGTGTATTAAACATGACAGCCATTCATTCAAAAAGATCTGGATTCGCTTTAACTTGTGTCTCTTATCCAGAGGAAATGCAAATTGCTCCATGTTCTCCCCTATGCAACATCTCTTCAGGGTGTTTTGTTGCTTGGCTGTTCAGGAAGGTATTAAGGGCTTAGGCCAAATCTTACTTTGAGTATATTAAGAAATGCTGCTGGCTTTTCTGAAGACAGGTGCTTGAACCCGTCGATTTCTTTTAAAATAAATACAGTAGTTGGAGTTTTTCCCTCTTTGCTACATCAAACACAAAGACATGAATGAAACCATAACTTTCACAAAAGTCACGTATCAGGACTGATGCCATGAGGTTATTTGTAGGGATTGGAAATCATTCATTGAGCAGCATAGAGGTTTGTTTACATTGTTACTTTGGGATGCTACGTACTTGTGGAATTAAAAAGAATCAGGCAAGTACTGTTTTTAAATCTGTGGTCTTCAAATTGAACACATAAGAAATTGATGCAATTTGATACTTAGGAACCTATCAAAGGAAATGTGAACTTCACTGCTTCTGTTTGTGTTCAGAGTCTGAGTTTTATAAAATCAGATGGAATAAAGGGTTACACGTGCATTTAAATGCTCAAATGAGACTAGCGATTTTCTATTAGTGTTCAAGTGTTTCCATTCTTCTGAAATTCATGAAAAGTCTATGTACTTGAATTAAATAAGCGTATATGAAAATCTTTTGGTCCTCCCTACTTTTTACATAGACCAAATTATTTTTGTTCTAAATAAACAATTAACACCTTTTCATTGTTTTTCATTATTAAGGGCATTTGCTAAACTACAAAGATGTATAACAAAATCTTATGTAAATGATATTAATGCTACTTTTAGCAAACAGGGCTTCCTTGTTTATAAAAAATTTACGTTTCCATTTGTAACATTCTTTCAATATGCACTGTAAATTTCATTAAATTTTACTTAAAAATTTTTTTATGATCATGGAACTGACTTTCCAGAGTCTAACAGGTCACTATTACATGCATACAGAAAATACAGACGTTTCAGATTTCATTGCTCTCGGCAAGTCTGCAAAAATTTTATTTTTCTACACATTAACCTATTGTGTTCTGCCATTTTATTCAAAATTTACAGTAAAGGTAAAATAAAAGCAGTGGTCCACATGGTTGACTCCTTTCCCAAATTCTAACTACTCTTTTGGTCATTGTCCAAAAACCCCAAAAAGGTATGAGTTATACAAATAACTCTTTAAACAAAATGGCATTAAGTTGTACTGTGAGTTAAGTATCAGACAAAGAAAATACAAACTACTATGTGAATTTTCCTTTGGCAGTCATTCAATGAAGATATGTATCATTTAGCAGTTTTATTTGAAGCTAGGTAGAAGGAACCATTAGCTAGAGGGTTCAGGGTGAGTTCCCACTTCTGGCCCCGTATCCAAGTTAACATACATCCTGATAATGGTACAGAGACTGAACCAGCATTCTGGAGAAGGCTACCTTGGAGAACCATCAGTGCCTTTCCTCAGACCCAGTTTTAACTACGCTGCCTGGCAGGCAGAGCCATCCTACCTCCTCACTGGCAGTCTGAGGAACTGGACAATGGGTGGCCCACTTCACTTGTGTGTGTCCCTGCCCTGCAGTGGGCGAACCATAAAGAAATTATAAGTGCAGAGTCCCTGTGCCCAGACATGAGGTTCATGAGGAACTAGGCAAGAGAGGGAGGCTCAAAGGGGTTCACACATTGCCATTTCACTTCAGTGATGAGCCCAGGGGATAAGATAGGCACAAACCAATTTTCTCCCTAAGATTGGTTATGCCCATCTTCCAGGGAAAGAAACTACCAGTGGTTTCTTTCTTTAGTACTCTCTCCATCCTAGACAGGTGAGTGTCAAAGACTTGAACGTCTGACTTCAGGTAAGCAACTAGCAGCTCTTCTGACCGTGAAAACTGGATGCACTGGTATGTGTCTACCATGTTGCCAGACAACTTTGCGTATTCAAAAAGACCCTTGACTGGTAAGTTGTGCCTGAACTGGGCCATTTCGGGATACTTACCATACATACTTTGTGTATAAACCGAGTTTTTCAGCACATTTTATGCAGTTTTTGCGGTAAAATCAGGTACCTCGGCTGAGATTCAGGTCGGCTTATACTTGAATGTATACGGCACTTGGCAGGCGGTCAGAGCTTTGGGCTCCTGAGCGTGTCAACTGTAACCGCATGCCTTTATGAAGACCCAGAAGACTGAGAAGATGGTTGTTCTTGGACAGCGGCGTGGATGGTCTGCTACACACTGCTGGCCACCTTTGATTCCTGTCCTCTAACTTCCTGAGTAAACTGCTGCCAAGTGTGGCTACTGTAGTCTTGCTGGGTCTGAGTGTTATAACTGAACCTGAAATTATCCTCAGGAGGATATTGCAGAAGCAAAAGAGAAATTTTGTTGAAATATGCAGATGAGAGAATAAGGGTTCCGTAACACCTCCCCGGCCCCTCCCTCCCAAACCCATTGAACAGTCAAACTTGAAATCACCTGGGGATGTGGTTCTGCCCCTCGGGAGATAAACCCAGGCTCTATCCAAAGTCTGCCTTTTTAGGTTTCTTTGTACATAGTGTATCCTCTTGGGTCACCAGACATGGGTCGTTGCCCACAGAAGGTGGTAAAAGAACAGGACAGTCATTAGTAACTCTAAAGTCCTTGTACCCTAGGCCAAACATAGCCCTCCTCCACGTCCTCAGTAACACCCGGGTACAATCCAAGATAAATACAGTGAACACCAGGTGAAGGCATACAATACCCCAGTGATGGAGCCAAATCCAAAACAAATCCCAACTAAGTACTCAGATAATATTATTTTTACTATTAGTATTTTAGTGTCTACTGATAAATCCTTTAAATAACCCTAATCTTCACAAGTCCATGGTTATTTTTTGTTTTAATGCTTTCTTTGCAGATAAAGTGAGGCTGAGAGAATTTTACCATCAAGAAGTTACAAAGCTGCTCAGTACTCAGAGTAAGGGCCACTTACAGTCAAACTCTTAATCCTCAGCAGAGCAGATCCACACGGGGGTCTTAAAAAACAGCGCAGGCTCTTAACACACTTAGAGGACAGTACTACAAATCCCTGTCTGCATGGTCGTGAGGAGATAAACAGCTCCCACGTGGGGCTCACAGGAGAGCAGAGGGAAGGAGAGTGACGGCCCTGGTTCCCTGCAGCGGGCCTCGAGCTGACTGAGGAAGCGTCCGTTTGAGACCTAGGGAATGTGGCTCCTGGAAGTTCAGACGAAGCAACCTGGAAAGTGCAGACTCGGGATCTGGGCGAGATACATCAGAAACATCCACTGGTGAGTAAAGGAAAAGGTCGACAAAGCTTCTCCAAAACGCCAGCCGCTGAATTTCCTGGGCCTTTATTCCAGAGAAGGGAAAACGTCTTCGAACTCCGTGCACGATGTTCATAGCAGCTTTATTTGCCATAGCAAAGCAATTATAGCCCAAATGACTAAAAATACGGGCTTATCTATGCCAAGGGGATACTAGTCAGCATTGAAAAGGGGCAAACTATTGATAGCACAAAGTTGGACCCCCAAGGAATTGTGCTGAATGAAAAATGGCAGGTCCCAAATATTCCTATTGGATTCCATTGACAGCATTCTCAAAATAACCCAATTGTAGAGTTCGAAAAAGGATTATTGGTTGCCAGCGGTTAGGGATCAGTTAGAGGGGCAGCACGGAAGATTTTGTTACGGTGGGACAGTTCTGTCCTTCCCTACATTCACACACAGTGAAACCACACAGAACTACACACGCAGGTGCAGGTAAAACATGAACGAGCTCAGTGGACTAGACCATTGTCCGTATCAGACTTCACCACTGGGGGAAACGATACATTGAACTGTCATTTTTGCAATCTCCTTTCAATCTATTTAAAATTTTGAGTCTACAAGGTATCAGAAACCAGACTCTCCCCTGAATAAAAGGCTTTATTATTGAAAGGTACCTCATTTCGTAAGACCGCTTTTAAGAGAGTACCCTCATTTTCACTTAGTTTTTCTGTTTTGTTTGCATATAACTCACATACTATGCAATTTAAAGGCTTATGTATATTAGAGTAGTACAGTCGTCACCAGGATCAGTTTTATGTTCATTTTTGTATAAATTAGAATTAGCTCCCCCCCACCAAAAAAAAAACAACTCCCATCATAACACTAAGAAACCATTAATCTAGTTACTGTCTCTATAGATATATCTATTCTGGATTTCATATAAAGAAAAACATTAAAAATAATAATCATAAAACAGAAAAACCTCAACCCAAGAGAAATCAATATTAAAAAAAACTAAGGGACAAAGACGAGGGTTTTAAGCTCCTGTAAAGAGTCTTGGAAACCCACAGGAACAGTTTTACCTTGTACTATCAGGTTGCTGTGAGTCAGGATTAATGGCAGTGAGTTTGGTTTGAGAACAAGTTAAAATTGGGTCATAAAGGGAAAAAAATGGTAAATTTTAACATTTAAATGAACAAACATTAAATTGTAACCATGTATATCTGCAGTAATCCACTTTTTAATGCACTGTGAGGAAACGCTGTCCACACGACTAGTCAATGTGTACAATTCAAAACCAAAAAACCTGCCATGGGGTTGGTGTCAACTCATGGCAACCCTTTAGGACAGGGTGGAACTGCCCCGGGAGTTTCTGGAACTGTTTACCGGAGTAGCAAAACCTGCTTCTCTCCTGAAGAGAATTCACAGGAGACGATCTACATGGTGACTCTACAAATGGACTCAGCTTTGTCATCCACAGCCCTCTGCCAACTGGATGCTCAGTATAGGCTTTAGTCCAGTTCTTTCTTCTGGTCTTGGCTTTTATTATTTACTATCCATGGATTACACAGGCACCAGTACTTCTGTACGGACTTAGTTGACACCCCTTCACCTCTTCCCATTTCTTCATCTCCTCCCATTTAATTACTTGCTATTATTGGTAATTAAACCCCGCCCCCCTGCGTACATGCATGCATGCACGCACACACACACACACTCAAATCCTCTGAAAAGAACATCATATAGTCATTCTAAGAAAGTTGAAAATGAGAAAATGTCCAATGAAAATAGTAAAATAGCATGCTAATAAGAATTAACTCTAAACAAATGTTGCAGATAAAAAATCCAAACCAGAAACTCAGGTAAGCAACCTAAAGATCTAACATGGCAAACAACAAAAATCAGTTGGGGTAAACTGAAGACAAAAAAAGGTGGGGCAGAATGAAGACAGACTTCTGAGAAATGAAAACCAGGTAGGTATATTAAGGAAGCATACATACAAGAAAAAGAATAGTAAGAGATTAGGAGAAATGAAGAGCCACGAAAATGAAACAAAAAGAAAAATCACACTGATAAAATATAGGTGAAGATCCAGTATGCAACTAAGTGGAGTCTGAAATGTTGGACGAAACATGTAACACTCTTCTCAAACTGTGACAGTCAAAGTTGAAGTGATCCACAAGGCAAATCGACTAGCCTCCAAAACTGATTATCAGGAGGGAATAAAATGGATCAGTTGTAGATCAAATTTAAATCAAATGCAATGTATGAGAGGGTACCCAAAAAAAACTGGAATTGCGCTGGGCAGAGCAGAGGTTTCATAGGCATTTTTCTCCCTGTGCAAGCAGTAAGCAACTCGCTCGGAGTTCCTGCACCAGTGGCCCCACCTGGGAAGGTTCTTTCTGGTCACAGTAAGTTTTTTCATAAAAGGAATTTTGCTGAAACCTCATTTTTGTGATGGCTGATTTGATGGCATAGAAAAGGCAGCCAAACAAACGAGGGCGGTGCTGTCAACCATCCAAACAGATGAGTTTGAAAATGTTTCCAAGAATGGAATCGCAGATTTGACAAATGTACTAAGTGTGATATGGTTGTTTTGTAAAAAAAATTTAAACACATAGCTTTGAAAAAAAAGGTTATTTTGGTACCCTCTGCTATGTTCTGAGACATTTGAGAAAATGGGAGTTTGGCTGGATATCAGACGATGTTGGCAAATGATTAGCTTTCTTAGTTGTTTTTTAGGAGGTCATCCTTATTGTGCAAAGATGCATGCTGAACTATGGAGTGGTGACATTTCATCATGCTTTCGATTTCCAATTTTTAGAACTGTATGTACAAATATATATGACAAAATACATACATAAATTTAACACAAGGTTAACAATTGTTGAATGTGAGTGGTGGGTATAAAGAGTTCACTACATGGTTTTCCTTTTTGCTTAGAAAGTTACAGGATAAAACAAAAAGAAGCAACATGACACACCCATAGTTTGGGGTTGTAACAAAAGAATTTCCAAATCCTTTGAGGGGAAACCTGTGTATACACCGTGATCTAAATGGTGCTTGTTGCACGTGTATTTTTCACACACTGACAATGGTTAGGTGCCAAAGGCCAGGTTGCCATTAGAAAACGGGGGATACAGCAGCAGACCATAACACGGAAGAGGCTATCATTACATAGCCGGCAGATTGCCTCCTTATGTAGTCGCTAGATTACATCATTACGTGACTCTAAACCACCAAGAACCATCACAATCAATGTTACTCCCCCTCCCATTTGGGCATTGATTACTACCAGAAGTACATCGTTAACCTACAGAACAGGTGAATAGACTGTGTGTGTGCTAAATGCAAAATGTGGGAGAAGATAGTTGATAAACACTTCTGTTTACAAAACTTAAAATTTACAGTAGTGGCACCCAGGTCTCAAGTAACACTGCTTCACCTTCATTTTGATTTCCATTTAAAATGCCAAGTGTGGTTTTCCGTGTAAGCCATTGTGAAAATACTTCACGTTTTGAAAAGGACACAACTCCATTTTTAGTCCCCTCCTGACTTATTTTCCTTGTGCAGGTTCCCTCCAAGATACATCATTTAGCCACTTCACACCGACACTGGAACTTGCACAGTAATCGCTCCGCAAGATCTCAACTTTGCATCAACCCAACTCCCCTCTCCCACGGAGCTGTCTTTGCTTCATCTGCCATCCTAATGTGGTAAATCTTCCCTAGGATTTACTGACCACTCTATATTGCTCGTGTCGCACAGATGCAAAATAACCAGCCACGGAATCCGGGAGATAGCTCCATCACTCTTATGACATCTGTTCCTTTTATCTGGTGATTTATGAGGAAACCTAACACTGTATTTAATTTATTACACTGTCGCATTAAAAAAGAGAGAAAACATCTATGGTAAATGTATTTATAAATTGAGGAAAAGGCGATGTTAGGTAGTCATGTGCTGTCTTTGAAAAAGTTCTCAATTCTTGTCGCTGAAACTTGTAAGCAACTGAGCAGCTTCGGTCTGTATCTGAAATAGAAAAATAGGTGTTAGAAGCAGAATAGCAGGGAAGTTACCTTGTGAAAATTTTCATAATGTGGAATATGGTTTCTAACAGTTTCTAGGATATAGGGCATAGCAAGAAAAAAAGTTGACAGTAACCAAATAAGACTCTTTCAGAGAATTCTTCCACTTCAGTGCACATACTTTGCCTTTGACGTTTTATAAATCTTACTTGATTTGTCATTTATGTCAAACGGGAATCAGCAAGTAATCTCTCTTTGGTGATAACAGCTAAGCAATTGCATACGGAAACTGGTGTGCTGTCAATAAATTCACATTTGAAACGAATGCTATTTTCACCCCACAATCTCCTGTATCTAGAGAATCTGGTTTTTAAGTTTTTAAATTACTTTTATTTACCAGTGCCTCAGTGGACACCTGTGTGCCTTACTTTACCTGTTTGTCATCTTCTGTGTGTGCTGGATAGTCTTTGGCTTTCATCAGCCAGAAAGCAGCAAGTTTTTTGTTCTGTAATTTCAAATAGGTCTTCCCTAACAGCAGCAAGTTTTTGCTGTAGAAGTTGGGATCCACTGTATATAAGAAAGAAAAACAAACTTACCTCAGAGGAAATGTTGCTTTTATTTTCACTGGTTTCATTTTTTCTGGCCTGAGTTCTAATAATAAATTTTATGCCAATAACTGATTTACGCTATTATTGGCTTTTGATCAACTATTCATACCTCAGACAAATATTTTTAAAATAATAATTAGCATTTACCAAGTACCTGTTGTGTGATAGGCACTATATTATACATAGTTCTACTTTTCATAGTGTTCTGAAATAGGTATTATTTCCATTTTATATTTGAAAAACTGAGACTCCAGACAAAATGTAAGCGTTGTAAGTAGAGTGATTTTCTTTTCATCTCTCCGTTCCTTGGTGTACTCTAAGTGCCTGTCACATCCCAGGCACTGGGAGCGTGCTTGATGATTAGTGAACATCATCGAGAGGACCAGGTTTTCTACAGACATTTGAGCAGCACTGGGATCGACTCAACAGCAGTTGGAGGATCATTAGCTGTATGATCTTGTGCTAAACATTTCACCTGTCTAAACTTCAGCTCCAACAAGCCAGCGCCCTCAGGGGGATTCGTACTCACAGCCACTCGACAGCACAGACTAGAACTGCCCCCTCGGCTTTCCAAGGCCGTGCCACCAGGGATCCAACAAGGAAAGTTGAATTATATACAATAAAGGACCACTCCAGAATTAGAGCTCTAAAACCTATTTCTTGTTAAGGTGCTCTTCACTGGATGAAAATTTTTTAAATTGAAAAACAAATTTTTACCTGTCTTAAAACAACTACTGTAAAAAAGTAATTTTTTTAAAATTTAAAAATCGATATTCATGCAACTCTGCATTCACACAGTTTTAACTCTATGAGTATGTGATACCAACATGTTACCTTGTTCTGCCTTGTGAAAATAGTGTAAGGCCTGTTAAAAACACAAATAAAACGAGTAAATGCATTTTCTCCAACAGCCTCTCTAGTGTTAAATGAAAGTAAACTAAATCACCTAATAGTCCATTTTCAACAGTAACAGTTAATAGAAAACCAAAGCCAAACTCCTTGCTATTGACTCTATTCTGACAAGAGACAACTGCCCCTTGGTTTCTGAGACTAACACTGTATCTGAATAGAAAGCCCGTCTCTCTCCCACCTAGGGCTGGTGGTTTCTGACTGCTGACCTTGCAGTTAACAGCCCAATTCGTAACCAGGACGCTAGCAGGATTTCTAGTAGTTAATAGAATTGGAGAGAAAGGATTATAATATATGAATGTATAGTCCACTTCTGAAAGGAACTTTGTTGCTGTTTAGAACAATACAAAATTAGCAGCACTCATGGAAATATTATGTAGAATCCAGCTACTTAACCTTTCTTCTCTCAAATCTTACATTGATTGCTCGTAAAATCTAATAAAACCCTAAATTTACTCAGAGGCCTAAGTTATATTTGTGAACTTTATGAAGTCCTTTATTGATATTGTTCCAAGGGAAAAAACTGTTCTTTTGAGTCTGATACTCTAATTCTTCTTCTACCATTTAAGCTACTCTACGTAGTATTAATTTAGTGTTGTTGAGAATGAACACAGCAGATGCCCAGTGCACAGTCTCCACGTGTCCCACGGAGGGCCCCTGAGTGCTTGCCCGCCGCTTCTGAGTTGCTCCTTGCTCGTTAGCATACACTCACTGTCCCCAGGCTTCCTAGCTTATTTTTCAAGATGCCATGTCAATTTGATGCTGTGTTGACAATAATGATAAAATTCAGTTGTGTAACCCACCCTTAATCAATACAAGCTTTCCATCCCAGTTCAACACCCCCCCCCCACCACCACCACCACCACTCCTAGTAACTACTCAGAAATTTTGGTCTTTAGACATTTGCCTTCTCGGTTCTTTTCATGTAAGTGAAGTGATACAATATTTGCCCTGTTGTGATTGGCTTATTTGGCTCAGCACAGTGTCTTCAACCTTCATTCATACTATACAGAGGAAAGAATACTATCATGTAAAACACAGCTGTTTTGGCCTTTTCCTATCCTAATAGTGACTACTAGCAAAAATTAGATATAATAAAAAACTAAATTTTCTCAGATAAATTATACCAGTGAGTTTTATAAATCCCTATATTATTGAAATTCCTACCAAAAAAATGTAAGTTTCAAACTCTGCCCATGGGGGTTTCTTTGGTGGGGGGGTTGGAGGGAGGGTGTTCTTGCCTATAATCAGGTTGTTTCTTCTGCAATAACTACTGCTGAGCTGCTGGGTAGATTCACGCTTACACATTTTCAGTTAGCAGTCAAGCACTCAAACACCGAACCCAGCGGTTCTCAACCTGTGGGACGCAACCCCTTTGGGGGTTGAACGAACCTTTTTTTCACAGAGATTGGCCAATTCATAACACTAGCAAAATTATAGTTATGAAGTAGCAACGAAATAATTGTATGGTTGGGGGTCACCACCACATGAGGAACCGTATCTGAGAACCACTGACCTAGAACAAGAAAAGCCGAGCCCCTCTCCATGATACACATACTGGGAGAGCCTTTGCAGTGACTCTCATCCTTACTCTGCAAGTGTTCTTTGTGATGAGTAAACCAAATTGTTTACCAAGAAATACTTTAAAAGTATTTTTAACAGGAATAGCACAAAGGTCTTAAAATATGAAACAATATGAGCCTTTCATACTCACTTTTTACAGAAATAGGATTAATGTTCCTTTACCAACACAGATCACATCCTTTACTTTTTCAGATAAATGATTCATTATTGTGTAGAATGTACCTTAATCATGCAAGGTAAGAGTAACTATATTTTCTGGGTTTTTTTTACTTTTATATAATATAGACCGAACAGAAAAGGAAAATAAAATTTAGCCATGGTCTATGTTAGCTGACAATATACCAGAATTGTTAGCCACTCACGTAACGCAAGAAAGAAAAAAAAAAAAAAACCACCACACTCACCAGCCATGGACAGGAAATAAAAGTGATAGACAGTGGAATAGGAGAATTAGTAACTTGCTCAAGTCCCTCACTGAATTAGACTTCAGCTGGGTGACTCAGTAGACTGGTAGTTATGAAACTGCTACTAAATTTAAAAAGGACATCACACTACCTCCTCATAGGTGGAACTAGGAGGAGTTGCAAACAGCATTTTAGCAATGTTTCTTTGATACCAAGGCATCTCTGCAAATGTGAAACACCTGTAAGGAAACAAAATTATGTATTTAAAACTGCAGCATTTTTCTCTTCTCTTATAAAGAGCTAAGCATCTCAATAGGTACTATAAAAGGAGTTTCCTCCTGCTGTATTTTGAAAAATTAGTATTTTACATGCTCTCCAGCGGGTTAATAGCCATGCTGAGTTACCTAGAGGCTGACTTGTATTCATCCACAGTTGCAGGTGTACTTTGTGATTAATTATGAATAAATAGTGAGCGTAGCCATCATGCTAATAGAGAATACCATCCACCATCTGAGTGCTCACTTTGCGCCAGGTGCTGGGTTAAGTGATCATCTCCCTCATCTACTCCCTGCAACGATGTACAACAGAACCATTCTCCCTTTTTCCCACCAGCCTTTTCAAATAATGAAATATAGTCAAGAAAAAGGAAAACAACTACACATGCTATGCATAAATACAGCGACCAACACTCTTCTAAGTCTACATTCATAAAAGGGTGAGACACATGACTAATGCCCATGAATTTTCATATATTCTTAAGAGAAGTAAGACAGTAATGGAGCTCTCATCAGTCTAGACTGGGCAACAGAATTCCTCGCTCACACGTCTGATTGCTGGCATCTGAATGACTGACTGACGGTCCTTCAGTAACCGTTAGTCCCAGTGCCTGTACTATGGGGTATTTATGTCTCTTTTAAAATGAGTAAAATAAAGGACTGTTTATACTGTTAATCCTTTCGATGACAATATTTCCCTCTGTAATCTACACCAAAGAAGAGTGGCCAACCTGTATTGAGTCTAAATCAGCAAGCATTTAACACAAAATGCATCTCAGACCAGCAAAATCATGGTCTAATTGGGCACAAGGTCAGATAAAAATGAAAAGATACAGAAAGTCGAAGTACACTGTTCCTTAGAATCTAGTCAGATTAACATATTTTGAAACTGTGTAAGACCCTTTTAAGGCCTATTGTATTACTAAATTTCGATTAACCTAATTTCATTTAGCCTCATGAATATGATGGTAAGTCAAAAATTATTGGTACTGGGGTTCCAGTTCAGTCCAGTGCTCACCTGGCAGCACCACCAGGACTCCTTTGAAGCAAAACATGTTGACAAGTCTTTGCACTCAGTGAGTGGCTACAGACAAGTTCTTAGTAATATGGGGGGAGGGGGGGGCATAAAAAAGTTTGAGGAAAAATGGAATTAAAAGAAAATGGAATCTATGAGTTTTATGGAGTGCCTTGTACACTTGTCTTAATCTTGCTCTGGTGCCTTCAAAAGAAGAGGTCCAGCCAAAACAGTCCCAAGAGGGTGTGTTCGGTAGCTAGAGGCAGAACTAGGGGTTGTCTCTACACGCCAAAGCCCTTCCCCTTACAGGAAGTTGGAAGCTGCTTAAGGCTGGAGGGCATGTTCACATTCAGGTCTTTGAACCAGGAAGCCAGTAAACCTGGGTGGGACCCCACCTAGGGCAGGTGGGGGCTTGATTCAGCCAATAGGGTCAAACAGTATCGTTGACCACGCCTCCCAGTGGCAAGCGGAGTGGGGTGGAGCCCGAAGTTTTTGTCTCTTGGGCTCTTCCAGCAGCTCCTACACAGTTCAGGGAGGCAGGGCTGGAGGTGTTTCTGGCCTCAGGTTTCCACACGTGGGTGTCGAGTGTCCTGAAGGTGCCTGTGTAAAACCTGAACCGACTTCTGTCCTTTATAAAACCCACTTGGATCACAAACCAGGCTTCTGCATGAATTCTCCAGCCCAGGGTTCAATCTTTTCTATTTTCTGGAAGGACACAGGGCTTATTTTGAAAAGTGAACTTCAGTGACGCGAAAAAGGCCAGGGAAGTTGTGCTGAGGGGCTTTTCTTCCCTTCTGACGTGTGCTCATTCCCTCCAGGAAGCACTGCTGTGTGAAGCTTCACCTTAGCCCCTGGAAAGACCCGGTCTTCCCCCACAGACTTCCTTTTGATCCCCAAACTCAAAGAACACTTGAGGGCGCACAACTGAGTCATTCAAGGATGCAAACTGTCATCTGATGAGTTGTCAACTGAAGAGCAGAGAATTCTTTAGGGAAGGATTAGAGGTGGAAACACCACATTCGGAAGTGTACAGATGGAGAAACAACACTTTAGATTTTAATATTTTTGTTTAATAAAGAGTAATGATTTTGTAGTAACATTTTTTTACTTACTCTCATGGGAATAAGAATAGTGTTTCCTAACAAAGGGAAGTTAAAGTTTTGACGGAATAGCTACAATATCCTCGAAGTCTGAGTACATGCGTCTAAATGATCTGAAAACAGGGTTTCACGTGATCAGAATCAAATTGAGTTGTTTCTAATAAAGATGTAGGTGCCAGTTAATAACTGAGTTAACACTCCAGACTATGTCAAATCGTGTGTTAACATATTTTACATGTTGTTTTAATGTACTATAAGATACTTATTATACATAGTACAAAATAAAATCATACAAAATATCATTGAAATATTAAAAGAAAGTTTCTTACCAAATACCCATAAGGTGAATTGAAGTAGCATCTTTAGGGTTCAGTTCAATTGCTTTCTAATAAGAAATAAGAGAATGTATCACATATATTTTCTAAACACCAAAAATTCTTTTGTTTGCTGAAACCAGGTTTAACAACATATATGTGTGTGTGTATGTATGTATATGTATATGTATATATACACATATATATATTGCCTTACATTTCAATTCTGCTACCATAATTAACACCAACTTCATTTCCCCTACCCTCATACTATGTCAGTTTCACTATGTTATTAATAACTAGTAACAAGATTATTGTTCTACAAAGTTGAGAACAAATATTTAAAACATGAAATATCTAAATGAAACTAGCTTTGGAAACATAATTTATAGCTCTGAATGTTTCTTCCAAATAAAAAATAAATCCTTTTTATATCAAATAGCATACAAATAATGAAAAACATTTTGCCCTAAAAGAGGGAACAAGGCATACAATTTTTATGTTTCTTTCTGTATGCAGGAATTGGTTTAATTTTCTATACTATAGTCTAGTCACTCATAGAAATGTCAACTCAGAATATACAGTGTAAAATATGTGAATGAGAACTCCCTAATTTTTATTTACTATGTAAAGGCCTATGTGAATTAGTATAAAGCTAAGTTACAGAATTATATTCAACTTTAAAGAAATTATTCTCCATTATTTCTTGAAAAGCACTAAGGAAATCCCACCAGTGAATGTTAAGCTCATTAAAATTAAAACTTAAAAAAAATAAGTCAATTAAGACTCCTTAGTGTTTATTTCCCAGTAAACCCCCATTTTCATTTTGAGTTTGGTAATGCAAGTACACATCTTCACCTATTTCTAATGGACTCTAAGACCATGGACTCTAAAATAATGACTGCCAGGGTTCAACGCACAGTTCAATGGCTCTGCCTTGTTGACCTTGGCATGCTCTATATTCTCATTACACTTAAGCCCACTCTTTTGTAGAATAGAGACTATACTTACTTCATACGATTGTGACTTTAAGCACAGTACCTGGTACTTATTCTCTGTCACTAACATCATTACTATTTTCACCTGTAGTGAGGTACCAGTCACTCAATGTATTACTGGATCTGGTGGCATGGTGGTTCAGTGCTTGGCTTCTAATGAAAAGAAAAGCTAGTGGTTTCAATCCACCAGCTTCTGTATAAAAGAAAGATAAGGCCTGGCTTCCATAAAGACTGCAGCCTAGAAAATTCTATGGACTTCGACTCTGCCTAAAACATTTCTCTGTGAATCAACTTGGCAGCACAAAACATTGATTAACGTTAGAAGTAGTAATAGCAGGCATTTGATAAAGGAGTGTGACTTGGTGGAGACCTAGCTTTAATAATAATCAGCAACCTAAATTTTACTTCTCCTTAAATAGACTTTATAGAAAATATATGTTAAAGTACTCAGATAAACTGTGCTCTCTAAGCAACCTTTCCTAACTAGAAGAGTTCTGCTAGAAAAGTAAGCCCTACCAAAAAATGATCCAAGAGACTATTTTCGCAATTCTTCCAAGAATGGGATAGAGCTACTACCATTCTAGATGCATGACAGAGAAACGCATGTGTTATATATAACGATACAATATCTTGGGCATTAGTCTAGTTTTCTTATGGAATAGGTTGAGAGGAATTGCTCTGAAGGAAACCCTTTCTTTGATAATCTTCCTCACCATTAGTTTAGCTGTCCCTCAAGCACAGGAAAAAGATATTTCCTTCTGACTTTAGTTGTAATAATAAAATTTGAAATGAAAACAGCAGAAATCAATTGGTTTAAGCCAGGGGTAGGGAATGTCCAGCCCACTGGGGAAAATCATCCTATCACTTAATGAACATCACATGGCTCACCAAAGAAAAGCAGTTCTAGCCATTACATTAAATGTTTGGAAAAATAAAACAGACTAATTTTTAAACTGATAATTTCATATGCCTCACAAATGATGTTATAAAGGCCCAAATGGCCCTTGGCAGAAAAAAAGGTTCTCCGTCTCTGGTTTAGGCCAATAGGGTAGTACAAAATGTAGCTGACTTGATACAAGTTTGCACAATAGCATTTTTCTCTTGGAACACTCACTCTTGTTAACAGCTACCGTGCTGTGAAGACCCCTGGGCTTCAGATGAGAAGTGGCACTGTGGACATGAGTCCCAAATGAATGCAGCTATCTCAATGCCCTCAGCTCGACCAAGCAGAGCAGAACTACCCCTGCTTCATATAGAGAACTGTGAGAAACAGTCTGCTGCCACTGCTATCAGCCACTAAATTTTAGGTGGGTTTTTATATAACACTAAACAACTTAATCAGAAATCTATTTAGAAAAATAGTTTTTATATTCACACAAGTTAATGACTTATCAGTACCTGAAAATGTTCCTTGATGACGTAGGCATTTGCAATTTTAACCTTGATGCCTTCATAATCTCCGACATCACTAATACAGATTGCATACCACTGAAAACGGGGACGCAAAGGATGAGGTGCTTAATATTCCATTTAAAAGTAAAACTGCAGTTATCTACTCAATAGTGAATCTCATTGAATACAAATAGCAGGACATAAAACCTGTAAGTGCAGTGGTACACACAAAGGAAAGTATACCTGGCTCTCCAGGAACTGCCATTCTAGTACTAAGCATAGTACTTGTTCATAAATAACTATAACACAAGACAGGAAGAAGCAAATCTACACATTGTTTATTACCAGCAAATAATTACAGTATAATGAACACACAAATAATAACTCATGTTTCTGGTAAGTTTAAATTTAGAAAAATTTACAAGAGAATGACTATCCATTTGTCTCCTCATCCTGGCCTGGGAGCTGTCCTTTCTCCCACAAGTGCCACGCTACAGTAGCAGCAGCCACATCGTGTCATCGGTGACCAGAATACTAGGCCCAAACAGAGACTCTCTGAGTTGGCTCCTCAAGGGCTTAATCTAAGATAGGTGGGCTTCAGTCTACGGAGGAGTCTTTTGAACAATGTGCACACACACCCAGCTACTAGTCAGTCACTGTACCTATGATAAGGAGGGAGAACGTCCTTCCGCGTGATGGAAGAGAGAGGACTCGTGAAACGGTAGACAATCCAACCACTTTTTCACTAATGTCCAAAGGTACTTTGCCTGTGCCTTTGGGTTCTCTGAGAAACAGTTTCTTATAATGTACCCCTTGCCCCATTTCTGTAGGTTTTTTTGAAAGGCTCCAGGTGGTGTAAATAGTTGGCACTGGACTACCAATCTATAGTTTGGTGGTTCAAACCAACTTGCAGTGACATGACAGAAAGCCCTGGGGAATCTGCTTCTGCAAAATCAGTCTGAAACTCTTAGGGAGCACTTCTACCCTAGTCTATGGGGTCACCATGAGTCAAAATTGACTTGGTGGCAATGATCTATTGTTAGAGCTATTTTCTGTGGATTTCTAATAATTATAAGCAAAAAATTTAAATAACACAATCTCTGTTTAAATCTACTCTCCCCTAAAATCTTTTGTATCTTGATATGTTTATTGAAAATAAAAACATATAATTTAAACATACACACGTCTGTACAGACTACACTGAATTAATCTCTATCAACAATTAACTAGAAGCCCAATTCCAGATGAATCAGGGACAATACAGGGCTTCAAAATGGTGTATTTTATAATATAAGGAAGGCAGCAGTTTTTTGGTTTGCTTTTTATTTTAAATCATTTTATTAGGGGCTCTTACAGCTCTTATAACATTCCATACATTTATTTTATCAAGAATAGTTGTACATCTGTTGCCATCGTCATTTTCTAAACATTTGCTATTTGAGCCCATCAGCTCTTTTTACCCTCCCTCCCCACACTCTCACCCTCATGACTCCTTGATAAATTATTATTTTCCTATCTTACACTGACTGCTATCTCGCTTCGCCCACATTTCTGTTGTTCATCCCCCTGGGGGGTTGGGTTTTGCCTTGATCGTTGCAATTGGTCCCCTCTTCCTTCACTCCTCCCCCCACCTTCCACCTACACTCCTGGTATTGCTACTCCCATTTCTGTTCCTGAGGAGTTTATCTGACCTGGATTTCATGTGTCACGAACTCTTATCTGTACCAGTGTACACACTCCAGTCTAGCCAGAACTGAAAGGCAGGGCTGGGTCACTAGGATGAGGAAGCCTCAAGGAGCCAGAGGAATAGTGTGTGTTTCATAAGTGCTATACTGCGCCCTGGTGGACTCATCCCTTCCTTGTGATCCTTCTGTGAAGGGATGTTCTATGTCTACAGATGGGTTTGGGGTCTCTGCTCCTATCCCCCTCATTCTAAACAATATGATTTTTTTTGTTTTATTTTGGGTTCTGGTGCCTGTTACCTGGTTTTATCGACACTGCATGATTGCACAGGGTGGTTTACTTCTTCTATGTGGGCTTGTTGCTTCCCTGCTAGATGGCCGTTCACTTGCTTAACTTCAAGCCTTTAAGACCCCAGATGCTATAGCTCTTAATAGCCAGGCACCAAAGGCTTTCTTTACCACATTTGCTGATATACCCATTGTGCAATATTCTTGTTATATCAATTAGTTACATTTTTTAAAAATCAATTAAATGGGGCTCATACAATTCATCACAAAACATAGATCAATTGTGTAAAGCACATCTATACATTTGTTGCCCTCAT
>NW_022103896.1:53170540-53171467 GCF_000313985.2 Echinops telfairi | reverse complement strand
AAATATATGTCTATCTTATTCTTAATATAACAAATGGTTCTAATGTGGGGGGTGGGGGTGGAGATTAAGGGAGAAAAGTACTGCCAAATCCTAAAGGAAGCATTTTGAAATCTGTGGGGATGGACTTCAATTATCATAATGATTGAGAACAGTCCAACATAGCAAAGCAATGTCCTAAAGCAAAATGCCAATAGCCTTCTGCATTCTCCATACTAAACATTGAAAAGCACTGTTCTAAAATAACTAGGAAATCCAGAAACTAGATGAGTTAGTGACATGTAAAAAATCATATGGAGTTTCAGTTGTCCAGCTGCTACACTCCTACATCCCCATAAAATAAAAAATATAACATAAGGAAATGAGAAAATATTTGTCAAGTGTTGACACTACCAAAAATAAAGATTTAGGTAACTCATGAAACTAAGACTTTTGTTTAAAATATACATTCACAAAAGTAATGTATCAGACATAGTGATAAAGTTAGAATATTTAAGTTTTTTTTTAAACACCACTACCTACTTCTTTTTGAAAAGATACTACAAAAATAAATCTTTCCCTTTCTTCTTTTAAAGGGAGTAAGTTTCTTTGCTATGCCAGTTAGAATAGTAAGTACAGGCCATTGAACCCCTCAGGAAATTATAGCACCTTAGTTATTTTAAGCACCTCACCTTATGAGCTGCAAAATTTGATTCATTTTTTTCAAGCGCCCGTTTTGCATATTCTAGGGCTTCATACACCAATCGTTTTTTCTCTTCTTCTGAGGTTCCGCTAAGCTGGGCTATGTCACGTGATGCCCGTGCCAAACGCCACAGTAACTCTGCATCATCACTAATTTGGAGTAAAATATGAAACCAGTCAGCTGATATATTTTTTTAATCATTTTATTAGGGTCTCATACAACTCTTATCACAATCCATACATACATCA
>NW_022103896.1:53159174-53160246 GCF_000313985.2 Echinops telfairi | reverse complement strand
GGACATATGGGCTAATGTTGGACTTATGGGCTTGGACTGGACTGGATTGGGATGCTTAATGTACAATTACCCTTTATATAAAACTCTTATAAAATATGAGTGTTTATGCCTTGTTTCTCTAGTCTACCCAGACTAGCAGTGTTCTTCAATGGTTTTCGGCATATGAAATGTAGGATAGGTGACTCTAGTGACAACAGCTAGAATAAGGGCCCCTGGGGGGTATTGTGGGACAGGTGTGGGGAGAAGGGAAGTTCAAGATGGGAGGAAATGTTCTGAAATGGATTTTGGTAGCAACTGGACAACACTGCTCGACATGACTGAACTCTGGAATGGGACGACTTCTGGATCAGCTCCTAAGAAAAGTGACTTGGAAAGAGGAATCACCTAGAACAGCAATCTCAACCTGTGGGTCACGACCCCTTTGGGGGTTGAACGACCCTTTCACGGGGGTCATCACAGTAGCAAAATTACAGTTATGAAGCAGCAACGAAAATAATTTTATGGCTGGAAGGTCACCACAACATGAGGAACTGTATTAAAGGGTCGTGGCATTAGGAAGGTTGAGAACCACTGACCTAGAAGGCAAGATTTAAGATTCTCAAGAACCTAGATAGAAATAAGAATATGAACCTATCAGAATCAGTGATTTATTGAAATAATAGTAAAGTTAAAAATTAGGAAATTTATTCTGGTACTAAATTTTATACATACAGTTACAAAATCAATTCCTATGAGAATTCTGATACAAACACATTCCAAACCTGTTATGTATCGCTTTTTATAAGAAAATGATGATGTAACCTATATATTTGCGGTACTAGAAACTATTATTACACGTATTGAGCCATATTATTTTACCAGATTCACTTTAGGACCTAATTTATAGACACTTTTATGAAAAAGTCAAATGTGCCACCAAGAACTATACAGAACATCTGAAATATAACTCTTTAGTACTAAGGCATATTTAATTTTGTCTTCTATGGAGTGGTTCTATTTACAAGCTAGTGTCCCAATGTGTCAGTTTCTGAGTTATCTTAGTGTACTTTAACCAAAAGAATCCAGGTGGGGC
>NW_022103896.1:53150929-53157646 GCF_000313985.2 Echinops telfairi | reverse complement strand
AACCAAATGTTTCATATATTTTAAGAATTTTTGCTTAAAGAAATAAAGCTATGGAACATCAAAGCAGGCTAAGCAAATATTCATAATCTGTTCTTTGCATTTAATTCCTTAGGTGTTCATAAAAATACAAAAACAGTGCTAAAATGTAAATCCATTTTCATCAAAAATCTGAACCAAAAACAATAAACTAAGTTTTCAGAGTAAGTAAAACCATGGGTATAAAAATGCTATTTAATTTAATGAATATATATATATATCAATCATAGAAGTGTCTGAATGGCATAGTATTTATTTATGCCATTCAAATACTTCTGAAAAAATAGACTATGATCATTAAGGCTAAAAAGAATTTGGGCTTTGCTTTTCAAAATGTCCTATTTGGTTATTTAGGAAGATAAGAAATCTCTGCAATCAGTTCTGTGATGGTGCTACGATACTCAAACTACACATGATGGACACAAAAGAATAGAGAGATATACTCCTATTTCTACTCTGACACTGTGGTCTTGAAAAGTCTGTAATTTTATCATGAAGAATATAACACCTTGACATATAAGGGAAATAAAAGAGCAATTCTGTCCCCATAAAGCAAAGGTCGGCACAGTTTTTTCATAAAGGTTCAAAAACTATATATTTTAGGCTTTAAAGGCCATAGATGGTTCTCTGTTATTTTACTCCCACAGCCCTTTGGCTTTTTAAAAATGTAAAATACATTCTTAGCTCAAGAAGCTTATAAAATATATCATGGAAGGAGCTTGAATTTCTGGAAGAAATTGTATCCAGATAGAACTACAAATCTCACACAATGGCAGAATAGCAGAAAATAATCTAGCCCATAACAATTTAGTTTCACTATCCATTTTTACATACAAGAGGGCTTCAAAGAGTTTGTGGGAAAGTAGAATGAAAAAATAATGAAAAATGTGCACAAACTTTTTGAAGTCCTTTGTATACTGACACAAAACATCCCCACTCCTCTCCATCCAGGGCAGGGTGGGGGTGGGGGCCAGGGCAAAAAAAGATGTTTCTAGTTTAGCTTACCTTTGACTGCAGCGTGAACCACAGCAGCCTGAGAAATGACCTGGTAGGTTTCAAAACCCAAATAAGACAGAGCTGAAAATAAAAGGCCTCGTTTGACAGTTCCTTGGTTTCCAATCACCTGAGGAAACAATAATGGTCAGTTATCAAAGACAATATACAAGAGTTGATACCCCAAGGGAAAACAAATCTTATCAATTTTCACCCACCTCCACGACTGGAAACAAAAATTCATCACATTCTTCAGTAAAAATATTTCACATAAGTATTTTATAAAAGAGAGTATACCATGAGGAGGCTTCAGAAAGTTCATGGAAAACAAATGAAAATGTAATTTTTCCACGAACTTTGTGAAGTCCCCTTATGCAATGCAACCTTATGAAGCATTCTCCTTAAGCTGCCCCAAAGGGGGGAAGCAGCTGAAAAATTCGTGTCATGCTGATGTCAGCTGCGTTTTATGTGGTGCAGCAGGAATATTATCAATCCCATGAAATTAAATGAGGATATACCAGCTGTGTTAGTCTGGGTAGATAGAGAAACAAATCCACAAAACTTATATGTATATAGGAAAGTTTTATATAAAGGGCAAGCGTACATTAAGAAAGCATCCCAACCCAGTGCTGTCCATGCCCATAAGTCCAGCATTAGCCCATATGTCCAACACCAATCTACAAAGTCCTCCTCAATCTCACAAAACACACACAATGATGCCGACTGCAGGAAGAAAGCCGAGTCAGTGAGTGTGTAAGCATCTCAGCGCTGGCAGGGGTCTCCACATGGCTGCTCGAGCACCCAGGGCTGCATTGGGGTAGGTAAATGTGGTTTCTCCTCAGGGATGTCTTGCAGGAAGTGAGCCCTGCAATCTGAAGCAGGGAACGGGCTAAGGCAGCTGCACCCTGGTCCGACCATCAGAAAGCAAGAGACCCGAGAACTAGAAAGGCGAGGCTCATTGAGCCATTTGTCTCTCTGCCCTTCAATTAATCCCACGTGTTTATCAGCCAGGTTGACACAACAAACTTTAATTATCTCACCAACGAATAACAATCAACCATAGGAACAGACAGTTTAAGAATATCAAATATTTAAAATGTATATGGTTTTAAGTAAGGCTATCTTCAAAACGGATCCACAAAACGCATATTTTAAAATAAATGATGAATAAAACAAAAGGCATGCCAAAAGCTATTTAGAAATTAATTTTAAATGATATCCAGATCCACTCCTTTCTCCACGAGTTTTTCTTCGATTTGGTGTCATTTTTCTCTTTCTGTTGATTCAGCCTCATCAGCCTACAATCAAGCTATCTATGCAAGCTGTGATTTCTCTCTTCTGAAAAAACCTTCCTCTTGACTTTACCTCCCTCTTCACTCTGATTTCCCAGCCCACCACTTTTAGCCAAACTCTTCCAAAAAGTGTCTCCACTTCCTTTCTCATTCTCTTTTGAACACGCACAAATCCCACTTTCATGCCCACACCCCCAGAGTGATATTCTAGCTGTGGTCACCAAGGATGGTAGTAGTTCTTATATTCAACCATGAATTCTGACCTTATTAACGTCATGGCTGGCTGATTTTTTTTTTCTTTCTTTCAAATCATGAATGGTGTTTTGGTTTTTTTTCAAACATTATTGGGGTATAACTGACAATAAACTGCATTAAGTCTGTCAGTTTCAATATACGTATACAACATACCCATCAACTCTACACATTCACTCAGACCTTTTTTAAACCATTTCCTCCCTACCCCATCCTGTCCTTGCAACACGGATCTACTTTTGATTGGTATTATTCATCCTCAAAACATTCTTGTCCTTTACAATACTAAACTCTTGAACTTCCACTACCTCAATGACTGCTAAGGAGCCCTGATAGTGCTGCTAACCCCAAGGTCAGTGGTTCACACCCACCACTATCTGCTCTCTGAATAACTTTCTGTCTCGGAAACCCTAGGGTTTCTGGGTCCTATAGGGTTGTTATGAGTCAGAATGGACTTGACAGCATTGGGTTTTGATGAGTTAAATGAATGTTTTTTCTCAGTCACCTTTGCGGGTTCCTCAGTTCTAATATGCCAATGCCTAGGTGTTTCCTGGACTTAGCCCCACCACCTCTTCTTTACCTGTATCACTTTGGTGATTTCATTTGGTTTGTTAGCTTTAAATATCAGCTATGTGAAAAAGCACTCAAAGGTAATCTTCAGCCATTGCCTCTGAACTTCAGAATTCCACATCAAACTGCTTACCTCAATCAGTCTCTACATGAAGTCTAAGAGGCAGCCAAGTCCAACAGCCAACTAGCTGCTGTTTGCCCAAAGCTCAAACCTCTATCATAGTACACAGCAACTTTATTCTTCTAGCTGTCCAAGTTAGTACAAATAATAACAAGAACTGGCATAATTCTCAAGTCCACTGCTTTCTCTCAAAACCCACATTCTGATCCAAAATATAACCAGCACCCAAACAGTCTCACCACCTCCACTGCTACTACCACCCTGGTTCAAGCCATCATCACCACTCATCTGAATTATGGCAATACATGTTAGCTTCAACAAGTCTGTGGGAATCAAGAGATAATGGTTTTTTTCCACAAAAACTTCAAAGCCAATCGTAGCCTAGTAACTGGTCTTCTGTTTCTAGTCTTACCCTCAGGTTTATTCTGAACATACTAGCTACGGGAATCCCTTTCAAACGAGCTATGTCACCATACTTATATGCACAAAGCCCTCTAATGCAGTTCTCAACCTGTGGGCAGGAACCCTTTGGGGGTAGAACGGCCCTTTCACAAGGGCCACCCAATTCATAACAGTAGCAAAATTACAGTTATGAAGTAGCTGAAAATAATTTTATGGTTGGGGGAGTCACCACCACATGAGGAACTTTAATACGCAACATGTATTAAAGGGTCACGGCATTAGGAAGGTTGAGAACCACTGCTCTAATGGCTTCCTAAATTATTCAGATTAAAAGCCTAAAACTGCCCACAAGGCCCTACACCTACAAGTTCTTATAGGCCCTTTATGTCTCTGATCTCGTTTCCCACCTTGATCTCGGCACAAGCCTCTATAGCAGGGTTCTTCAAACTACGGCCCGCGGGCCACATGCAGCCCACCGAGGACATTTATCCAGTTCGTTGAGTGTTTTTGCCCCGTTTAGTTTTTTACTTCAAAATAAGGTATGTGCAGTGTGCATAGGAATTTGCTCACAGGTTTTTTTTACACCATAGTCCGGCCCTCCAATGGGTTTGAGGGACAGTGAACTGGCCCCCTGTTTAAAAAGTTTGAGGAGCCCTGCTCTGCACTGTTACAGTCACTTCACTTGCTGCTTCCTTCTACCATGTTCTTCCCCCATGTCTCCATGACTTGTTCCATCACCACCTTCAGGGCTTGGCTCAATCATTCCTTTCTCAATGAAGACTTCCCTAATACTGTGTTCAAAATCTTAACTATTTGGTTTTTGTTTGTTTAAATCTTAACTATTGTTTCTAGCACTATCTGACATACTGTTTTGTTGATTTAATGAGTCTCTTTTAACTGAAATCCATTCTCCATTACAATCACACCTAGGAAAGAATCTTGTGCACAATAAATATTTGTTGTTATCGGACTGGAAGATAGAGGTTATAGAGATTTTAATATTGACTTTAGTACTACCTATCTTAGATGCTTCTATGCACTGTTCATCTATAAAGTTGAGATATGAACCCTACTTTCCTCAAGTTGGACGAGCCCTGGTAGCATAGGGATTACAAACTGGGCTGCGATCTGAAAGGTAAGCAGTTTGAAACCACCACCAGCTGTTCTGATGAAGCAAGATGGGGCTTTCTACTCCCATAAATAGTCTCGGGAACTCACAGGGGTAAGTTCTACCCTGCCCTATAAGGCCACTATGAGTTGGCATCGACTCAATGGTAGGGTTTAGTTTTTGTTTAGTTTTCTCTAAGAGTTGAAGAGAAGTTCAAACAAGAACACACTTATAAGTGTTCTGTAACTATAGGCATTACTTCATGGCTGCTAGTTCAAAAGAGTAATGAAATATAAATGAATCTCAACAACCCAAAATATCACCACTAATGGGTATTAGTGCCACTGTGATTTCCAGTTGCTATCTTCTGTCAAATAGGATAAGAAGTCACAGAGTCTATAGTTTGAACCCACTAGCCACTTCCATCTGTTAAAGATTTACAGCCTCAGCAACCCACAGGGGGCAGTTTCACGGTGTCCTATAGGTCACTAGGAGTCAAAATAGACTTGAAGGAACAGAGTTTTTGAGTTTATCACATAGGCTTGAGAAATGGCATATTCTTTACATACAGACCTGCTGCACACCTGCCCCAACTGTTTAATTTATACCCATTTTATTTAATAACTTATCACTTATTTTATAAACTAAATAACTGTATGCTTGAGTTCTTATCTTTGGAACATTCATATAATACTAAACGAAGCCTCGTAATATTTATCAAGTACAGGGGAGGGAGGGAAAAATGAGGAGCTGATACCAAGAGCTCAAGTAGAAAGCAAATGTTTTGAGAATGAAGATGGCAACAAATATGCAAATTTGCTGGACACAGTGGATGTATGTATGGATTGTGAGAAGAAGCATTGTACGAGCCCCCAATAAAATTATATATATTATCAAGTATACTTGAAGAGAGTGAAGATTCCATTACTATTCTTAATAAATACTGTAGTAAATGAGGGACTGGATGATTTAGCTGTATTACATTCTCACCACAAAATAAAAAGATTTCCTATTACCAAAGTATATACCACTTTGCACTAGCAATTTTACAAAGGATTTGTGTAACTGAACTTAACCAAATTATGTCCACACCAGAGAATACTACTGAGCAATAAAAATTAACATGCATGAATTTAAAATTAACCATTACACTAATGTGGCAAATGTTTCTTTTTTTTTTTACCACGTTGAAAAAGTTTAAAGGCTAATGTTATAATATTAGGTGGAGGGAAAACTGTAATGAATGAAAAAGTCAGGTATAAGAGTACAGTTAGTGTCTGATTCATTTGTAGAATCTCTAAGAAGAAAGATTGAATCTACAATGACAGAAGGTAAACCACTGGCTGTTTCTGAAAGCGGGGATTGATGAGGTAGAGCAAAAAGGAAATTTTAAAGTGATGAAAACATCTGAATCTTGATGAGTGGAGGTTCAAATCTGTCAAAGCTCCTCAAAGCCTACACATAAAACCCGTACATTTTATTTGTATAAGTTATATCTCAGTAAAGTTTATTTTTTAAAAAACAACGTAAAAGCTTTAATGAGATCCTATTTAGTACCTAGCAAGCGTGAATAAATGTTCTAGAGAACATATGGCTTATTTGGTCTCTTGAACATGAATAGTCACGCTAGTGAATATATCTAGATTAAAAACAAATAGCAAATTAGTAAAACTCAGTTTTACCACCCCTAATTTTTTAGTTTATTAAGTAGAAAAGATGAAGTGGGACAATGGGTATGGGTGCATGTGTGTGTGTGTGTGGTGGTACCTACAGAAAAGAATTGGAAAACGTAGCTCCCTATTACAGTTATATCCCATACTAAAAAGGGTTGTGGGGAGTCCTGGTGGTGTAGTGGTACCCATTAGACTACGGAATATAAGGTCAACAGTTCAAAACTACCAGCTACTGTGTGGGAGAGAGATGAGGCTTTCTACTCCTGTAAA
>NW_022103896.1:53146665-53150829 GCF_000313985.2 Echinops telfairi | reverse complement strand
AGCCACATGGCAGCCGAAAACCGCATGCCCTAGCTTGTCGTGCATTCTTTCCAAAAATCGGGACTTTTGAAAAATGCCGTGGGATGCGGGAAAAATTGTTAAAAATTGGGACTGTCCTGCCAAAAGTGGGATGTCTGGTCACCTTATCTTAGAAACCAAGGGGGCAGTTCTACCCTGTCCTATAGAGTCACTGTAAGTGGGCATGGACAATGGCAGGGAGTGAGAAAGGTTGTAGAATAGTTACAGCTTGATGAAACTATGCATTTTAGAATGCTCAATGCAGAAAAATAAAATCTCAATTCAATTCAAAGAGGCCCAAACCTTTGAATAATCCTGGATAATAAAGTATTAACTCGGTGTATCAGCATCTTGCTGATGTAGGAAAAAGGTATATAGAACTTTTGAGGGTTACTAAAAAGCAAGAATAACCTGAAATCTGGTAATAGTACATAGTTCCAACTCCCTGAAATTTCAAATACCTAGAGGTAGGAAAGCATTTTTCTTATTGCCTTTGGCTTGTGGTATAACTGTATTACTTACATATCATTCTAGTCTCTCCTGATCTTGATTTGTTCCATCCTTTTCTGTCTTGCTTCCCTAGTTTTCAGGTTCCCCTGCCAGAAAATCCAACATTTTTCTAGCTGTGTGACCTTGGGCACGTTATTAATCTTACTTCAGTTTCTCCTCTGAAAAAACGGTTAGAACAGGAGTTTATTCAGGTTAGTTATGAGATTATGCTTAAAGAGCGACTGGTATGACAATAACTGTTAATTATATTTAAATTAAGATCATTCCACTAAAAAAATATTTTAAACTCAACAATGTTCTAATCAGAAGTCTTGACCCTAACTAGTTTGATAATTCATATGATTCCCATCCCTCTACCTGCATTATCTAACAAAGGAGTCACACCTTAATCCCTAGCCTCCTGCTCCACAAAGAATTTTGGGTTTAAATACTTAAAAGATTTAGTTCAAGTGAAATATACAATATCCACCACTGCCCACGATCCCAGCATCATCCCCTTTTCAGGGACAAACAAACGGAGGCCCATGGCCAGTCAATAGTAGAAAACAGAACAAGGCTACAATTGAAGATCCTAACACCCTTCCTTAATAGTCTGTGGATAAAAACATTAACTCGGAAATATGTTTTAAAAACAAAAACAAGCCATGTGCAAAAATCTCTGCTTCACAGATGTAACTGCATTTTCAAAGTCACAGTAACCTTTTCAGTGGTAGACGGGCACTGCTCTTAAATTCAATTTTCCTTTTGCTGCACGGAAGGCTTTCGCCCTGTTTTTTCACCCCCTCGTGTTCTTCATACTATGCAGTTTTTGGTTAGAACTGGGTCCTACTCTCCACGACACCGGGGTCTAGACTGCGGTGGTCAGAGTGTGCACCATCCACCAGCGTTCCTTCCCTCAATTCACATCCTGGAAGGGGGCCCGGCGGCCTGGTGGGTTATGCGTTGGGCTGCAAACCTCAAGGTGCACAGTGCAAACTAGTTGCTCTGCGCGAGAAGCCGCTTCCCGCTCCTGTAAAAGTGTACAGCCGGGAACCCTCGGGAGAAGTTCGACCCTGCTTTACAGGGTCGCTGAGTCAGACTGGACATGACTCGATGGCAGGGAGTTGCGTGTGCTTGTGAAAGAGCTCTGGTGACATGATGGGTTAAGCCTTGGGTTGCTAAGCCGCTCGGGGTGAAAAACGAGGCGGTCTGCTCCCCTACAGGGTCTGACTCCACTAGACAGCGGTGGGTGGAAGGTGGCGCGGGGCGGACCAGCCGGAAGGGAGAAAAAAGAAATAAACCAAACTCACTGCCACCGACTCATGTCGACCTAGTAGAACCGCCCCTGTGAGTTTCCGAGGCTGTAATTGCTGGCCAGAGTAGACAGCTCAGTCTTTCTCCCGCGGAGCGGCTAGGGATTTCGAACGGCTGGCCTGGCTGACGGCAGCCCAAAGAATAGCCACCAGCCCAGGGAGCGGCGCCAAGGTCAAGTCGCTGGGGGCGCGGGAGCGGAGTCAGCACGGCCAGGTACCTGGGAGCCGCGGCGTCGCCCGAGGCCGCCCAGGCCGCGGCCGCCCGCAGCGCTGGTCGGGAGCCGAGGCCCCGAGACACGGCCACGTCCCAAAGCGAGAAAGCGCCACAGTCGCGCCACCCGCTCCATGACCTACGCTCACGAGCCCGTCACTCTCCGGGTGCCTACCAAGCAGCGCAAAGCGAAAGGCGTGCGCAGACTTCCTGACCGCGCCACTTCCGGTCCCTGGCTTCCGGTCCTCGGGGCTAGCGGCCAGGTCACACCCCCTCGAGGGGCGGGGCGCTGCGGACCTTATGCGCCTGCGCCACCGTGACTGCCTGGGCTAGCCCTTGAAGTTGCTGTTCAACTTTCTGAGGACCTTTCATGGGAATCTTTCGAAGGAGGATAGCAGCAAAGTTCGTTTCCAAATATACACATGTCAGCACTTATATATATGCTGGGTTCTCCTAATGTTCATGTCTGTGCTGACCGGTTTGTTGTGCGCTGTTGAGCAGATTCCCACGCAGATCATGTAGGACGGAGTTGGGCCATGCATGGCGAATATATGGTCCCGAAACTCCAAACTCCCGGCCATCGAGTTAATGCTGACTCCAAATGACCCTATGGGTTTCCAAGACTCGAACTCTGCAAGAGGAGCAAACCTCGCCTTGCTTCCAAAAGAGCGGCTGATGGTTTCGAACTGCAGAGCTTACGGTTAGCAGCCAACACCTAACCACTAGGTCACCTGGGCTCCTAGGACCCTCGCCTATCTGGTTACCAAGGCTGAAAGGTGACGAGCACATCAAGTCTTTTATTGCCCTGAGAGAAAGAGGTTGGAACTGCCTAGCTTATGGCTAATGGCAGAGCACTTTAACCATTGTGCCACCAGGACGCCCTGAGCACCCGATTTACTATACATGTAATCAACTACTCACTTATTCTTTTTTGAGCGCTCTAATGAAGATGTGGTTGCACGTGTATGTCAGCGTCTCTGGCCCTGTTAGATTACCAAGCACACTGTCCTATGCATTGATAAATTGCCACTGTTCACTTTTATGGCATATCAACTACTGTTCATAGTTCATGAGACAGTTTCAAGTCATCCATCAAATACTTTTAGAAAGTTTGCCATCAACTAGGCATTGGTTGTTACATATTCAATGCCTATCTTACTATGTGCAACTTAAAAACTCAAACCCACTGTTATCAAGTGGATTCTGACTCACAGCAACCCTTTGTAGGGTTTCCAACACTAAATCTTTATGCAAGCAGACTGCGTCATCTTTCCCTGCAGTGCAGATGGTGGCATTGAACCAACCACTTTGCAGTTAACAACCCAGTGCCTGCTCCTTGATGCCACCAGGGCCAGTTATATGCAACACGGTAGAGAATGTAAGTGAAAGTGATGACGTATCTGTGCACTGAGTATCTTAGAAGCAGAGAGATAGTGAACCAGAGAGGGGATGAAGTGAAGTTTGAACTGAGACTTTAAAAGGAATAGATTTTGAAGGAAAACTGCCAAAGATCAGGTTTCTATTTTAGGCAGATCACCCTGAGGGCAGTGTTGAGGACAGGAAGGAGGTGGGTGGGGAGGAGGTGACAAATTGGTTTGTTGTGCCAATACCTCAGAGCAGAAATGATGAGGCCACAAGGAAAGCAGGTGTGGAGAAAAGGAGATAAGGCAACAGTCAATGAGAAAGTAGAATTAACCCCACTACTGTTCAGTCAGGGTTGACCAGATGACAGTGAGTGTGGTTTATTGTTACCCCTAGTCTCTGGGCAGTGCAAAAAGTTAAGTGGCTACCACCAACTGAAAGGCTGGCAGTTGAAAGCCACCTAGAGGCACCTCAGAATACAGACCAGGCAACCTGGTTTTGAGATGTCATAGCTTAGAAAACCCTATGTTCTAATCGACACACGTGGGGTCACCATAAGTCAGAATGACTCAACTCACTGAGAACTGAACTTGACAGGGTTGTCACTCTACATGCGGTGTGGGAAACAGAAGGCGTTCTCTTAAGTTGTCTCCCCAAAATATATGCCAGATTTAGCTTGAGAATGACTGTTCCCTAGGTGGTCAGTGAAAGTAGGTCAGAAGTTATTCTCCTTAACATCAGCCATCAAGAGTGGATTGGGAGTCATTCTCA
>NW_022103896.1:53142949-53144966 GCF_000313985.2 Echinops telfairi | reverse complement strand
TTTAAATTGAGGCACAGAACAAGCAAGGCAGCCGCACACTGGTCCGATGATCACAGAGCAAGGCGAGGCTCACCAAGCCATTTATCTCGCTGCCCTTCAGTCAATCCCACTTGTGTTTATCAGCCAGTCCGGCACAATAAACTATCTCACTAAGTTATATGTTTATTCCACTGATGCCATAAGAGCCTTAGTGGAGTAGTAAGCTGCTACACCTTGAACTTCTAACCACAAGATCAGTGGTTCAAACCCCACTGTGGAAGAGGGATGAGGGTATCTGTTTCTGTAAAGACTCAGACAACCAAAGGGGCAGTTCTACCCTGTTCTATAGGGTCACTATGAATCAGAATCAACTCAATGACAGTGAGTTGGGTTTTACTGATTTCTGCCAGAGTACTTTTTAATTCAAATATCACTTTGAAAAAAAATGCACCCTTTTAAACATTGCAGGAACTCACATATTCTTCATTAGATTCAACCATTGTCAATATTTTGCCATATTTGCTTTATCCATTTTTACATGTATAGATGTTATAACATTTTATATGTAATAGTATATAAAATGTATAGTATATTTTGATGATTTTTTATTTTTGAGGAACTGAGAGAATATTAAAGATAGTATGACTCTTCACTCCTAAACTTGGTCCCTTTCAATGGTCGAATTAGGGTTGTCCCAAAGAACCAGAGGTTGATGAGCCAGATGCAGGATCCAGACCCAGTAAAAAGCAAGCCAGTTTTGAGACTGTCCAATTATATTGGAAGCAGCAGATCATGATCCTGGGAAAATGTCCTTTTAATAGATTGCATTAGAGCTGTAACCTCAGTAAAAGTGTTGTGTGCAATCCTATCTTTTTTTTAATTAGGTCCCATTACAGCTGACTACTCGCTCTTAAATACCAAACCACTGGAAATACTGGCCCAGTCAAGTTGACACAAAACCGTAAGTATCATACTCTAAATCTCTAGCAGTTCCTCACTCATTGTCTTCCATGACTGTTATGTTTTGAATTATATTCATGCCCCCCAAACCGTATGTGTCAATTTGGCTAGGCTATGATTCTAAGTCCTATGTAATTTGTGACCAGATGCAATTATCCTATATGTTGCAAATCCTAACTCTACAATGTTAATGAGACAAAAATTAGAGGAAGTCATGTTAAGGAGGCAGGATTCAATCTACATGACTAACATACCTCGAGTCAATCTCTCTTTAGATATAAAAGATATTAAATAAACAATCCGAGATCGAAGGTACCTTCTACCATCGAGAAAGAACAGTCAGAAATAAACCTGTCCGTTGAACTTGGGGCTCCTGTGCTGAGAACCTCCTAGACTCAGGGGGGTGGGGATTGATATCAGGATACACACAGATTGCCAAAGAACAGTGAGCCTACAGATGTAGAAAGAAGACAAGGGCCTCTCCACAAAACCTACAGGGAGGGAAGGAGGAGAAAAAGAAACAGGAAGGGGATAAGTGGTGAATGACGAGTGGGTTAAATTATGTTACATGCAGGGTTTACAATTAGTGAGATGGGATAAAATGTGTGTAAATTGTTGAGTGTAAAACTAATGGTCTTCTCTGTAAACCGTCACCTAATTCACAATAGAAAGTTTTAAGACAGAAAAAAGTAGAAGAGAAATGTAAAGATGCCACAGCGTTTTGTTCTTTGGTGCATAGGGTCACCGTGAGCCGGATGTAGCTCAACAGCACCTGATGATAATAATATTATCTGAAAACTGTGTCAATCCTACCTCCTACACCCCCTCCCTCTGGAGGACATTTGACAATTGTGTTAGTCTGGGTTGACTAGAGAAAAAAATTCATAGACACACATATGCATATAACAAAGAGTTTTATATAAAGAGTAATTGTATATTAAGAAAATATCCCAGTCCAGTCCAGTTCAAGTCCATAAGTCCGATATTAGCCCAGAGGCCCCATACCAGTCTTTAAATTCCTCTTCAGACTCATGCAATACATGCAACGATACCGAATGCAGGAATATCGCAGGCAAGT
>NW_022103896.1:53132736-53142090 GCF_000313985.2 Echinops telfairi | reverse complement strand
ATCTATATATATTTACAGGCATATTCCTACTCTCCCACCCACACCTGCCAAGCCTGTGTTCATACATCTACTTTCAGATCACCTTTATAGCTGAATTATGTGTATAACAGAATTTGCCTTTGTTGCGTTTCATTCTTGTATGCCTCCAGTGTCTTCCCCTACCTCCATTATTTTTTGGGGGGTGTTAGTCCAGGTGGACTAGAGAAACAAATCAGAGACACACGTGTGTATAACAAAGAGCTTTATATACATGAGCAATCAAATATTGAGACAATATCCTAGCCCAGTCCAGATCAAGTCCATAAATCCAATATTAGCCTATATGTCCAACACCAATCTATAAAGTCCCCTTCAGGGCAGCGGGTAGAAAGTCTTGTGGAACCAGTGGCCGTGTAAGCATCTCAGCACTGGCGGGGTCTCCATGTGGTGCCTCGGGCTCCAGAGCTCTGGCTGCATCAGCGTAGCTCCATGTGTCTTCTCAACAGGATTGTCTAGCAGGGAGTCTCTGTGTGTCTGACTTTTGGTGAACTATTTATTTCTTTAGCGCATCCAAATGAGGTCATCAAGCTGCAACCTGATTGACAGGCTAAATTCAACCCCTTCGCTCTTAAGTCTCAAATTGACAACAGATTATGTAACTACCCTCTATTGTTATAAATTGCCTTCCCCTCTCCCCACATTAACTTGTGTAAATCTGCTTGACTTCCTTTTCATTTGGTAGTTCTGTAACTACACTATTCCTTCTTTTACTTTATTGTTGTCTTAATCACAAATTGTTATCCCTGGATATCTTCAGTCTAGCCATTTTATGTTACTTTGTATATTTCTATATCTGGGTAGACTTCTGGGTAGTCTTCTAATGTATGTTTATCTTGGTTTTTGTCTACTGTTGTTATTTCTTTGTCCAAAGACCTCCCTTTAGAATTTCTTGGAAGATTGATCTGGCTCTTACAAATTCCATTAATTTCTGCTTATCCACATATGACCTTATTTTGGCATCATATCTGAGGGGCAATTTTGCAGGCTGTGGTAAACTGAGAGACTATATGAAAATGTAATGCAGCTAAATAACCCATGCTCATAATCACAGATCTAGAATGCCAACTCTGGTGCGGGAAGACACTCACGGTTATGAGCTATAAATCAATCTTAATATACATTATCTTGACTGGACACAGTCGCTCCAATAACAACCCCCTACCCAAAGGAACTGTCATAAGGGAGCTACCCTATAAGATAAATCATTTCTGTGTCTGGCTACCTCAAAATGCCTAAAGCACTGTGGATGGAAGCAGTCAGGTTCTATAGCCAACCCACAGTAAAATGTAGCAACCTCTGTTTTGATATCTCTTGCTGCCATTGACCAGAGATAGCTACCCCTGAGGAAGGCTCAGGGCGGGTTGAGGTCAACTAGCTCTAGGTCAAGACAATGAACCACCTCACTGCTGGTTTATTATGTTACGCACGTATGATATTAGCTACTAACTATGTAATGTGCTAGCTATATGATGTGCATGCATTATGAAAGCTCTGTATGCTCCCTTGGTGTATACCCACTGGAAATGCATTCTCTCTCAGTTCTGACATGGTACGAGTTTCCCCTCCCACCCCCATGCCCTGCTGTCTGCCTGTCTTTAATACTTTCCACAATTGCAAAGTCGCTCCTGAGGACCTGAGTGTTGGGGCCCCCTCATCCCAACAGCAGACTTTGTGATTCTTGGTTGGCTTTTTTTTCCCCTTCAGCGTTTTATATATGTCATCAATCGCCTTCTTTCTTCATGATTTCTGTTCATTCTTATAGGTTCTCCTTTGTTGGTACTTTGTATTTTTCTTGAGCTGCTTTTAGGATTCGTTCCTTGTTTTTGGTTTTGAACAGTTTGGTTGTGGCATGTCTTGGTGATTTCCCTTTGGGGCCTTTCCTGTTTGGGGTCTTTCCATCTTTTTGAAGGCATATTTTCTCTTCTTTTATAATGTTACACAAGTTTTCTTCCAAGTCTCTAAAAGTTTTCTCTGTGCTCTTTGTTTCCTCGTCCTGGTCTGGAATTGTGATCACATGGGTCATTCCTCTTCTGGTTTCCCACATAATTCCTTGACTTGCTTTAGATTTTCTTTTTTCCATTTTCTTTCTTTATTATTTTCCTAGTTGTTCCTCTAGCAGATTAATCATCAGAGATTGATGTTCAAGCTCACTAATTTGCCCTACCATTGACATAATGCTACTACTTTGTTCTTGGTTCATACAGCGGTTTAAAATCAGGAAAGGTGTGCATCAGGGTTGTATCCTCTTACCATACTTGTTCAATCTATATGCTGAGCAAATCATCTGGGAATTTGATTATAGGAAGAAGAGTGTGGCATCAGGATTGGAGGAAGGCTTACTAATAACCTGTGGTGTGAAGATTATATAACCTTGTTTCCTGAAAGTGAGGAGGCACTGAAGCACTTGTTTATGCAGACCAAGGACTACAGCCGTTAGTATGGATTACAATTCAATGTAAGGGAGAACAAAATCCTTCCAATTGGACCAAAAGGTAACCTCATGTTAAATAGAGGAAAGGTTGAAGTTTTCAAGGATGTTGTCTTACTTGGATCCATAATCAATACTCATGAAGACGTATTGCATTAGGTAAATCTGCTGCATGAGATCTCTTTAGAGGTTGGTTTTGCCATTACAGTGGGTGTAACCATCTCAGGTGCACGAACAAAGGAAACCCATAACCACTAAGAAAGAAGAACTACTGGAGGGGCATGCGTGAGTTCCCTGTCTAACTACCATTCTAAAACTGAATGTCTATAATACCTGAAATGGCAGAAGCCACTGAGACTACAAGGCAAAGCAGCGGAGCATCACATAGACTGTGAAGCAAAGTGGTACGTGGGCTTTCTGGTCCATAGGATGAGGCAGAGGCCAAGAGACCAGTTGGCTGAGAAGCCAAAGACTAGAAAGAGACTAACTTGCCAGAGTGGCTGAGAAGAGGTGTTGCAGACAAAAGAATTATATCCTTAATATTCTGTAACCTGTTAGCTTATCATATATGAATATGGAATAAACTCCATATTCAAATTATGTGTGAATTCTGTGTAGCCACTGCAATGAATTATTGAGCCCACCAGAGATTCGTGGGTTGGATGTTGGTATCATGATAGGATAAAGAAGGATGGAGGTGGGGTGGTGGGGAAGGCAGGTCTGGCCTGTGTTTAGTGGCAATCAGCCTTGGACTGGTGTGGAAATGGATTCCGCGGTTCCTTTTTATTACCAGAGGAAGTCAAATGTGGCAAATATACCATTTCCGCAGGAGGGTATATTATAGTTGGGGGAAGATATTGAGTAAACAAGTTAAATAAAAGATGTAACATGTTAGAAAATGATAGATGCTAGATGCTAAGGAGAAAAATAAAGATGGAAAGGGTATAGTGTTTGTGGAGAGGCATTGCCGTTTTAAAGAGTGGTGGTTAGAGAAGACCTTCATGGAAGGAAACACATTTGAATAAAGACCCAAGAAAGAAGGGAATGCTCCTGCTATTGGGACAGTGCCTTTCAAGTGGAAGGAATGGAATATACAAAGGCCCTGAGTGTGGAAGGTACATGTTATTTTTTCAGGAACAGTAAGTCCGTTGTAGGTGGAGAAGAGTGAGCAAGGAGAACACCCCACTGACATCAATTCCACTCAAGTCAGGTGGACCTTCTCGAGAGCAAGTAGTAAAAGAGAAAGTCAGAAAGGAGATGGGCGTTATGTAGTATAAGGCTTTGTAGGTAATTGTAAGAACTTTGGCAATAACTGTGTGCGACAGTAAGATAATGTGATGTACATTTTCATTGAATCTTCTGCTTCTTTGCCTTGCACATAGAAAGAAGAGTGAGTCTAGAAGCTGTAATAATCTACACCACAGTAATGGTATCATGGACTAGGAAGGAGGAAATGGGTAGTATTTTGAAAATAGAAATGGATCATACAATATTTGAAAACAGAACTGACAGAATTTGTTGACAGATTTAACAAGCTATGGAGTGTAAGAGAAAGTGTTTAAAGACCGCTTAATTGTGAGTGTCCTCAGGGCTCCGTAATGACTATGGGCCTGGTTAATACGCAACTGTAAATTCATGAGAGACAGTGAGCCAGAGTTGCCCTGGCAAGCCACTTGAAAACTTTGGGCCCACAGAATCTGTGAGCAGTAACAGAGGCGATTGCGGTTTGGAGGCCTGGCAATACTGTGGGGTAAGTGCCAGTGACTGGAAGTTCGAACCCAGCAGCTTCTCCACATGGGAGAGTTGAGGCTCTCTGCTCCTATAAGGATGGACAGCCTCAAAAAAATTACGGTTTTGGAAAAACCCATGTTGGGTGTTGGGTTGCGATGAGTCAGAAAGGACTCAGTGGCCCTTTGATTCGTGGTTGGGTATTGTTATTTTAAGCAACTACTTGAGAGAACTTCAAAAAGTTCATAGAACAACGGAATGAAAAGGTAATTGCATTTTTGTCTGTGAACTTTTTGAAGCCTCCTTGTATTTTGAGCCATTTGTTCCCCCCTCCCCCCAGCCATTTGTTATAGAGCAATAGGCAACATAGCCAAATGTGGAATACCTGCAGGGCCCTGCGTTATTACTGCTGCGGTTCCAGCTACAGCCTCTGTAACTCCCGCCGAAGGGCCCTTTTCTTTTGTTTGTTTTATTCAATGATCATTTTCCTGGGGGCTATTACAGCTTTTATAACCATCCATACATCCATCAAGCATATTTGTACATATGTTGCCTTCGTTATTTTCTAGACATTTACTTTCCATTGAGCCTTTGGTATCAGCTCCTTTTTCTTCCCTCCCCCAACCTCATGACCCCTTGATACATTATAAATTATTATCATTTTCATATATTATATTGACCCTCATGGTTTCTGTTGTTCCTCCCCTGGAAGGGGTGGTGGTCTTGGTTATGTGTCAGTCATTGCAATTGGTTACCCCTTCTTCCCCTCTTTTCCCCACCTTTCCTCTACCTTTCTGGTATTGCTACTCACATTCCTGTTCCTGGATTCCGTGTGTCCTGAGCTCTTACCTCTGAGCAGTACCTGTGAAAGGCTGTACTGAGATCATGACAGTGGGGAGTGAGGAAGCCTCAAGGAACCAGAGGAATATTGTTTCATCAATGCTTTACTGCACCCTGGTTGACTCATCCTTTCCTTGTGACTCTTCTGTGAGGGGATGCCTCATTGTCTACAGACGGGTTTGGGGTCTCTGCTCCCACCCCATGCTCATTCTCAACAATCTGATTTTTTGTTTGTTTGTTTTGGTTCTTCGGATGCCTGTTATCTGATCCCAATGACCCCTCATGATCACACAGGCTGTTGTGTTTATTCCATGTGGTCTTGTTGTTTCTCTGCTAGATGGATGCTTGTTTAACTTCAAGCCTTTGAGACCTCAGATGCTACATCTTTTAATAGTGGGACACCTATTTTGTCTAAAGCGATTGTGCCGGGAGAATGAGCACCACGAATGCCAGTTGCTTAGAACAAAGTGTCTTGCATTGAAGGAAGGTATGAGCAGAGGCCCAAAGTCCATCCACTACCTCAGTTTATTGCCATATAAATATATTTACCTAGACCAATACTTCTATTTGTATGAATTAATGTATTTACATATGTACACACCTATGCTTCTACCTCTAGCCATAGCTTTGCTTCCTAGATCATTCCCAGTTCCCTTTACCTTCCTCCTGCCCCACCATTACACTCGCCCTTCTTCTGCCTCATCGTACTTCCTCTCAGCTAGATTGCTGTTGCTCCAACACCATAGGATCTCTACGTCCTTCTTGTTGTTGATTTTAATTCCCAAGTTGTTAAGTACCCTTTTCTGATAGGCCTGGTTAAAAGAAGGTGGTGGAAGGTACTGATATCTGGTTGTGGAGTTTATTAGGAAATATGAGAGGCAGAGATACCCCAGGTGATATGGGGAAAACAAAGCAAAACAAAAAAATCTATGTATACATATTTATAGGTTTAGTGTTAAGGAAGCAGATGGACATTGGGCCTCTATTCAAGTACTCCCTCAATGCAAGAATACTGTGTTCTAATAATCCAGCATTCTGAGATGCTCACCTTCCCTAAACAATCGCTGAAGATTAAATGTGTGCAAGAGCAAATGTGGTGAAGAAAGCTGATGGTGCCCGGCTATCAAAATATATAGCATCTGGGGTATTAAAGGCTTGAAGATAAACAAGCGGCCATCTAGCTGAGAAGCAACAAAGCCCACATGGAAGAAGCACACTAGCCTGTGTGATCATGATGTGTCGATGGGATCAGGTATCAGTCATCTAAGACCCAGAACAAAAAATTATATCATTGTGAATGGTGGGGGGGGCGGGGGAGTGCGGAGTGGAAACCCAAAGCCAATCTGTGGGAAATTGGACATCCCCTTACAGAAGCGTTGTGGGGAGAAAACGGGCCAGTCAGGGTGCAGTATAGCACCAATGAAACATACCGCTTTCCTCTGGTTCTTTAATGCTTTCTCACTCCCACTATCATGACCCTAATTCTATGTTACAAATATGGCTAGATCAGAGCCTGTACCTGAATACAGATAAGAACTGGATACACAGGAAATCCAGGATAGATAAACTCCTCAGGACCCATATTGAGAGTAGCCATACCAGGAAGGTAAGGGGAAGGTGGGAGGAGAAAGGGGGGAACCAATTACAATGACCTATCTATAACCCCCTCCCAGGGAGATGGACAACAGATAAGTGGGTAAAGGGAGACATCGGTCAGTGCAAGACATGAAAACATAGTAATAATTTATAAATTATCAAGGGTTCATGAAGGAGGAAGGGAGGGAGAGGGAGAGGAAAAAATGAGGAGCTGATACCAAGGGCTCAAATAGAAAGAAAATGATGCAACAAATGTACAAATGTGCTTGACATAATAGATATATGTATGGCTTGTAATAAGAGTTGTATCAGCCCCCCAAAAATGACTTATTCTTAAAAAAAACAAAGCACACACAAAAAAACCACCCTTGCAAACATCCCTCCAAGCAAAGTGGGGCCTGGCCTTGATCTCCCCAAAAGGACAAAAACTAAGTGGGTTAGCAAGAGCATTCAGTGGCCGCCACCGAGCCAGCACATGAGTGTCTCAGCATAGGCTGTTGGCTTTGAGTCCCTCAGAGATCATGAAAAGCAGTTCTATAAAATGTCACTGAAAAGGCAAAAGTGTCTAACGTCTCCGAGAGTCCCCCTGGACTTCTCCCCACATGCCTCATCATACCCCCAGATGTACATGGCAGAGCCCAAAGGCCACACTTTTGAAAAGAGAAAAACAGGAATCAGCCCTGCTGTTGTATAAGGAGAGAAGGTGCTGGCAGCTGCTGGGCCTTCCCAGGCGGGCTTGGGTCCGTCAAGCCACTTCCCAGCAGTATCCCGGCCCAGCTTTAGGTGAGAGTCTCTCCTTCTGTCACTGGAGCTTCAGTCAATGTACTCTATTCTCCGCTCAAGGGCTGTCACTGTCTCATTTAGCGTTGTGAGTCTTAGACTACAAGACATATCGAAGGAGATGAGAAAGTCCATGAGTTCACTGATGCTGTACTGGTAATGACCTCAATGTACTCTCAGTTCACCCAGTCCTGGTGAATCTTCCTCTGCACTGTATCTGAGACCCGAACCCCAGGTCTCCAGCACACTTTTTTTTTTTTTTTGGGGGGGGGCTCTGTATATATTTATTGGGTGGACTACCAATATGGAGTGAAACATCTCTGAACCATAAAAAGGGTATAACAGGAGCCCAGTTTTTCAGCCTCAGGGCCCCTGAAGCCCTTACCCAGGTTTTCATTGCCATCGCCTGGTATAAGAGGATTCTAGCAAGGGCTATGGTGTTGATGGGTCTCCTGAGGGTGAAAACGTCAATGTTAGAGTCCTTGTAGGTCAGGTAAGGGATAAAGAAGCAGATGAGGCTCTGGCCACTCTTGTGTAGCTCAGGCATCACCAGGAGTATCTCTGCAGAGACATCTGCCTCAAAGACTCTGAAGAGGAGCAGAGGCAAGGAGGTGAAGATAGGATTCAGCCATGGGTGCTTCTTAACAGGACACATTACAATGATCATTCTGCAGCACAGAAAGGGTTCCCTCTTAGAATCAGTTGAGGAAAATTTCAGAACCAGTGAAAGAGAAGAGCCAGATGGAGAGCTCATCTTTTGGACCCCGAAATCCCTGCACATTGAACCTCCTTGATCCAAGAAACAGTGGTGACAAAGAGGAGTGGCAGAGGAACAGCAGCAGACCCAGGAGTCAGAGCATACGACTAGAGTGCTGGATCTCCCAGCCCACCGAACAAGTAAAGCCGAATACGTACAGGCAGGAGGCTGGCTTGTGCAATAGGATGCATCAGGGCACTACATTGGGAGAGCTATGTTTTGCTGACTCATGGAGTTGGAGCTGGAACTGAGTGCCTTAGGGTTAAGGTTTACAGCAGAATGGCCTACCTTCGAAACGTTGTGCAAACTGGGAAGATGTCAGGCCAAGAGGCTGAGAGCCAAATAACAGCCTGGCCGTGAGCACAGCAGAGAAGAAACTGTCCTGAGTGAACAACTGTGTCCTGAGCATTTCTCATGTCAGCTGTCACCTGATAGCTTTCCCATAAACCCCATAATCATGAGCATTGCCTGTGAGTTCTGTGAGGTCACTGCAATGACTTGTAGAACCCAGCCCAAACAGAAAAGTAGAATGCATGTAAAATCGAGGGCCCTGGAAAGAGCAGTACCACAATCTCACTGGGAGTGAGTCATTTCCAACTAACATGTGTTGTCCTGTTAGGATAGAGCAGAATTGCTTCACAGGATTTCTAAGGTTGTAAATCCTTATTAATTGTAATTGTCATACTGTTGCATGTAAAATGAACCCTCTTGGGATCAAATGGGGGAGGGGGGACTGGATTTCAAGATGAGCAGAAGAGCCCAAAGGTGGAGAGCTCATCCCTTGGACCCCCAAATCCCAGTACATTGAGCTTCCTTAATCCAGGGGACAGTAGTGACAACAGAGGCATGGCAGCGGAATCAGGAGTCAGAACATGAGACAGACGGCCACATCTTTCTCTCTCAGAGTTGGTGGGTTCCACTGCCAACATTGGCTGGTGCACAAATGCTTGACCACTGTATCAACTGGGCTCCTGCAAGGATGGGGTCGATTGTTGGCATCTGGAGTTGCAGGGGCAGGGTGAGGAAAGTTTGACAGCCTTCAGATGACTTTCAAAGCCCAGAGCCATAAAACTAGTTGAGGTAACTAAAGAAGTCAAGACAGAGAAAGGAAGAGGGCTAAAAATTAAGCCTTGATGGCATTCAACTGTTTAAAAGACTGGTGATCCAAGAGTAAGTGGACAAAGGT
>NW_022103896.1:53128464-53132008 GCF_000313985.2 Echinops telfairi | reverse complement strand
TCCCTCATGAGCCCTTGATAATTTATAAATTATTATTTTGTGATATCTTGCCCTGTCCGACATCTTCCTTCACCCACTTTTCTGTTGTCTGTCCCCCAGGGAGGAGGTCACATGTAGATCCTTGAAATCGGTTCCCTCGCAATTCAATATTTTAATGTTCCTTTTAATATAAAGTAGTATAGAGGAAAAGTCTGTCAAAATAACCTTGATAGTGGATATGTTAATAAATTTTTAAGGATCACAAGAAAAAAATAAACAAATGTTTCATGATCACAGGTAGAAAAATAAAGAAGAAACTATTTTTTAAGATAAAAATATATCTAGTAAAATGCAATGTAGCCTGTAGTTGAGAAGGAAGAAGTACGTGGAATAGTCATGGCATTATGTAATCATGTGAAAAATGGCTTATTGGGTCACTAAAAGCACCAGACTCTCCTCTTGTCTCCCTCCCTATTTTAAAGATGAGAAAACTCATGAGGGTTAGGTGTGGATATTATGTTCTGCGGAAATTTTGAAACTTGTGATTAATTTAGTGCTGCCTGAGGACCTTTGTAGTGGGTTTGGTGGCTCAGTGTTTAAAGAACAGGGCTGATAAACAAAAGGTTGGCTGTTTGAACCCACCAGTCCTTAAGGAGAAAAATGTGGCAAGTGGCTTCTGATACACAGCCTTGAAAACCCCATGGGGCAGTTCTACTCTGTCCCCTGGGGTCACGTCACTTAGTGTAAAAAGAAACAAAAAGAATATCAACAAATTTTAATAAACATAAAGCATTTATTTCCTTTTTGTGCCTACAACTTTTTAAGTTTGTTCCTGCTATCATTCATTTAAAGACAGTGGTTGAAGTCTTTACAGTACATGATTTTACATTTTCCCAGTAATTATAATTCATGAAGTGTCATTTTATCTCCAATACTGCTGCTTTCATCACAACAGCTGCTTTCTACACAGTAGCTGCTCTCTACACATGTGTGACTGGTCCACATAAGTACATTATGGCGCAAAACCTGTCACACACACCTGTATCTGTATGGGGTGTATGTGACGGGGTTGGTGCGGTGATGGCATCATGCTGGGTACTCGTAGGTGGGCGTATCTGCATGTGGGTGGACCCGCCTGGAGATGGATAGAGGAGCAGTGTCTCGGTTCCTAGGACCATTGGAAATGGGTGTTTCCCGATGGCCTTAGGTGACCCCTGTGAGAGTCATTCGACCGCTAAAGGGGTTGCGACTGACAGGCTGAGAACCGCTGCTTGAAGGAGCTTAGATTGGGCTAACCATGAGGCCAGCAATTCGACCACCAGCTGCTCCTCAGGAGGAAGAAGAGGGTTTCTACGCCCTAGTTGTGTGAAGACTTACAGTGTGGGAAACACACAGGGGCAGTTCAAGCCTGTCTTGTAAGGTCATGTTGAGTCAGAATTGAATGGCTCAATGACCGAGAGCTTGGTGCGTCTATCATTTTCTCTGACCCCAGATCTTTGCATGACTGGCTCCTTATTCTTCTGGCTTCAGCTCAGATAGTACCAGCCTGGAGAGTCTTCCAGATTCTCCATCTATGCTCTCACCCCTTCAAGTGCTTCTCTCTCCCGTCACCCTGTGTTATTTTCCTCATAGTATTAGCACTTATGACTATCTCAACGAATCTGGCTTGCGGCAAACAAGATTTGTTTTCACTCTAGGTTAGACGTTCCCACCTGTCTTGTTCACTGCTTTAGTTCAAGCCTGGAGCAGTGCTTTGCATGGAGTAGGCAACAGGATGTTTGTTATATACATTCTTTAAAAAGCACTGATTTAAAAAATATTTAGTTTGCATTTTTTTGTGGGGGATTAAATCAAAAACAAGGGTTCTCAACCTGTAGGTCATGACCCCTTTGGGGGTGAACCGACCCTTTCACAGGGGTTGCCTAAGACCATTGGAAAACAGATAACTCCCATGGTCTTAGGAACCGAGACACTGCTCCTCTATCTGCCTCCAGGCAGGTCCACCCACATGCAGATACGCCCACATACGAGTACCTGGCTTGAAGACTGTCACCCATGCTACATCATACTTGAAGACAAAATTTCATTTATTTGTAGTTAGGAAGAAATAGTTCACAATATGTAATTACATACTGTTTTTGTGATTTATCACTATGCTTTAATTATGTTCAATTTGTAATAATGAACATACATCTTGCATATCAGATATTTACATTATGATTCATCACAGTAGCAAAGTTACAGTTATGAAGTAGCAATGAATATAATTTTATGGTTGGGGGGTCACCACAACATGAGGAGCTGTATGTATTAAAGGGTCGAAGCATGGTTGAGAACCACAGTCCTTAAAGGTCTTATGTATGGAGGTATACATTTCTTCAGAGGTTTCATTAAGCATTTTTTTCTGTAACTAAAACTACCCTTTGTCCACTTTTCTATTGGATTCCACACCCACCCCTGCCTAATATCAGGGAGTCTGGGGGCCTTGTCAGGGAAGCATTGGACATTAACGGTAAACTCACTTGCTGCTGAGGTTATATTGCTCCCCTACACACCCGTGGAAACCTGATAGCAGGTCAATAACCTGGGAGAACGATGAGACTTTATGCCCCTATTGAAGGTGCCCTACTGGTATAGTGGGCAACTGTGCAGGGTTGCTAAACTGAACAGTCAGCAGATCAGAATCACCAGCTGATACCTGGGAGAAAGATGAGACTCTACTCCTGTAAAGAGTTACATTCTCAGAAACTCACAAGGGGAAGTTCTACCCTGTCCTATGAGGTCCCTATGGGTGCGGATCCCCTCGATGGCAGCGAGTGAGCTCCTGTTTACAGCCTCGGAAACCCAGAGGGTAACTTCTACCCTAGCTTATTGGAGTGAGGGCAGACTCCATGGCTCACTGCTCACCGTCCTGGAGTCAATTCCAAGGTTCAAACTGCCCACTTTGCGATCAGCAACCCGACTGGTAACCCACTAGCCACCAGGGCTCGTTTACTCAGTGACAGTGGATTTAATTTTAATTTAAGATACTAATCTTTTATCTACCAGGTTGGTGGCAAATATGTTTTCCAGTGGGCTCGCCTATTGATTCCATTTCTGTTTTCCTTAAGTTTTATACTTTCAAGCAGTCGAGTGTAGTGATGTTTCCACAGTGGCTAGTTTAGTTGCAGGGAGCTTTTAGTATCCGTTAAAAGTAGCCCTTGGCGGCTAATTTGCGCAGTAGAAACCTGTGACTAGTCACGTAGGCCAATTACTTAGCAACCAAATCTCAACTTGCTCGAGTTGTTTTCTCATTTCCGAAACTGGGAAAATGGCGCTCTGTATGTCGTAAAACTGTTGGGTTTACATAAAATTAAGGATGCAAGGTGGTCCGTATAATATGAACATAAAAACACAAACATAAAAAATCCACTGCCCTCAAGTCGATGCCAACTCACAGCAACCAGATAGGGCAGGGCACAACCACCCCTGTGGGTTTTGGAAAAGCCTTCTCCTTCTCTCAGGGGACACTGGTGATTTTGAACTGCTGATTTTGCAGTAAGCAGCCACAACACCTAACCACTAT
>NW_022103896.1:53108520-53127252 GCF_000313985.2 Echinops telfairi | reverse complement strand
GCAGCGCCTCCCCGGAGGGGCGCGGGGTCACCACTCCCATGGCGGGGAAGCCAGTGCCCCGGAAACCGTGCTTCCAGGGAGCCAATCCAAGAGAGGTTTCCAGGTGGGGATGTGGAAAGATGACTCCGGATTTCAGGGTCCATAAAGAAAGTGTCTCCTACCTGTTGTGGTTGGGCTTCGACTTTGTTCGATCTCGTGTTTGGGGTTCTCGGTGGAGCAACAGGGAAGCGCTCGATTAAAGGTTGGTTCAGACGCATTAGCTCTAAGGGAGAAAGCCCTGGCGACCCACCCTCGTCATCAATTGGCGTGGAGTGGAGTCTGGTTCACCGGGACCTCTAGGATCCAGTTGGCAGCCCCGTTGGTATAGTGGGTTAAGCGTTGGGCTGCTAACCGTAAGACCAGTATTTCGAAACCACCAGCCGCTCCTTGGGAAAAGGACGAGTCAGGAAGTCACAGTCTGCTTTCGTGAAGATTGATAGTCTCGGAAACCCACCGGGGCAGTTCTGTTCTGCCCGGTCGCTGTGGGAGAATGATGCGGCTTGCTACTCCTGTCCTTGAAACCCACAGGGCCAGTTTTACCCTGCCCCCATAGGATCGCTGTGAGTCGATACCGACTTTTTAAAATAGGGTTGCTATTAGTCGGAATATGAGCCCTGCTGCCGTGGTGGTAACGCGTTAGGCTGTGATCCACAAGGTCTGCAGTTTGAAACCACCAGCCGCTCCTGGGGAGGCTGTTTACTCCTGTAAAGTTACAGTCTTGGAAACCCTCAGGGGGTCGCTTATGAGTCGTGATCGACTGGATGTCAGTGAGTTAGCACAAACTTAAAAATAATTGTTCTGTAGTGTTCAGTAGCGTTAAAACCAAACCAAACCAAAATAAAAAATTCAAAACTAAAACCACTTGCCATGGAGTCGTTTCCCTCTTCTGGGGACTCGCCCAGGGGTTTGAACCCACCAGCGACTCCCTGGGAGAGTGATGAGACTGGCTACGCCACCTGTAAAAGCCAAAGAGGCAGTTCTACTTTATCCTTACTTAGGGTCTCTGCCAGGCAGAACTGACTCGGTGGCTGGGAGCTTGGTTTTCTTTCTTTTTTTTCTGTTTTGGTTTAGATGTTTGGAGAACATCACCCCTGGACTGCATTGCAGAGGAGGATAGAAATGTTTTGGAGAGGCTTCTAAAAATATGTCTACATATATATTACTAATATGCTAGGTTATATTTTGAGAATAAAAACCATGTCACTCTCAGTATGTCTAAAAAAGAAGAAAAAAGAAACACAAAATGAAAAATAGAAAATACCAAATGTAGGCAAGGATGTGGGAAACTGGGAATTTATCCATGGCTGGTAGGAATGCAAAATGGGACAGCTGTTGTGCAAGATAGCAGGCTGGTTCCCAGCAAATGCTACTGCTAGGCATGTACCCCGAAGACTTGAATGTGGAGTCTCAAACAACAGATGGATGGATAAAAAATGTGGTGCATACATACAATGGAATACTACCCAGCCAGTACGAGACATGAAGTTTTGGTGCGTGCTACTATTTGGATGGAACTTGAAGACATTATACTGATTAAAATAAGCCAATCGCATAATATTAGGTAACTTCATTTGTGTAAAACGTCGAGTAGGCAAATGTGTAGAGACCAAGTTAACTCAGTGTTTATGAGAATGGGAGGAGGGGAAATGAGGGTGGGGGTTAATTGTGTATAGATCCATCCCCAGTTTATAGAGGAAGAAGAAGAATCAGAAATGGAAATGAAATTATGAAGGCAGGTCACAAAGTATTGCCTCTAGTGCTTCCCATTCATACATGCATGGGTTTATTCCACATGAAATGTAACATATTTCTGCAATTAGTAGATGGTTGCAAACAAATTCTCCCAGTAAAATATCTGTCTTAATCTCGTCCAAAAAAAAGAGAAAGATGCTTTCCCGCCCCTGCCCAAACAGAAGTGTGCGCACCACCACCACCACCACCAACAACAAACTCAAAGTCACTGCCATCATGTCATAGCGACCCCACAGGACAGTAGAACTGCCCCTGGGGGTTTCTGAGACTGAACTCGTTAGGGCAATAAAAAGCCCTGTTTTTCTCTCGTGGAGTGGCTGCTGGGTTCCCACAGCTGACCTGGTGGGTGGCAGCACTACATGTGAGCCAGTCAAGAGCTCCTGGGAGGAGCTGGGCCAGTGTATTCAAGGCAGAGAAGTCAGCTCATAAGGTCAGGGTGATGGTTTTTCGGGGAATCGAAAGGGGGTCATCTTGCCGTCATTCCTCAGAGGACATGGACACTCATGGGAGCTTATTGTGAAAAAGTTTTAAGGAAATTGAAAACCTCTGGGGAGAAAAAGGCCAGGAAAGTTGTGCTGAGCAATCTCCAACCCTGCCCCCATCATCCCAGTGCACCTGCTCATTCTCCCAGGCTAGCGAGCGTGATCCTCTGAGATCCTTCTTTTTATCCCCCAACTCATCATGTAAAAAGGAACACGATTTGAGTCCCTCAGGGAAGCTTAAACTGCCCTTTCGACACAGTGTAAATCTTTGGGGAAGGGTTAGAGAGCTGCAAACACTGCAGACATGCCTGGACCAAATGGAGTCTATGTGAGAAACTATAGCTTTACATTTTGATGTTTTTGTTTAATGAAGGTTTCTGTGATTTTATAGCAAGACTTTCTGACATCCCTTCACACTTCCATGTACAACTGACATGTTTGCCAGGAGAGCAGAGTTATTGGGGTTGTGCCTGGTTACCACCACTGAATATTCAGATCAAAGAATCCACAGAAAGATACTAATCAAAAAGGGGAAAACAAAGAGCAAAATTGTCATATTCTCATGCTTTCTGGAGCCTTGGAGGCAGGGTGAAGTTTGAAAGGAGAATCTTTAAAACTTAAATAAGAAATACCTCTTAAAGTAATTTTTTAAACTAAGTAAAAAAAACAAAACAAAACAAAAAATGACCTAAGTAATAGTTTATCCTAATTATTTAAAAAAAAGACGTCTGTCCCCCAGAAGAATTTACTACAGAGGACAGCACTGAAGCTACAGCTCAGGGAGAGGGACATGTTTGATCAGAGCACATGGGAGCAAAGGAAGGGGGAGGAAGAGAGAGTGGAGCACATCCTGGCCCACCAAGCCTTGAGGACAATATCCCCCGCTCAGAGCAGCCAATGCACAGAGTGGACCATGTGGCTGGTCCCACTACGAGACATGACATCCCTTACTGACCCATACCCTACAGGGAACTACAATGGAGACACAGTGTGGGAATTGCACCCGATCTGACCCCACCATATCGAGGAAAAACTCTATGGTTGTGCAACAGAACAGCAAGGGGAGCAGAGGAACGAAGTCTTCAGGGAATACTGAAAATAGACTTTGGGGCGAGGGTGTGGCACCCCATCAGATTCGACCAGAAAACACTCCTAAAATTCAACAAACAGACCTTAAACTATTTACAGGCTTTTCTTTGCTTTTTTTTGGTTGTTGTTTTGTTTTCTTTTGTTGCTTTGTTTTGCTCTGTCTTGTTTTTGTGAATATTATTGTCTCTGCAGGTCTATCTAGATAAGATAGGCTGGATAAACAATCTGGAGGAGAAAACAGCCAGACCGACAGTTCCGGGGGACATAGGAGAGGGGGAGGCAGGGGAAAGGAAGTAGGTGTTAACAAATCCAGGGACAAGGGAACAAGTGGTCTAAAATCGATGTTGAGGAGGATGTAGAAGGCCTCTTAGGGTTTGATCAAGGTTAATGTAATCGAGAGGAATTAATGAAACCCAAATGAAGGCTGAGCATGATAGTGGGACAAGAGGGAAGTAAAAGGAAATAGAGGAAAACTAGAAGGCAAAGGGCATTTATAGAAGTCTAAATACAAGCATGTACATGTGTAAATATATTTATATATGTTGATGGGAAATAGATCTATGTGCATATATTTATAGGTTTAGTATTAAGGTAGCCAGATGAACATTGGGCCTCTACTTAAGTACTCCCTCAATGAAAGAACACTTTGTTCTATTAAACTGGCATTCCATGATGCTTACCTCCCCAACACGATCACTGAAGACAAATCAGGTGCATAAGCAAATGTGGTGAAGAAAGCTGATGGTGCCCGGCTATCAAAAGATACAGCTTCTGGGTCTTAAAGGCATGAAGATAAACAAGCGGCCATCTAGCCGAGAAGCCCACTTGGAAGAAGCACACCAGCCTGTGTGATCATGAGGTGTCGATGGGATCAGGTATCAGGCATCAAAGAACAAAAAATCCTATCATTGTGAATGAGGGAGAGTGCGGAGTGGAGACCCAAAGCCCATCTGTAGGCCACTGGACATCCCCTTACTGGTTCGCGAGGGAGACGAGCCAGTCAGGATGCAGTATAGCACTGATGAAACATACAACTAGTTCTTTAATGCTTTCTCTCTCCCACTATCATGAGTCCAATTCTACTTTACAAATCCGGCTAGACCAGAGGATGTACACTGGTACAGATAACTGGAAAGACAGGGAATCCAGGACAGATAACCCCCTCAGGACAAATAATGAGAGTAGTGATATCAGGAGGGGAAGGGGAAGGGAAGGTAGAAAGGGGGACCCGATCACAAGGATCTACATATAACCCCCTCCCTGGGGGACGGATAACAGAAAAGTGGGTGAAGAGAGATGTCGGATAGTGTAAGACATGACAAAATAATAATAATTTATAAATTGTCAAGGGTTTGTATGGGAGGAGGGGCGGGGAGGGAGGGGAAAAATGAGCTGATACCTAGGGCTCAAGTAGAAAGAAAATGTTTTGAGAATGATGATGACAACAAATGTACAAATGTGCTTGACACGATGTATGTATGTTTGTATGTATGTATGTATTGTGATAAGGGTTGTACGAGACCCCAACAAAATGATTAAAAAAAAAAAGTCTGCTTTGAGCATTGTGTTTTCTTATGATCTGTCTATATGGGGCCAAGTTAACAACGGCCACTGAAGACAAGCTAGAAAATGGGGCAGTGAGCTTACGTGACTGAGGGAGGCAGCACCTTAGACAAGGAGTGTGAGAATGATTACACACCTCGAATGTATTTTGTGTAACTGAGCTGTATGTGTATAGTACTTCGATGGGTATATACATTCAACAGCAACAACCGATACTACATTATTTTAGAAAGTGTTAGTTAACATAATGCCAGATTCTGCAATGTGAAGTCAATAAAAGTATCTTGATAGTGTTCCTTCATGACAAACAGAGGGAAAAACCCCCCGATTTCTTTGCGTTCAGTCGATTCCCACTGGCAGCAACCTAGGAGGACAGGCCGGAGCAGCCCCACGGGGTTTCCCAGGCTGTAATCCACAACTTCAGAGGGCTGCGTTGTTCCCGTGCAGCCGCCCGTGGGTTCCATTAGCAGCTTTTCAGCTGCAGCCAAGTGCTTGACCACGGCCCACAGGGCTCCATGGGAAGTACAGCATCATAATTTAGCAAATGATGTGGAAATGTTCTCTTAGGCAAATTGCAGACTAATTTGGCTAGGAGGACATTTCAAAATCGTTATGCATAGTTCCTGTGGAAATTGCTAAAGGAAAAGTATAGGTCCAGTGGCCACTTCATCCCACTTCTCATCCATGCCTCTGGGTTTACCTGTGATAATTCATCCTTACTGCCATCAAGTCCGTTATGGCCCACAGCGACCCTATAGGACAGGGCAGAAGTGCCCTCGTGGGCTTCTGAGACCGGAGCGCTTCACGGGATTAGAAAACCTCATGTTTGTCCTGAGGAGTGGCTAGTGGTTTTGAACTGCTGACCTTGAGGATAGCAGCCCAACTTGTGACCATTATGCCACCGGATTCCTTACAAGTAGTAATATGTGTTAACATAGCTATCTGCAACTGTAGCTAGGACCTTGTCTGTTTACATGCTCATCTGTCTAGGCATCAGGATGATTTTAAAAATGAGGGCAAAGGAAAAATCGTTTTTATTCTCTGTCTTCCTGCAGTGTAAGCTCATGAGAGCATGGGTATTTTTTATGTTCATTGTTGCATTCTCGGTACCTATACCAGTGCCCGGTGAACAGGAGTTACTCAATAAATATTTGTTGAATTAGCATTGAATAAACAAATAGTACTATTAATCATGGTTAGGAAATATAAAGGGTTTTGCTTGAAAAGTTAAAAGCAACCATACAACAAATAGTCTTAATATTAGGAAATGTATAAACATCTCCATAGGCAATCCTTGCTCAACATGCAAACTTTCAAGCCGATTGAATGAAGTTAGCACAGTAGGTATAGCTTTAAACGGAAGGGAATTTCATAGCAGTGCTTACAGAGGATTATAGAGAATCACATAGTTAAAGAATCATAGAGGATCATATAGCTACCCAAAACTGAAATTCCTGCCTTGTTTAATGAAACATGATAGGTGTCCAGCTAAAGAGAGAAAGAAGGGAGCCAAGTTCAAGAAAGTGTGGATTTAGAGTCATGCATAGTGGGTCCCACGGAAAGGGTGGGAGGTGGGAGCTCCTACAGCTCGCTAAAGGAAATGAGAAAGCCGGGGCTGCCTCAGCAGTGTGATGTTATGTGTCATATAACTTCCAGCCTGCCTGGGATGCAGCTAGCTGGTGGTGTCTTAAGCCAGCCGGTGTAATTCTCAAACTCTGAACTGAGCATCCTGGGATTGTCTTTTGAGGGATGTGGTTTTGATTCTTATCGAGGCAGATTTTGGTAAAAGATGATTCACTTCTTAGACATGTACTGTGCAGCCAATTTGCCCTGTCATGCATGCTCCGTGAAGTGAAGCAATACTGAGCGATTTTGTCATGCTTGTCACTTTTTCCAGAACTGCCCTAAGTGAACCTTTGCTGAACTGCTGACCCTAAGCAGTGACATTTGTAAAATGCATACGCATGAGACAAGGGTTTATAAAAGCAGTATGACCTGAAACGTGTTAAGTAAAAATTCTATAGCCTTTGTAACTATGGAACAGAAATATATCTGTATCTATATACCTCTCTCTATATCTATCCTAGGTAAATAAAGGAAGCAGCCTTAGTTGATTGTTCGCTTTGAAGTAGTTGAGAACGGGGTAAAACAGCATGTACTTGTTTTTAAAGTAGAAGCGATTAGCTCTCTCTGCTTCTTTATCTCTTCTTTTTAAAATAAGTTTTATTGGCACTTCATCCACATATCAAACAATTCAGTAGTTCAGTGATATCAAGAAGAGTTGTACAATCATTACCACACTCAATTTTAGACCATTTTTTTCTTCCTTGTACTCATTATTAGTATAATTTTTTAAATTGTTGCAAGAATCTACACAACAAAACCTTCAATTCAACAACTTCTACATGTATGACTCAGTGCCATTGATTATATTCTTTGTTGTGCAACCATCATAGATATCTTTTTCCAAATTATTCCACCATAGAAACTCATTGCCCCTCAGCAAAAAAGTTTTCCTCCTTCGCCATGATAACCGTTGGTCAACTTTTGTTTTGTTTTAGTAGTTTTCTTGATGTAATATTCATATATCATACACTTCCCTAGTCAAGTCGCTTTTAAAAAGAGTTGTTTATACATCATCACAATCAATTCTAATGCTCTCCTTTAAATATGTGGTTAGGATATCTACTGAAAGCATTTGGCTACCAGGATATCTACTGAAAGCTTAATAATAAGGGAGCGGTGAGCAAACAACGCCATAGGCAGGGGAACAACTAGGGAATTAAAATCAACAACAAGGCAGACATAGACACTGGGGGTGCTGGAGTAACAGCAATCTAGCTGAGAGGAAGTACTAAGAGGCGGAAGTAGAGCGAGCGTGATGGGGGCCAGGAGGAAAGTAAAAGAAAACAGGACTGATGTAGGAAGCAAAGCTATGGATAGAGGTATAAGCATAGGTGTGTACATATGTAAGTACATTAATTCATAAAGATAGAGGTATTGGCCTAGATACATATATTTATATGGCAATACGCTGAGATAGTTGATGGACTTTGGGCCTCTGCTCATAGCCTCAATACACGAAGACTTTGATCTAACCAATTGTCATTCTGTGATGCTCACCCTTCTGGCACAATTGCTGAAGACAGAATGTGTGTATAAAAAAATGTGGTGAAGAAAGTGGATGGTGCCCGGTTATTAAAAGATACAGCATTTTGGGTTTTAAAGGCTTGAAGTTAAACAAGTGGCCATCTAGCAGAGAAGCAACAGGCCCATATGGAAGAAGCACACCAGCTGGTGTGATCATGAGGTGTTGTTGGGACCAGGTAACAGGCATCAGAAGATCCAAAACAAACAAACAAGCAAGCAAACAAACCTTATTGTTGAGAATAAGGGGGATCAGAGCAGAGATCCAAAGCCCATCTGTAGACAATGGGACATCCCCCCCACAGAGGGGTGACAGGGAAGGGATGAGTCAACCAGGGTGTAGTATAGCACTGGTGAAACACAATATTCCTCACAGTGGTTCCTTGAGGCTTCCTCACCCCCCACTATCATGTCCCCAGTGCTGCCTCTCACTTCGGATTAGACCGGAGCATGTACACAGGTACAGATAAGAGACAAGAGCTCACAACACACGGAATCCAGGAACAGGAATGGGAATAGTAATACAAGAAGGGTAAGGGGGAGGTGGGGAGGGCAGGGAGGAAGAGGAAACCGATCGCAATGATCGACACATCATTATACCCACTCACCCCCCTCTCTAGGGGGACGAACAACAGAAACCATATGGGAAGGGAGATAGCGGATGGTATAAGATATGAAAATAATGATTTATAATTTATCAAGGGGTCACAAGGGTGGTGGGGGTGTGTGAGAGGAGCTAATACCAAGGGTTCAATAGAAAGTAAACATCTAGAAAAGAATGATGGCAACATATGTACAAATATGCTTAATACAATTGATGTATGGATTGTTGTAAGCATTGTAAGATCTCCCATAAAATGATCTTTTAATTAAAAAAAAAAAGAATCTGGATATGGGAGTCAAATCACTTCCTTATTTCCTGTGTTACATCAACCCAATAGGCTAAGCTTTATGATTTGTGCATTATTTTTTCAAGTCATCAGGTGGTAAGGATAATATTAATCTTTTTTTTAAACATTTTATTAGGGGCTCATACAACTGTTATCGCAATCCATACACACAATTGTGTAAAGCGCATTTGTACATCATTCTCAAAACATTTTCTCTCCACTTAAACGCCGGACATTAGGTCCCCGATAATATTAATCATGTCAATGGGAAAGTATATACATTTGTTTGAAGAACATACTATTATTAGTTCTCTCTTTTTTAAAATCATTTTTATTGGGACTCATACAACTCTTATCACAATCCATACATACATCAGTTGTGTAAAGCACACTTATACATTCGTTGCCCTCATCATTCTCAAAATTCACTTTCCTCTTGGGTTCCTGGAATCAGCTACTCATTTCCCTTTTCCCCCTCCCTCCCCATTTCCCCCCTCCCTCATGAACCCTTAATCATTTATAAATTATTAGTTTATCTTGTCTTACACTGCCCGGCGTTTCCCTCCACCCACCCTTCTGTTGCCCATCCCCCAGGGAGGAGGTTATATGTAGATCCTTGTGATCGGTTCCCCCTCTCTACCCCACCCTCCCAGTATTGCCACTCTCACCACTTGTCCTGAAGGGATCATCCACCCTGGATTCCCTGTGTTTCCAGTTCCTATCTGTATCAGTGTACATCCTCTGGTCTAGCCAGATTTGTAAGGTTGATTTGGGATCCTGATAGTTGGGCGGGGAGAGGAAGCATTTAGGAACTAGAGGAAAGTTGTATGTTTCATCATTGCTACACTGCACCCTGACTGGCTCATCTCCTCCCCGTGACCCTTCTGTAAGGGGATGTCCAGTGGCCTACACATGGGCTTTGGGTCCCCACTCTGCACTCCCCCTCATTCACAATGATAAGATATTTTGTTCTTTGATGCCTGATACCTCATCCCTTCGACACCTCATGATCACACAGGCTGGTGTGCTTCTTCCATGTGGGCTTTGTTGCTTCTGAGCTAGATGGTCACTTGTTTACCTTCAAGCCTTTAAGACACCAGACACTATATCTTTTGATAGCCGGGCATCGTCAGCTTTCTTCACCACATTTGCTTAAGCACCCATTTGTCTTCAGCGATCATACTGGGGAGGTGAGCACATGATATGATTTTTTGTTCTTTTTTGTTCTTTGATGCCTGGTAACTGATCCCTTCAGCACCTCGTGATCACACAGGCTGGTGTGCTTCTTCCATGTGGGCTTTGTTGCTTCTCAGCTAGATGTCCGCTTGTTTACCTTCAAGTCTTTAAGACCCTAGACATTGTACCTTTTGATAGCCACGCTCCATCAGCATTCTTCACCAGTATTTCTTTAATGGTTTTTATGCATAGCATGGTACAGTACATAGTATGTACTTAAACGAACATTTGACTGATATTAAATATGAATGGTACCTAACAGTTCTGACTTCATATATACACATTCCACTTAAAGACAGATTTAAACAGATGTGCTTGACACAATATATGTATGTATGGATTGTGTTAAGAGTTGTACGAGTGCCCAATAAAATGATTAAAAAAAAAGACATTTAAGAATGGAAATTATTCCTTTATATCATGGTGTTTGCACAAGAAATCACACAGGGTCCTATTTCACTGAATGTATTGCAGACATTTACTCATAACTGTACTAACTAAAAATCATAAAAAATTAGAAGATATTGCTATTTGGCTGCCAAAAATACGCTCCAAATTCACTGCCATTGAGTCAATGAGTCCAGCTCACAGCCGCCCCAGACGGCAGGGAGGCTCTGAGTCTGTCACTCTTTACGGAAGCAGAAAGCTTCATCTTTCTCCCAAGAGGTGGGTGGTGGTTTCGAACTGCTGACTTTGCAGGTAGCAGCTTATTGTGCAGCCGACTGTACCACTAGGGATGCCCCCCTTTTGTTTTTTTTGTTTTTGCTAAGTAACAATTAATTGCAGGCTTTCCTGCCCTCAAGGCATTATGGCATAAGGGAAAAATACAAGTTCTTTCTTTGTCCCTCCTTATTAGTTTGGGGACTTGGGGTGAGCAATTTAACCTTTTTGAACAACAAAAAAATTGTTTTTTCCAATAGACATTCTTCACCAGTATTTCTTTAATGGTTTTTATGCATAGCACGGTACAGTTTACTTGCTCACTCCACACGCACAGTTTCATACCACTATTATACATATATATGTCAAGGACTATGCATTTATTTTGCTTTTGTCAATACCTCTCCCACCATTCAGAGCTCTTACAAAGACCAAATAGGTGTCATCGAACCAATTCTGACTCACAACGACCATATAGGACAAGGTAGAACTTCCCTTTTGCATTTTTATACTGTTACTCCATATGGGAGTAAAACGCCTCATCTTTTTCCTAGGGGCGGGAGGTGGCTTCAAACTGCTGACCTTGTGGTTAGTAGCCAACTTGTGACCACTGTGCCACCAGCACTTCTTTAGAGCTCAGTGAGTAGTTGTTGAATGAAGACATCTCCCCAATAAAGTTATCACAAGCTCCACAGGCTTCTATTGCTATATTTCCCATTTCTTTAGGTTAATTATGACTACAGAACACCTTAATATCCCACCTAATCATTTTGATCCGAAAGATCCAACTAGGAGAACAAATCTTGGGTTTATAGCCTTAATCCTTCGACTGCCACTATTTCCTTTTTTTTTTTTTTTTTGGAAGAACTTATTAATATTTGCTGTTTGAGTAACAGACAGTTTGAGAAACACTGTTGTCGGTGTTCACTGCTGATAACCCTGGGCCTCATACCAACGTTCCCCTTGCTCACCCTCAGTGGTGGCCATGCGTGTGCTCTATGGAAGAGCAACTAGTGAATCTTGGTGTTAGGACCAGAGGGCTCTCTGAGGATTTGGTAATATATGCCAGCCTCACCATTTTGCAGCTGAGGATTGAGGTGGATGGGCACTGATTTTTCCCTTCCAGTTGCTTTAGGGCAAATAATGAATCCATGTCATTGGCTGTACTCCTACAGGAGGGACCATGGAAGCAGCTCAGGTAAACAAACCCTTCAGAGAGCGTGCAGGAAAGCTGCCACTTAGCCGTAGTCAAGGTTGACTTCTTTGGCAAATTAGTTTTGTGTAATTCCTTGTGGTTCTTTTATTCTGATTCCAAGTGGCTGTTCAGAAACAAGGATGGGAAGAGGGCTTTATGCTTACTGTTTTATAGTAATCCATCTGTGCTGAGGCAACCAATTAAAATGCAAGGAGTTAATAAAATAATTCTTATAGCTCATAGAATGTGACTTGGTTCTCACCTAAGATTGAGACTTAATTCTGCCTTAATTCTGCCCATTAGCATATCAGAGAGTGCCCTCCCAAATGGGATGATAGCTATAAACATGGAGTCCAGAATTGTAACACGTAAGGAATTATGACTAGAAGCCTGCTTACTGTGTTTCCAGGGTTCCTGCAAGGGGCCACATAGTGTTCTCTTAACATTTTAGACCCCCCTTTAAATATTTTTGTTGTTGTTGGGTGCCGTTGAGTTGGTTCCGACCCATAACCACCCTATGCGCAGTGGAACAAAAGGCTGCCTGGTCCTGTACCATCCTCACCATGACTCCTGTGCTCAAGCCCTGGGGCAGCCCCCGTGCCAATCCACCTCCTTGAGGGCCTTCCTCTTTTGCTGCTCCCCTCGTTACCAAGCATGATGCCCTACTCCAGGGACTGCTTTCTCCTGATCGCATGTCCAGAGTATGTGAGGTGAAGTCTCGCTATCCTTGCCTCTAAGAAGCACTCTGGCCGTACTTCTTCCAAGACAGATTTGTTTGTTCTTTTGGCAGTACACGGTACTTTTCAATATTCCTCACCAGCACCACATTTCAAACTCATAACTTCTTCAGTTGTCCTTATTAAAAAATTAGGTCTTAATTTTTCATTTCCTTGGACTTCTCTGTGTTACGTGTTCAGGAAATTTAAGATATCTTGGAGAATGGCTAATCTCATTATGCCTAGGTGTTTTTCTTTTTCTAAAAGGAGTTTAAGCCACTGATTCTCCAATAAGCAGTCTGTGTAACAGGGAAGTTTATCCACTCCTAAGGGCTATTTCTATTATGATTCGTTTCTATCTTCCTCCTCTGTAAGGAAGATAGCATCATTTTTAACCCAGCCAAAACTTTTGTTTTCTCTACTCAGGGTGCACAGTGCTTTTCTCTCCCTTTATAATTGGTGTATATGATACTGATTGCTCTTTTAAACATCGTGTACTGTGTACTAGATAATTACATAGCAAGGAAATGAAAAGGGCATCCTCATGAGTGATACTATTAACAAGGTTCCAGACCTGATTGCTTATGTAATTTTTCCCATTTACCATTCAGCCATAATAGCTGCAGTCAGGGCCATTTTCAGGAGGGATGCTCCTAATGGAGGAAATTTGTTTCCTGTCAGCAGCGCAGTAATGTGTCTATCAGCAATGTGCTGAATCACCAGGCTTGCCTGGCATGTTGTTTTTATAGCTCTGGGATGAGCATTGTCAGGAAAGAAGTCATAAGTCCCTCTGATGTGTTGTCTCTTTCCTAAGAGAATGCCTTCACCCAGAAATATTATTGGCATTGTCTGTTCATGGCAATTAGAGAACTTTCAGGTTGCTGGTAGAACATTCTCGATGCTATTCCTTGCGCACTTTAGAACTCTCTGTCCGTTCTCATTGGGACAGATGGCAGTTGTTCCCTTCCCAAGTTCCCCGAGTGGTACTAATTTCCTCGGAATGAAATCTTCCCAAGAGCTGAGTACAACCTGCATCAGCCATTCATCTGTAATGGATGCAGAGAAGGGGCGTGGCAAATTGTTACATCTGCTCTGATTGTAAATGCACTCTGAGGTATGGCTGTAAGCTCAGTGCTGCTGATGTCCCACTTGTTAGCTTCTAAACTACCGTCGGCAAAGGGACACAATTCAATAACTAACATCGCACAGATGCTACCGTAGTATGAAAAGGAGGATATTAGGCCTCTCTGATTTTACTGATGAGGACATCAATTCTCAGAAAGCAGAAGTCAAGTAACTAGATGCAGAATTCAATCCAGGTATGAGTTACTCCAAGTTTATCTCGTTTCTGTTCTTTAATAGTGTGCTACTGTTATTACGGCGACTTAGTGCGGTTTGCAATAGGGGACCCCTCCTAGACTGGAATAACAAAACGTGTGACATGAAGGGTGGATACGAGAGGATCAGACCTTGGAGTCAAGTAGTCTAAAAGAACTGTGATATGGAACGCGGACTGAATGTTACCTGGTACGCAGGCACTATTCTAAGCACACTAAAGATGAGGAGGCTTCTAAAAGCCATTGGAAAATTCCTTAATTATTTTTTAATTTTCTTAATTTTTAAACATTCTATTATTGGTGTAGTGGTAACACGTGAGGCTGCTAACCACAAGGCCATCAGTTCGAAACCATCAGCCGCTCCTTGGGGAAAAGGTAGGGCTTTCTACACCCGCAAATCGTCACATCCCGGAAACTCACAGGGGCAGTTCCAGAGCGTTGGTATGAGTCAGCATCACCTTGATGGCAAGGAGGCTGTTTGAGTTTGGGTTATTATGGATGAGGCTATTATGGTTTGTTTTACCCTCAACACCTCATACACCTTTTGTTTCAGCTAGCTTTTTGTTCTTGTTGTTGTTCTTTTGGCTTAGAGAGGTGAATGAATTTGTGTAAGGTCACCCATTAAGTGAGCACTGAGATCTAAATATAAACTCAGAGCGTGTGATTATAGGCAGTGGCCAAAAGAACAACAACAAGAACAAAACGCTAGTTGGGAAAAGGAGGGATGCATTGTCCCTATGGGTTTCTGAGACTATAACTCTTCACAGGCATAGAAAACCTCACCTCTCTCCCTAGGAACTGCTAGTGGTTTTGAACTGCTGACCTCATGGTTAGCAGTCCAACTCACGGCCCATTACGCCACCAGTACAGACTTAATTAGGCATTTTGTACAGCACAGGAATCCTACTGCCATAGTTAAACAGTGGGTTTAGTTTCCTTGTCCAAGAATTTTGGTGAAATGCACTATTGGGCCTCAAATAGTGCACATTCTAAGGAAGTTTGTCAGCTTTGAGGTGAGAGTGATCTTCCCACTTTCAGAAGCAGCCCTGTCACCATCAGCTCCACCTCAGTATAAGCAATAGACTAAGCGGACATTCTGACAGTCATAGGGGAACATATTGCCTATTTCTCCCAAGTGATGCCACCTGCACTCCCTTTCTGCCCCTGGGCTCAGGTCGCAAAAGCAGCGTGCCCTCGTAGCTGCATCCCCTCTCAAGAGCAGTCTTCACCATGCTCTCTGCCCCTTCCCCAATTCTTATCATGTGCCACTAGTTAGTTGAGGAGGGGAAGTGTCTGTCTGTGGTGCCAGGGCTAAGTGGTGTTTCCTAGCAAGTCACCAGGGAAAATGGTTCATCCCGCGGGGTTGCTGGATTCTCTTTCTAAAGCAGTGGTTTGCCAACTCTAAGCACTTCTCAGAGTCGTCTCGGAAGCTAGTACTTGGGTTGCACCCTAAACCAGTTAGGTCTGTATGTTTGGAAGGGTCTCGGCGTCAGTAGTTCTATAATTCTCCAAGCAACTTCAAGGAGCAGCCAATGCTGTAAACTGTAGGGGGATTCGAGACCTTGTATTCCTCGTGTTTGGGTCTTAGCCATAGAAAATATCTCAGTCAGCATCTTATTACATAGCTAAAAATAAGATTGTCGTTTAATTTACTTTGTAGCAAAAGATTTGTTTTGCCTTTAAGAGAAGGAATTAGACTATCCTTAGACTTTTGTGATGGTAAAATTTCTAGTAAGGTGAAAAGCTTATTATTATTATTTGGCATATCCAAAGCTAAAGTTTAGTGTCCCACAGTAAATGAATTTCACCCTAGTAAGAGCAATGATAGGAAGCCCTGATGGTTTAGTGGTTACATGGTGGATTGCTAACCACAAGATCAGCAGTTTGAAATCACCAGCTACTCCGTGGGAGAAAGACAGGGCTCTCTACTCTGTAAAAGTTACAGTCTCAGAAACTCCCAGGGCCTGGCCCACAGGCTCGCTGTGAGTCGAAATTGACTCAATGGCTTCCGAGCTTGGTTTGGGTTTTGGAAGAGAACAGACTGAAGCAAGGGATGGACTAATTGACCCCAAAGAGACACCCATACACAACATATAACAGTAAGCCATCTCATTCTGTAAATTCATCTATTCCAGTTCTTAAGCCTAATGAGTTATAAGAACCCAACTATTTCCATTCCAAATGATTGGCTTCTTACAGATGTCAATTCATTGGCTCCCCCACCCCACCCCACCCCCGCCCCAGATGGTTATAATGACTTTTTTTTCTTTCCGTTTTATTGGACCGTACTTCACATCATATAATTCGATCGTTCATTCATGTTAAGAAGACTTGTACCATCATTACCACAATCAATTTCAGAACATATTCTTTTGTCTTCATCTACTTTCTTTTCCCCCCTCACCGTTCAAGAGATGGCTGCCCAGTGCGTCACGAAGGTGGAGCTCAATGTTGCCTGTGACAATCTTCTGGACAAAGATGTCGGGTCAAAGTCAGACCCCTTGTGTGTTCTTCTTCTGAATACCAGTGGCCAGCAGTGGTATGAGGTAAATAATCTGATAAGGTGCAGAATTTATTTTAAATGTCAGTAAAACCATCTCAAGTGTTAATCTAGGGGCACGTTTGCTCTCGATTGTGGAATTTTTCATATGTATGTAGATAACTTCCTTAGTTGTCATAGCTACATCTAATTGTGTTTGGAATGTGAAGACTAAATTCCAAGTGCACTTTGATGTGAAGACGAAGACACTTTTTGTTGTTTTGTTTTAAATGGGGGGATGTGTGTACAGGTTGACCGCACCGAAAAGATCAAGAATTGCTTGAGTCCCAAGTTTTCCAAGACATTTATTATTGATTACTACTTCGAAGTGGTTCAGAAATTGAAATTTGGGATTTATGACATCGACAACAAAACTATTGAGCTGAGCGATGACGACTTCTTAGGAGAATTTGAATGTACCCTGGGACAAGTGAGTATCCGTAGCGGCCACACCGCTGCCTCATTTAAATGTTAACCAGGGGATGGGGGGTGGGGTGGGGGCGGGATTGATAGGTGTTCATTATTAATTTTTACAATTACAAAGCAGGTAATCCCTTCAGCGACCATGTTTACATATGCTCTGGCTGACCAAAGCAGTTAGACTTTGTCTTGCTGTCTTTAAAGACAGGGACCGGATCCTTATGGCTACGTCTATTATTTCTTTGTACGCTGGCTGTTTCATGAGACATTTCAGTAAATCATATTCTCTCACTGCTTCACCTGCTGTTTATAGAGCTCGGTATAATTTTGTTTTTATGTTCAAGGCATAAATGTTATCAAAGTAACTAACTCAGCTGTAGTATTTAATTAATCAGTATGGCGGGTCGGTCCTTCTCTATTCGGGATGTCACCCGGCACCCGTTACCTTCCTTAATCTCTTCAAAGGTAGGTATACCAAGTTAGCCTTTCTTCCCCTGATGAACCTTCTCGGACCCACTCGGACCCGAGACCGGTTTGGGTCCCTCCCCAGTGTTTCGCCTTCACCCTTTCCTGCATTTGCCACATCATCGAGCTGCACTGTGGTTGCTTTATTATCTCACTGCCCAGCATGGGACAAACTTGCGCAGGGCTTGGCAGGGCATTGTCTGTTGGCACACCATTTTGCTTTTCGCTCAGAGTCTGACTTTTAAGGAGAGATTATAACCATTTGTATATTAGGATTTAGGAAGACGTTGAGGGTTTTCGTTTTTTTGTTGTTGTTGTTTTTTAACTGGGTAATTGGTTATTTAATTTGCTTTTAATTTTTCAGGGTCGATTTTATTTGGAGAACATGATTTCTTTTTTCCCAGTGCCTCAAGAACAATATAGAATTGACTAGTTTTCCCAAATATGGCGAAGTGTTGTCAGAGACAAAATGAGAGAAGTCTTTATTTTGGGGAGGGAAAAGGTCACAGAATAACTGACCCACCTGTAATGATATTTGGTATTTTAGCTTTTTGACTTGTTGTGCGGTCGTGAGGGAAGACTTTTAAGCTCTTTGCATACCAGTTTGTCAACCCAGTTTTCATGGATTCGAACACTCTATCTGTTTGCAAGCTCCTAGGTCTCCCACATAAGCTCAATCGGAATGATACATTTTAGGTATTGAGTATTGAGCTGTCCATCTGTTGAAAAATAGGCCCATTTATTGAGTGTTCTCGCAGCAGTTTCAGTTCACTGATTTGAGGAGCAGATGAGAGTCTGGCCTTCTGTTTCCATTCTAAGGAGGAAGTTAAACTCTGAAGTGGTTGGTAAAGGAGCTAGTGGGTGAGGAGACTATCTGTCTGCCAGGTGAGCTCTTTGGAAATCTCTTCCAATGAGCTTTCCATGTGTACTTCCATTTTAAATGTTTTTCTAATCTGTACATCTTTAAGAAATGGACCGAATGTATCTGTTTTTCATGATTTTATGTGAACTTTATACTCTACCCCCTGCCCCCTTTTTTAAAAACTGAAGTTTGAAAACCTGTATCATGAAGTGAAATTGCTGTTTCACTTTCCAATTTTAACAGATTGTTTCCAGTAAGAAGCTAACTCGACCACTGGTGCTCAAAACTGGGAGACCTGCTGGAAAAGGGACCATTACGGTAAAGCAAGATACTTCTTCTT
>NW_022103896.1:53085848-53106348 GCF_000313985.2 Echinops telfairi | reverse complement strand
TCCATGGATGGTCCCTACCCACTTGAGAAGGTTGTCTGATTCTGGGAAGGCAGCGATTCCTTTGTTGACAGACATCACGGGGGTCATCAGCTCCTGTGGTAGCCTCCTACCCAAGGAACCCTGGGCTGCGCCCCCGCTGGGCCCGGCTGCGGCACTGGCTGCGTCTGGGTCGCGGTTCGGGGAGCCATTCGCTCGGGGCTGTCAGACAGGATCTTGGAAGACTGGCGGGCAACTGCCGGTATAAGGCTTAAAGATGACCTTAGACTAACAGTTTCAGGGATTCAACCAGTCAATCTTTTTTGCAGCTGTTGTTTGTTTTTAATCATTTTATTTGGGGCTCTTACAGCTCTTATCACAATCCATACATCCATACATCCATCATACAGTAAACCTTTTTTTTTAATTGTTTTATTAGGGGCTCATACAACTCTTATCACAATCCATACATCAATTATGTAAAGCACATTTGTACATTCATTGCCCTCATCATTCTCAAAACATCCACTCTCCACCCAAGCCCCTGACATCAGCTCCTCATTTTTCCCCTTCTAACCCGCTCCCCACTCCCTCATGAACCCTTGATAATTTATAAATTATTATTTTGTCATAGCTTGCCCTGTCCGACCTCTCCCCTCACCCACTTTTCTGTTGTCCATCCCCCAGGGAGGAGGTCACATGTAGATCCTTGTGATTGGTTCCCCCTTTCCAACCCTCCCTCTCTCCATCCCCTCAGCATCCAGTAAATCTTAATGGTACCACTTTATTAGAACATCTGTCCTACATTGTGAGATAAAAGAATAAATTAGCACTTCATGAGTACATCAGAACTAAAACTTGATTTCTTTCACTCTATCTACACAGATTTCAGCTGAAGAGATAAAGGATAATAGAGTGGTCTTGTTTGAAATGGAAGCAAGAAAACTGGATAATAAGGTGGGTCACTTGTACTGATTTCAACAAGGAGCTCCTGGTTTTCTTCCCACGGGCTCCCTTTTGAGGAAATGCTGCTCTCCGTTCATAGCCTGGACACGTCTTCGTGAGCATCAGTTAGTGCATCAACTGTGGCCCTTTTGCTTTTCGTTGGGCTTTTTGTTGCAGTGAAGACTCCCCTCGCCGTTCTCCTCTGAAGGAAATCAGAGGATTTGTCTAGCTTAAAACAGGGATCGACTATAAGCATTTTTGTGCGAGAGCATATAGTTGTATTACCTTTAAGAAATGAAACACCAGTGTATGCTTTTTAATTATAAGCAGTTATCATCTTTGCATTCAAGCATCAATATTTATTTTGAAGGATGATTAATAGTATATTAGAGGGCTTCAAAAAGTTCTTGGAAAAATGGACTTAAAAGATACGATGTGGAAAAAAAATACTATGTGTTTATATAACATATCTATAGGGTTAACTTTTATATGTATTTAGGAATACCAAAGAATATATGTGTGTGTGTGTGTGTGTGTGTGTTGTGGATGATAATGATAATGAAGGTAATTTCAAACATTTACTATTTGAGTATTGTATATGGCTACTCTGGTGAACTACAATAGAAAATAGAAAATGTAATTTATATCCTTGAAATAATTCTATTCCGTATTCTACACGTCTACTTGCTCCCCTGTATGCGCAAAGTGCATTGTATAGATGAAATGGTATTGAATGTAGTAGAGTAAAATAAGAAGTCAAGGTTCCAATCCATTGATTAATTATATATCTGATCTTAGAAATCATTAAATACCTCTAAATTAATTTTTTCTTTATAACTGACATGGTCACCTTAGAAGTTGGTTTGGCCAATGTGTGAAATAGCAATTATATGAAACTATCCATGAGTAAGGAGCCTTGGTGGTGGAACAGGTTTTACATTAGGCTGCTAACCACAGGGTCAGCAGTTCAAAACCACCAGCCGCTCCACGGGAGAAAGATGAGGCTCTTTTTTTAAAAAAAACAAAAACAGTTCCGTTGACACTTCATGACATGTCATATAATTCAAGAATTCAATCATACCAGGAAGAGTTGTACAATTATCACCACAATCAATTCTAGAACATTTTCTTCTTTGTTGTACTCACTGTAATTCATGCAATTATTTTTTAATTGTGGCAAAGCAGGATGAGGCTTTGTATTCTTTCTGTAAAGATTTACAGTCTCAGAGCCCCACGGGGGCAGTTCTACCTTGTTCTGTAGGGTTACAGTTGCTATTGGGAACCGACTCTGGCAGTGAGCTTAGGTTTGGTTTCCACTGTGTTGTTACTTAAAGCCTGAGCAGTCTTAGGATGGATGCTCACCCAGTTTTCTCAACACGTCATCCACAGTCACAATAAGTCCAGAACAGCTTCTCCTGTTAATGGGCCCTTTTTGTCTTTATATTTGAAAGCTGTTGTGTTTTTTAGCAGTATGGGTGTGATGGACAGGAGCATGAGTATTAGCCCTAAAACCGTAGCATAAGGGGACTTCAAAGGACTTATGGGAAATTTTTCCACCACCTTTTGGAAGCTCTTGTGTAGTTTTCCCAAATAAACTTACTAAGTTTATGTTTGTGAGGAAGGTGACAGGATTTGTATGCAATGTCACTCCATAGCTCTACTATAGAACCAGACTTCCGGTGGTTGTTAACATGTACAAAATATGGTTACACATGGTTTCATAGGAGAATATTTTCTTTAAATTTTTTTTTATTGTAGGATCTATTTGGAAAGTCAGATCCATACCTGGAGTTCCACAAACAGACATCTGATGGAAACTGGCTAATGGTTCATCGAACAGAGGTATATGTCTGAATTTGACAAGTGGGGTGGAGGCGTCTATTGGAATTGTAATATTTTCAGTGTTTTGCCTAATTTTACCTATTTATAAAGATGCCAATCTGATTACAGACTTATATACAAGTGACTGGAGGTCAATACCATCACTTACCCTTTTTTTTCAATCAGGAGGTGTTACCATGCTTAATTATATGTAATTTTCAAAACTATTTTAAAAAAATTCTAAATGCTGTAAGAATTTAGAAAACCATTGAAATGTATACTTTCATCATACCCCTTACCTAGATTCACCAAGAGGTTATAACCTAACATGCACATGTTCTCTCTCTCTCTCTCTCTCTCTCTCTCTCACACTCACACACACACACACACACACACACACACAGAGCCTTGTACAAAGCCATCCTATTGCAGGTGGCAAAGACATCAGGAGTCTTCATCTTTAAAGGTTACTGCTGGAATCTCTCCAGAAGAGGGACTTGCTCCTATTCAACCACATTTTAGAAAATTAACATTGAAATAGTCAAATCATCCAAATGTGAAGATGTGATTCCTTTTCAGATTCTGCAGTTGTTTTAAAGATACTGTATATACTTAAGTATAAGCCAACCCGAATATCAGCCGAGGCACCTAATTTTACCACAAAACTGCATAAAAACTGTGCTGAATAACTCAGCTTGTACACGAGTATATATGGTATCTTGTTTTTGTTTGTTCACATCACATTTAGCTATTATGGCCTTGATATAGGACATTTTATTCCTACCTTCATGCCACTGAATCTCTTGAATTATCAAGGCCAGATTGTTTGACTTTCTGGCTTCTGTTTCCTCACCATTAGATCCAAGTCAACATTTTTGTCAAAAAATGCTACATGTGCCCTTCCCTCTGCATCATTAGGAGCCCATAGTCTTAGAGTGACCTGTATTGGTAACACTAAGGATGCCTACGTAAGCTGTTAATTTTTATTTTGAAACAGGGTGACTAACTGGTAACCCAGGATTTCACCCAGTGGTGTTAGCATCAATTAATGATCCTTAAGTGACGTAATTAGTACATAGGTGCTTAGGCATTTATTTTCTAAGTCCTCTATTTCTCTTATAAATATTAGGCATTCTCATTCCTATCTTCCTGCTCTCTTTTTTATTTCTAGTACCACTGTAAATTTAAAGATTTCGGTTGAGATTAGGTATTCATTGTGTTAAACTCTGTTATAGTTATTATTTATGCTGTTCAAATGAATACACATTTGATCAAGGGAAGCGTTGGGTGCTGTTAACATGGTCCTATTAATATCGAAGCAATATTTTACTTCACGTTCAAGTATGTTCTCAGCTCATTTTACTTTTCCCATCACAAGTCTGGAATCGGCCATTTATTTTAAGGAGCTTAATTTTTTAAAGAAAGGATAGTATTTAGACACTAGGTTTCGGTCATTACTATTGGTAGGTCAAGAGCCCTTCCTGGTGATGTAATAGTTATGTGTTGGGCTGTGATCCTCAAGGTCGGCAGTTTGAAACCACCAGCAGCTCCTCACGAGAAAGACGGGGCTTTTTACTCCTACAAGCAGTCACAGTCTCAGAAATCCACATTAGGGTCATTATGAGTTGGCACTGCCTGGACGCCAGTGAGTGAACTTGGTGTGCCATTGCTTTGAAGTGTTTTTATTGGACACAGGTGACAAACACCTGTTTCTATTATGCTGGTAGGAGCTATCAAGTCGATTCTGTTGTTTATGAAATACTGTTTCATTCTGTGTCATCCTCCCAATTATTGTTACGTTTGAGCCCGTTGTTGTAGCCACTGTGTCTATCCATCTCCTTTTTCCTAGTCCTCTAGTATACTAAGCCTGAAGTCCTTTTCCAGGATCTAATACTTCCTGATAGCGTGTGAAAAGTGTATGTGATGAAGTTTTGCCGTTGTTGCTCCTAAGGAACATTCTAGTTGCATCTCTTCTGAGATAGATTTGTTTATTCTAGTACTCCATGCAGTCAGTGTTCTTCACCAACACCATAATGCAAGTGCGTCAGTAATCCTGTGCCTTTCCTTCTTCACTTGTGTAGCTTTCACACGCATATGAGTCCATTGAACATGCAGGACTGGGGTCAGACATGCCTGACCCCAAGTGACAGCTCTGCTCCTCAACACTTTACACAGCTCTCTTGCAGCAGGTTTGCCTGGTGGAAATATCATTTCATTTCCCGGCTGCCCTTTGCAAGGGTATTGATTGTTGACCCAAGTAAAATGAAATTTTTGGCAACTTCAACATTTTCTCTGTGTACCATGATATTGTTGCTGATACGGTTGTGAAGAATTTTGTTCTCTCTGTACTGAGTTATAATCCAAACTGAAGGCATCAGATTTTAATCTTCATCAGTCAGTGCTGCAGGTAGGTCCTCTTCCCTTTCAGCAGTGAGGTGGTCTTCTCTGTATACAGAGCGTTGTTAATGAGCCTTTTCCCAATCCTAATGCTGCGTCTTCTTCCTGTAGTTCAGCTTTCAAACCGTTCAGTATCCTCTTCATCTCTTCAAACTACTGGTCTATGTAGATACTTCAAAGAGCACAATTAGCTGTTCTTAGGTTCCCATTCTTTGTCATGTTATCCATAGTTTGCTTTGATCTGTTTGTTATGACCATAGTTTGTTACAACATTTGTATGGTCAATTAAACACAAATAAACATCTTTGTGGTCCCTTCTGCTTTCAGCCCAGATCCGTGTGCTAGCCCTCATTCCCCGCCATCCTTGAATGGGCTAGAATTCAAAGTCTCATCCAGGCGGTTGCAACTGTCTTTGAATTATCTAAAGCAAAACTTTACTGTCTGTGATATTAGTGACATTGTTTGACATTCTCCTTACTTGAGTCAGCTTCCTTAGGCGTGTGCACACATCCGGTCTCTTCCAGTCAGCTGTCCCTTTAGCAGTCTTCTAAATTTCATGGCATACAGGCGCGAGTGCTTCTGCGCGGCATCCGTTAGTATTTTTCCATTTCTGGAGTCTGCTCCATTAAGGGGACGGCGTGACACGTGCTGTTGTCAGTTACCCAGTCCCCTCTGTGTCCCAGTAGCTCCCCTCTGTGTCCCAGTAGCTCCCCTCTGTGTCCCAGTAGCTCCCCTCTGTGTCCCAGTAGCTCCCCGCAGGGACGTCATCCTCTGAGCCTGGTGTGCCAGCATGGGGTCCAGTCTGGCTCTCTTTCTCTTCCTCCCTCCTGGCCTGCCTCCGTGTGGGTGTGGCATGCTGGCCCCTCTCCCCAACCTGTAGGTTCAGTGCTGCTCTCCGCCACACCCACTTCCCGGCAGGGGTCAGTTTGGCTCTGGTTGGGGCCAGCCCAGTAGCTCTCTTCATGCATCCTTGCTTGTGGCCACACTGTCCTCATCGGTTATTTTTTTAGACATCACTTTAGCTATACAACCTTCAAGAGCAAATTTCAGAGTCCGATCTGACATTCACTTTGGTGTTTTTTTCCTGCCTTTTCAACTTTTGTTTACTTTCTTCATGAATGATATTTTTGAGGTCCCAACAACTCTTGTCTTTGGTCATTAGTGTTGGGTGCACCAAATCTATTATTGGGTTGGTCTCTCACTTCATACAATACTAGGACAATGATGCAGTCTGCTTCCATTACATTTCTAGCCTCTGAAGGCCTGGGGGGCAGTTCTACCCTAGCCTGTAGATTTTCTATGGGTTGGAACTGACTTTACGCCAGTGCATGGTTTTTACACTGAGAGAGTTGAGTGAATGAAGAGGTGAGTCTTGCAAGGGCCTATAAAGGCCAAGAGCAAAATGTTAATGAAATAGATATTTTTCTAAACTGATCTTTGAAACTTCATTTTTATAGGTTGTTAAAAACAACTTGAATCCTGTGTGGAGGCCTTTTAAAATCTCTCTTAACTCCCTGTGCTATGGAGATATGGACAAAATTATTAAGGTAATTTGACATTACACAGATGTATATAAAGTATAATTATTATACATAATGTAGTTTATACATGCATACACAATTACCTGTTTTATAAAATTAATTGATTTAGATAGTATTAAAGAAAGTTAGTGGTATTATAGATACCTGTAGAGTTGAATTTTGTTTTATATTTCAACCCCCTCCCCCCCCACAGCAACCTCACTGTCAAATCTCAGAGTGCTAAAATGGAAATATTTTATGAGTAGATTAGTTATTTTGAAGGAGTAGACATGTTTGACCACACTGTTGACCTGTTTAATCAAACATTGTGATTTTATTATATATATTTTAAAGTAACATGTTTAATTTAAACCTTTCTTCTTTTAAAGGGTTATTTTTGTTGCTTTGGGCAAAGGAACTTTAGCTGCATTTCTTGTCCCAGGTGTGCTTTTGGCAGATACAAGGAGGTCTCACCCCAACTCTGAGGCTAGAGCTTCTCTCTTCCATTAGCAAGATAGCAGAATAGTGATGGATGCGCCTCCCCATTTCAGAGTGGAGATGTAATTCGCTGGAGACTTTTAGGCTTTAGTTTTAAAGCATTAGGGATGGTAGAGTGGGAAATGGAAGTAACAGTAACAGCATTTTCTCAGGTTTGCTTTTTTTAAATTTCTATTTATCTCACTTAGGTTTCTCCCCCAATATTTTAAAGACATTTTTATACTAGAGGCATCTTAATATGATTCCAGATAAAAGCCCCCCTCCCCAGCCCAGCCCCCCTCAAGGTTCAGAGGTCAGCAAATGGAGTTTTGCTTGATAGTGAAAGTAGGAACAGGAACGTTGTGGAACAAGCATAGAATATGGAATGAAACCCAGTTGAGTCTTGGCTTAGCCCTTGAACCAGCCAAGGGGCCATACATAATTTCTTCATTTACATAATGGATGCAACAGTGCTTTTCTTCCTAGAAAGGAAGGAATAAATTAATGATAAATACAAGTTTTGTAAATTGCTTAGCATAGTACAGATATCATTATAATTACAAGTGGCTTCTCGTCTTTGATCTATAAACATTTGACCTCCATTTGCAGAGAACATTAATAAACAGTAAAAGTATAATTTCTGTGGTATTTCGAACAGCATTGGAAATCTTGGGACAAAATAATCAGAATGTTAAAAAATCCTCTGTATGGTTGTATCAAATCCAAGACTTCTGCTTCTCACAAGAAAAGTCACAAATTGAAGCGTCATTGAATCTGCGAGGTCAGGAAGGGCTGGGGAAAAGGTGACTGAGCCATAACTCTTTCATTGTTTGTAATGATGTGTTAACAGTGAATCAATGTTCTTACGTTTCTTTCGCTCACAGTGACATGCGTACAGGGTATTTTATTATAGTAAGTAACCGAATTTACTCAGCTCCTCTGATGAATATCTTCCATCCTTAAAAGTTTCTCAGTTTGTTTTGAATTGCACACAACTTGATTTGTTACATCTATTTTTTTTTAATTCTCTATTTTGTTGCAATACTAGAAAGTCATACATCTGGTTTTCCTGGTGTTTGGAAATTGCTGGAGGTAAAGCGTTTGAGAGCAGGGGTCAGAGTCAGTTATTGGTCATTTATGTGTTGCAGTGTTAACAAGTCAGTGCTGCTACTGTAAGCCCCAAACCAAACCTGCTGCTGGCAGATCCATTTGACTCAGAGTGACCCTATCTAGGGGTTCAGAGGCTGAAATCTTTACAGGAGCCCAGAGCTTCATCTTTGTTCCGCCGAGTGACTAGTGGGTTCACACTATTGATTTGGAGGTTAGCAGCCAATGTGTAATCCACTGTGCTATTACTCTAACATGTATGATTCCTAGACTCAAGTATATATGAGAAATACTCATGCATGCTGCCACCTTGTCTAAAATGGGAATGCTTTAGTGAATGTAGTATTGTGGTGTGAGTGTCTGTTCATTTGCATATATACATATAAAGATATATATATATATGCACACATTTAAATTTCACAAGCATTGCTGATAATGTTTAAATAGCCAGCAAGTACTGGTTTTTGAATTCTTGAGGTAGAGAATTTAAATGATATAAATTATTATATATATTTTAACAACATATATTTGAACTAACATCAGTATTATAAATGCTGTGTCTTTCTTTAACTCCAAATATTTGCCCTCAGAAGGGCAATAGCATTTCCTATGAATTTAATCAGAAATATCAGTTTCAAAATATTTTTTACATTACTTAAGTTGCAGGCAGTATAAACTTAGGAACAAATTTAGCCCACCACAAGCTTTGTTTAAATGAAATACTGGCTGTATCAAAGCTTGATTTTTATCTTAGGTATAAATTGAAGTTCTTGAAATAAAAACCTAAAATGTGAAGTTCCAATTCCCATAACTGAAACATCTCTTAAAAAGCATGAAATTATTAAAATGTTAAGAGTTTATTTCCTACTTTAACTTAATCTTGGTTTACCTGCAAAAACTGATAAAGTCATTAATTTTCTTTCTACACATTAAGTCAGATGCGGTCTAAGCATTGAACACCAACTATGTAGGAGAAAGTTTTCTGATGGTCAGAAATGAGCAGGCCTGAGTGCCTTGCACTGATTTCTTTAAACACGATTTAAAGGCCTTACTGTTATTCTCAATGGCAGTCCCAGATTTGCCATTTTCTAATGATTGGTCGATTTTTAGTCCTTTTGAATAAGAACGAAAATACAAATGAGGAATGGTAGACTTCCTGTGATGGACAGCATACAGTTCGCAGAATTGAGACAAAAAGAAATCACTTAGTCAGATGCATGTATTTTAGCATGTGATTAATGCGCCTTTGTGGCAGACAGTTTGCTAGATGGAAGTACCTATTGATTGAGGGTAAATGCAAATTGCTTCTCCAACATAAGCTGTTGTCTTAAAGCACAGGGTCTAAAAGGACTAGAAGTATCGTCAGCAGAGCTTTACGCTCCCTGCATTGGCCACCACGCAAAGCACACTGCCTTTCAAGACTTTTCCTTAATGCCTCTAGGTTTTAGTTTTGCAAAATAGGGACAATCCTAACAGAATCCCACCTGCCTTCTTCACAAGGCTCTGTAGAGAGCGTGCACATGCACCTGGTAAATGCTTGCAGAAATGAAAGAAGCTGTACAAGTTTTGGCTACGGAACGGTTCCAATTAGGGTTGCTTTTCAGCTTCCCTTGGACACCCTGCTTGCTAGCAGTTCACACCATCGTATGCTTCCCCTTGCAGGGAATGTCTAGTTGTTCCAGTAAACACTTACTCTCTGACGCTGTCTTTCCACTTGGCACAAAACTGTGTTCATATCAAATATTCCTCATTTGTCTGCTTAGCTGCTCAGGAGGAGAGCCTTTAATGAGACCCAGAACTAAGACTAGACCTCACAGTATATTAGAACAGACAGAAATAGAATAAATATGCTAATTCCTCAGTAGATTAAGTACTCTTTCCCTGGATCTTTTCTTTTGATCCTCTGAATCATACAAATCTGACTTTATTTCATTCTTACAAGACAAGCTTTTCCAGATTGCAGCTCAATAAATACATACGTGTTCCTTAAATCTAGGCCACCTAACACTACAAGATACAATTTTTAATTCCCTAAAATGTTCACTTTCTTTCTCCAAATAATGGTTTGTAGTCACAAGATACCACAGGATGAGAAAGGAGATGTCATTCCATTTTGCCCTTTCTCACTACTTGAAATGGATATGATATTGGAGTCCGAAGCTGCTGAATGTGGAATTTAAAAATACTGTGTTTCTCATTTGCTTGTGATCTATACTAGAACCCTATTCCAAGGATGGCTGTTGTTGGAAAGGATTTCAGTACTTTAGGAAGTTATTCCCTATTAACTTCCTAAGTAGTAAACATTCTCAGTTATTTTTATTAAAAAGACATTTTTTCCATTTATTGTAACCAATCCATCTTAAGAGAATTATGTTGATTGTGTATGTTTTAATTTCCAGGTAGAGTGTTATGATCATGACAATGATGGGTCCCACGATCTCATTGGGATATTCCAAACCACCATGACAAAACTGAAAGATGCTTCCCGAAGCTCACCGGTAAGTTACAGGTTTGTCATGTGCGCATATATTATTGTGGTATGAGTTTGTATTTGTTTTCCCCCTCTGAGCCCTCTTGGTATGCAATGAATATTAGTAGCATAGTGGATTAGGCATTGGGATGTTAACCGCAAGGTCAACAACTTGAAATTGCCAGCCCTTCCATGGGAGAAAGACAAGGCTTTCTAGTCTGTAAAGAATTGTCGTCTCAGAAGCTCACAGGGGGGCAGTTCTAGGGGCCCCATGAGTTAGAAGGGACTCAGTGGCAGTGTGTTTGTTTTAGTATGTAAACATTTGCCCATATTTTTAGCCGTTCCCACATATAATGCTCTGAAATCTGGGTTTTATTTGTGTAATAATTAGGTAATCAGAAATGTATATGTGCATAAATTTACATTCTATTTAGGGGTTTAGTTTCCTTTGGCTTGATGAAAGATTTTGGCATTTTATTGGTCACGGTAATTATTTACAACATTGGCTAAATACCATGGCTTAAGGTTTTAATTCTCTCTCTTGTCTCTTCCTTCTGACTTGTCTTAGCCCAAGGGAAGGGTAGTAGCACGATTCATAGTACCTCCAATTATTTAATATTAAGCTGCCCGCTAACAGCTCTGATTTTGTTTGCATGAGATATGTTGTTAATTTCCTTTGTAGCTTAGTCATAGTGGAATAATATGTTTTGTTTATCAGCTGCCCGGGACCCTGAGTAATGCACATGCACATAGCAGGTGCTTCAAAAAAAAAATTAAGAGGTTATCACTAGGTGAGGACTTTTATTTAGCTTTGTCTGGCTGAGGTGACTTAAAGGAGGATTTTGAGAATTTTAGATCAAAATTGAAAAACTGAATTTAGAAGAAACATTTGATCTCCACAGGGGAGTGGTAAGTTGTACGGAAGCACTCTCCACAGGGGGAGTGGTAAGTTGTAAGGAAGCACTCTCCACAGGGGGAGTGGTAAGTTGTACGGAAGCACTCTCCACAGGGGGAGTGGTAAGTTGTACGGAAGCACCGTGGACGAGATGATTTAGCAGGCACAGCAAGATCGCTAGTTATGCGCCTCACTTTGAGCTACCACTGTTTGAAATGAGACAATAGCCAGAGTCAGGGGTAAATAACCTATTTAGGGAATTTTTTAAAAGACAGGGCTAATGGAAAGTAGTGACAATTGAGACATTTAAAATAAAGCAGGGCTAGCTAACCTAAGAGTCAAATACGAAATAGTGGCCTGGATTTGTGTTAGACTGGACTGTAGCGAAACAAAGCCAGTGGCACTCGTGTATGCACAGGAAATTGCTTTGTAGCAAGAAGGCCTCCCAGCCCGGTCCACCTCAAGTGCATGTGTCCATGCAAGCTGGGGCCCTCTTCAAGCGCACGTAACTGCCGGACAATGACACAGCAAGGTGAAACCCAGGCTAGTGGGTGTAGAGCTGCACAGGTGCACAGTCCGTGGAAGGAGGGCTGGGATGCAATAGTTCTCAGGGCGAGTGCTCCACAAAGGCCACCCTTGGAGGCAGGTAGAGTCCTAGCAAGCAGGAGAGGGAGAGAGAGATAGAGAGATGGAAGTTCCTCGTTCCTCCCTTATACAAAGGCCACACCCCAAAGGAAGCGCCATCAGGCTGTGACCTGATTGACAGACTGGATTCCACCCCTATACTTTGGTTCATATTTAAGTGAACATAAAATCTAACTGCCACACATGTTTCAGTTTCACATTTCCAGACTTGTGAAATGCCCCGCTTTTGGTGGATGAGGCGAAATTAGCGATTGTATAATTCTTTTATGGGTCACCAGGAGATTTCCTAAATCCTGCTCACTCGGTTCTTCTCATCCCCTTTGACAGAATGAGGTCTTTGGAATATTTCTCATCTTTTGTGTTTTCATTTACTGCCAGTTTCTGCCACTTGGTAGATACTCTGTCAGTGGGTAATGAAGACAGGGAAGTAATTCAGCTTTTTACTAATGAGAATCCTGCTTACAACATTTCTATGTCTCGAATATTTAATCATGAATGTTTATGATTTCAAAGAACTTGTTTAATTTTATTGTCATGGGACTGAGCTGCTTCTTAATGTTTTGATTCTTTGAAAATTGGTGATGACTGTGGAAATTACTGATGGTGCTGTCTGTTAACCAGAGGCGGTGACTGACCGAATGCTCACCGAGGATCTATTTTGTTCTTCTTGTTAGGCCAGACAGTGAGGATTTGGAGATACAATGTGAAGGCAGTTATACTGTAGTTGAGAAAATGAACAAAATGATATAATTGAGGATACTAGAGAGCATGTCACGAAATGCTATCTGTTTAAAGGGATGGATGGCGATGATAGAAGATGAGCATTGTCTTAGATAAAGGCATCAGAGAAGAGGTTGATTTGAATAAAGTCTTGAAATATTAATAGATGGATAAAAGGTTGAAAGCCTGGTCCTATTGTTTGAGCAAAGGAACTATACTGAGAATTGTCATGCATCAGACTTATTTGTAGACATACTCCCTGTGGAGAGATAATAGAGTTGCATATTCAAATATTCCTATTTCTGATAGTAGGTTTCTCAGTCTCTTTCTAAATAGCATATTCTTGCTCTTTGTGTGGATAACAAGGGGGGTGAACGTTTTAGTTCTGTACCATAAAAAGGAAAGGTGATACCGAAAGAAAGTTTATATTGGGGAGTATATAATTTTCCGTGTACTTTAATTGTTGGGAGATTAACGGATATACATAGGGGAGCCTCAAAAAGTTTGTGGAAATGGAATGAAAAGCTAATGGGATTTTTTCCATGAATGTTCTGAAGCCCCCTAGCATTTCACATGTGTCATACGTTATTTTCAAATTGTTTCAAAGTGTTTTTGGAGCATGCCTACATCAGAAGGTGGTTTGATTCACTTTGACATTTCTAACAGTGCTAGTAAAAATTAATCCTTTGTGTAGTCTAATTAGCCTTTCCACACTTTTTCACGTTGTAGGTCTATGTATCCACATGCAGATTATTGTTATTACTGGTCTTGCGGGATTGTGTGTAATAGACCAGTACACTTGTGGCCTTTGACTTAGTGTCCTCATTTGTCTGGGTCAGTTTGCCTGCCCTCCCCTTAACCGTACATGGCCTTCCCCTGCACCCAAGTTCATATGTGCCTAACCTCTAGTTAGTGAGTTTTCCTCAAAATCATACAAAAAGAGCCAGGCTTACTGGTCAGATGGAACACCCCCTCCCCCCCGCCCCCCCAAACCATGGCCTTTAATACCCCTTTAAGCCTGGCACTGTGTTCACCCCTCTGGCTCAACTTTCAGCTAAGCAAGGACAGGCCTTTAAGGTGAACAATAGCACTAGGGAGGTACACAATCCTTAGAACAGTCAACCATTCAACCTCAAAAGGGCAGTAGCAGAAGGCTGGAAGGACTAGGACAGAAGAGCCCATGGAAATGGGAAACACGGGGGTAGTGTTACATTATAGGGATTGAAATCAGTGACATAAAACAAGATGTGTATGAATTGTTGAAGGGAAAACTGATTTGCTCTGTAAACTTTAATGCAAAACAATCTATAAAAAGTTTTAAGCATGAACACTTTGCCTTCTCTTTGTACAGATTGAATTTGAATGCATAAACGAGAAAAAGAGGCAAAAGAAGAAAAGCTACAAAAACTCAGGTGTTATCAGTGTGAAACAGTGTGAGGTCAGTTTGGTTTTAGCCACTTACTGGACTTTAACTAGAATGTAATGGTGATTTCTCTGTTTACATCACGTGCTGTTCAGTGAACAACTTGTGTCATGAGCTGTTCTGTTTACAAACCTATCCTACTACTAGGAGACTTAAAATCCTGACACTTTGGATCTTGTTTTCAGATTACAGTGGAGTGCACGTTCCTTGACTATATCATGGGAGGATGTCAGCTGAATTTTACTGTACGTAATACCCTGACTGGGTTTTTCAAAACTGCCTATACCGTGCCTCTTCCGTGTGCCGTGTTGTTATTTGACTGTGAAACTGACTTTGATGAGATCTATGCAGTCTGTGTATCAGGTTTCCTTTGACAGGTTGTCTCGACTTATCATAGAGCCTTCAGCTCTGTTGATATGATCTGCTGTTCCTGAGAGAAAGCAGATTTGTACAAACGCGTGGTTGTCCCGCAGTGATTTGAGTAACAGAAAACAGTCCAACGAAGATACCAAAACATCTCCTTAAGTCTAAGCCATGGATTTAATTTAATTTAATTCATGATTGAAGGCAGTTAGAAATGTAGCAATAGCTGATTGTTTCAGGAGACCAAATGGAAGTGTTTAGGTGTTTAATTGTCTGTGGAAATACTAGTAGGCAGAGGCATTTTGTTAGGAAATGAAAGTTGCCTCTGTGATTGTGTTTTGTCTCTGGAGTTTATTTTGGACATCGACGATGTGTCCCTGCCTTCTCAGTAGTAAAGCCTGCAATTGCTCTTTGGCAGGTGGGAGTGGACTTCACTGGCTCCAACGGTGATCCAAGGTCTCCTGACTCCCTTCATTTCATCAGTCCCAATGGTGTTAATGAATATTTGACGGCCATCTGGTCCGTGGGATTGGTCATTCAGGATTATGATGCGTGAGTATGGTTTTTGAAAAACTAAAATATTATCTTCATTACTCCAATAGGGCTGTTCATATTTTATGGACTACATAGATGGTGGTGATGAGATATTGGAAGGAAGTAGTTTGCTATTCAAAATTCTTGTCTTGTTTATTCTACTATAAATCATAGTTACCTATAAGATAGGCTAGAACTACCCTTGTGAGTTTCCCAAACTAACTCGTTATGGGAGTAGAAAGCCCCATCTTTTTCCCTGATGGTTTCGAACTACCAACCATAAGAATCGAAGCCCAGTACGGAACCAGTACACTGCCAGGGCTTCTAAGCGATAATAGGAAATAAGGGCAATAAGAAAGCTGTCTGTGTCCTTATGTCTACAGAGAGGAAAGACTTTGACCTTACACATTGTCTTATTCATCTTGTGATGCTGCAGCAGAAAGACTGCAAGTATACGTCTTTAACAAACAGAAATTTATTCTCTCCCTGTCTAGGAGACCAAGTTCAGGGTATCAACTCTAGGACAAGACTTTCTCCCTTTTCCGGCTATGTGGGAAGGTCCTTGTCTCCTCTAAACATTTGTGAGTTCTGTATATCTTGGAGATTTCCATTGACCTTGGAGATTCCCAAATGTCTTGGTATAAATATCCCCCCAAGTCTGGATGTTCTCAGTGCAGGAATTCCTGGCCACAGGACTTGTTCCGTTCCACCTCTTCTTTCTGTGGATAGTAAGGTCCCTCTGCTCTGCTGGCTTTTCTCTGCCTTATGGCTTATGGAGATGATGAAGGCCACACTCCTTGGCCACTTCCCGTGTATCAAGACTGTGAACTGAATAAGGATATTGCGTCCTGCTCTGATCCCCTTATAACCCTGGGATGGTCACATCATTGCATAACTGGGAAATAACATCATCACATGACTGCCAAACTGCTGAGAATCATGGCACAACCAAACTGACCCATATTTGGGGGACACCCAAATCAATCCATGGACATATGCTTTTATTTTTAAACAAGGAGAACTGAATATAAGTTGGCCAGATTTTTTTAAACGTAATATTAAAGAATTATCTGTTGCCATGAAGTGTATTTTGACTCCTTAAAACCTTGTAAGAAAGAGTGGAATTGTCCTATAGAGTTTCCAAGTCTGTAATCTATATGGAAGCACACTGTCACACCTTTCTGCCATGGGACCGCTGACGGGTTTGAATTAGTTAACAGCTGAGCACTTTACCACTGGGTCACCAGGGTTCTTTAAATTCAAGAATAGGAAGAAAAATTAAAAACACTAAAATGCTAGTAAATTCTATATAAATGTTCATTATAATGTGTCAGGGACAAATTATAATACTCACTTGCTCCTCATTCTTCTGTGTGAGAATGGCACTGTTAGTATCTGCACTGTGTGGATAAGGATGCTGAGGTTAAGCACCTTTCTCAGTTCATTTAAGGAGTAACTTGCAGTCAGGATTGAGCTCACGACAATGAATCATCAAAGACGTAGAAAAGTAAAAGTAGAATGTCCCAGAAGTAACTGTACTGTCAGGAAGGAAAAGTTGGTATCAGATGGATAATAGAGGCATGTTTGACCACTGCCTTGTGGCAGTAGGGGAGCCAAAGGGGGTCAGATATGACCTACATGCCATACAATCAAACTGATTAATTCAGTGAGGAATTTAATATTTTTATCATTCTTATTACAATAATCTCATTACATATTTGTCCTGTTATTATATTAATATCATATTAAGTTTCCTTCTTTGTTCTTCAGTATAATTTCATAGTTTTCTTAATAATGATTTCATTCCTTAGTTGTATTGCTAGCATGCGCTATGCTATTTTATCTACTTTAATTTTCTCAATGGATTGAAAAAAGTATCTCTATTTCACATTGTACTTGGCCATCTTTCTGAATTCTTATTACTTTCTCTCATTTTTTTGGGTCGATTCTCTTAGGTTCTACTTGTTCCTTATAAGGTTGCTGGAGTTTGTATGTGAAATTATGTTGGCCTGGTCCTGTTGTGCAGAAGGTTCTTTGATACCTGTTCCATCCTTTCATGGTTCTTGATCTATTTGAGTTTTCTACCTCTTTAGGTCAATGTTGGTAATCTACAGCTTTCTAAATAAATGTGCGCCACTGTTGACTCTTCTTCCAATGGCCCCTGGGTTTCTCTCTGTAGTTCTGAGATAGCTCTTAATACACAGATGTCAGAATAACCAGCCTCTGACAATCGTGAGGGGACCATAGACACAATTGTATGGTTATAATATATAAAGATTATAATAAAGTCATAGAAGATAGGGAAGGTAGGAGAGAAGATAGAATAAAGGAGTTAGACACATTTCATGGTAGCATGCTCACCTCAGCCCCTCTTGGTGGTCCATGTGGAGGTGGGAGAGGAGAGGAGGAGAGAGAATATATTTCTAACCAAGGCTTATATATACTTAGGGGTGTGCAAGCCCCCCTGATTACAGGTAACCACATATGTCACAGGAAGGGGTTGTACCATAGGCAATAGAGCAATGGGAAGGGGACGATCTAGGGGTGTACACTCAATAGGACGAGGAGGGATTAGAGGTACACATGTGACAAGATGGGTGGATCCTAGAGTCAAGATGGCAGCCTAACCTTGGTCCTCCTGGGGTTGGCTTGACCTATTCTGAGCTTTCCTTCAGGAAAGCAATCCACTGTCCTTGTCTCAGTAGGGTGTGAGCCTTACCTATGGTGGGACAGACAATAGGGTCTGATTGCTCTATGTGGCTGAATGACCTCAGGGAGATCATCTCTAAGCAGCTGACCCCCCCACCCCCACCCCCACCCCCACCCCCACCCCCCGCATGAGCTAAGTAGCAAGCTGTTGACAACCTGGGGGAAAACCTTTCCGTATCCCACACGGAGGAATGGCTTAGATGGCGCATATCCCCAAGGGAACAAAGAGTAGTGACATGGTTCATACCCTCTAGTAAAGTGGAGATTTAATACCACTGTCGTCCTGTCCATTCCTTTAGCAGAGACCTCTCTCCAAAGTGGGATTGTAACCACAAGCATAGAAGCTGGAATTTATAATACATCACAAAGGGAATTATGGCTAGAAGGGTCATAGTAATTGACTATCTCTGAAGTATTAATCAAAGTTCCAGTGGAACCCTGACAAAATGATGAAGGGAAAGTGAATCAAAATTTGTAATTTTTTTTAGAGAGGGGAAGAAACGACAGGAGAATTTTCCCTATCAGACATATAAATTTAATGTTAAGCTCTATCAAGGAGTATAAACTGGATAAATGATTAATGGAACCAAACCGGCAGTGGGGAAATAGACTTGAGTGCATATTCTCAATTTAGTGCACGATAGAGATGTTAGTTTAGACAGGAGAACAGGGTGTGACTGCTGTCCAATTGGATGAGAAATAAATTTGGATCCCTAGCTCATACCTGAATCAGATACGATGCTATCCTGAATAAATTAAGGGTGTAGACCAAACTGCTGAAAATTAGATACCCCAAAACAAAGGGACTTCGACAACGTTGATGCTCTTTTTTTTTTTCATGTTGCATTTCTACAAGGCAAAGTTTGAAGGGAAGTCTGTCATTGTCAACTAATACTTTGCACCCCAAATCCGAGGCCGCTTCCCTAGTTCTCATTATCTCTAGCCTGTGGACCCTGAGTGGGCGTGGCACATTCCTTTTTATGGGCATGGCTCACAAGTGGCTTACAAATCACTGCTACTCATTTCTCCTTGGCCACACCTAGCTACCTAACCACACTAGCCCACAGAAACTTGGAGTTGTTCTTTCTATCTCAGATGCCCCCATCTGATAAAAGGAAAGAACGGAGATCAGTGGGTAGCAGCAGTTTCTGTCGCTTACCTACTATTCTAGATGAATGAGACAATTTATATAAAAGCAAATGTTGAAGGTTCAAGAAGAAAATATATGTCCTTGTTTGTACACCTGCAGTATGGAGACAAATCATGACAGAATTCATATGTGTTCACATTCATTAATATCAATAGTTTTTGAAAGGGAAATATTTTAAACAAAATTAAGGACAGACTACAAACTAGGAAAAATACTTTAAAAATGTGGCCTAGGTTTTATGCTCGATGCCATCGTAATGATTGGAAATTAATATTTTAAAAACTCCATGTTTATTACAATATTTTATTTTCTATTGCAATATTTTATAATGGTAAGACACTTGAATTTAGCCCACCGTCTTTGAGTTGGATGAAAATATCCACACACAGTGGAATACTTAGAAGTCGTTTACGTGGTACCTATATTCAGGTCCACAGTCCTTATGCTTAAAACCTTGAGGCCAAATATTCATATATTCTGCTTCAGTATGAATATTTATATAGCAATGTGGGAGTTTCATAGTATATGACATTTGTACTATGTTTTTGTGGTAAAAGTATAAATGTTCATATTAAGTGATATAAATAAGATATAAATAACTTGATATCATTAACTTCAGGCTTTACTGCTAAATGTGTTTTCTGAAAACTAATGAAAAACATTGTTCTCCCAACTAATTCACAATGAAAAATTCATGAAACAGAAAAGAAAAAAACCTGAAAAACCCATTGAGGGCCACGTATGGCCTGGGGATCATAGGTTGATCCCTGTCCTATTCAGGAGATAGTCCTCAAGCAGTCAGATCGCCATGTGAACTTTACACTGTATAGAAAAAAGTCAGGTTGCTGACAATTTCAGGCTTAACCGTGAAGACAAAAATGCAAAATTCTTAGAAGAAAATAAGATAAAAATTTTTAGAGTTTTTTGGATTTGCTTACATACCTATTCATTGAATTGGTGTGTAATATTTAAGTAGGAAATAATAGGTTATAAAACATGGCTGTGAACTCCATTGCCATCAAGTATATAGAGATGTTTTTCACCAGGCCTTGAGGACGATGATCCCGATTAGAGCAGCCAATCCACAGAGAGGACAATACGGCCAGCCCCACTATGAGACATGCGCCCCTCACTGACCCATAGCCCTACAGGGGACAGCACCCGAGACACAGTGTGGGAATTGTGCCCGATCTGATCCCACCACACCGAGGCAAAACACTAAGGGGGTGCAACAGAACAGCAAGGGAGCAGAGCGGCGAGGTTCCCAGGGAATGCTGAAGGTGGACTTCGGGGCCAGAGCATTGTGCCCCAACAGACTGGACTGGAAAACACTCCTAAAGGCCAACAA
>NW_022103896.1:53081822-53083415 GCF_000313985.2 Echinops telfairi | reverse complement strand
TAATAAAATGATTTTAAAAAAAGATGTTTTTCTCCTTGAGTATCCAGAAAATCATGTAGCATGAGAGTTGCCAGATATTACATTGCCCTTGAGTTGGTGCTTGTGGGTTTCCTAGACTCGAAATAACTGTTAACAGCAGCAGAAAGCCTCCTTTTCCTTCCATAGAGTGGCTGGTGGTTTTGAACTGCTGACCTTGCTGTTAGCAGCCCAAGTGTAACCACTCCACCACAGAGCTCCTCTGGTTCTCTTTAGTGGTTGTTATGGCAGGTAATCTTTGCACTTTTCTGAGATTTTGAAATGAGCTTATGTTGGTTCTATTCTGAGTGTAAGAAAAGTTCTATTGTGAGAAAATGACATGTCACTTTATTTTCAATTTCTGTTTAGTGATAAGATGTTTCCCGCGTTTGGTTTTGGCGCGCAGGTGCCTCCTCAGTGGCAGGTAAGGGAAAATCCCATTTGAAAGCATTGCCTCCTGGGGAAGCAAAGCCCGCTTCATCAGTCCTTGTTTTGTTTTCGATAGGTATCGCATGAATTTCCGATGAACTTCAGTTCATCCAACCCCTACTGTAACGGTAAGTTAAGGGAGGACGTCGAAGGCTTTGCGCGGAGAGCTCTGCTGGTCTGTTGTTTTCTGTGATTCAGAACTCTTCAGATTTTCTCTCTAGGGTTCTCTTTGTGGTGTGTATCCCTTTTTGTTGGGGGAAGCTAGGAGGGGGATTCAGAAAGTTCATGGAAAAATTCTATTATCTTTTCATTTGATTTTCCCAGGAACTTTTCAAAGTCCCTTCAGACAAGGATTGTCCTGGGTGGTTGGGGAGACACTGATAACCAGGAGGCCAATCACTGTTGTAATGGTGGAGGTTGTAGGCGAAATTCTACCTGGAGAGGTTTAAAAGAACAAAGAGACAGCTCGCGATCTTGGGAGTAGATCAATAAAAACGATCCTACTTTAAAAATATGTTCGCATGTAAGTTGATTTTAAGATAAATGTAAGCAGTTCAACATACAGCTGTTGTGCTTCGATTTTAGAGTCAGAATCACTCCTGCTCCTGAGGAATCGTGCTCAGCATCTAGTTACGTGCCTGCACTGTATTTTGTTAAGCAGGTGGCGGGAGTGAAAGGAATAAAGAAGGTGGCTCCTAGGGCGGCTTTCCTGTGTAGAGAGCAGGAGACAGGCATGTGTCTTTTTAAAAACAACCTTTCACTTTTCATTCGGTCAAGAGCAGACTGTACATTAAAAAACAGACACACATTTTCCCTACCCTGCACAGCAGGGCCCTCCACCTACCATTGCTGCCCCTTGTCTTCTCTGGGCGTCCTGCTGCCCTTCCTTTGCCTCCGTTGCCTTTAACTTGGAAACCTCCCAGTGTGTGCTTGCCTCCATCCTATGTTGCTTGCTAACTCCATCTTACTATATATTACCTCCCCCTTTACCCACGTTAGTACCTGTCTGCCCGCAACTCAGCCTATGAATTCTGCCCCAGCCCCTCCTCCCTCCCACTCCTGAATCCCTTCTCAGAGCTCTCTTTTGTGCTATAGAGGAGTCTGGCCGATTTTCGCGTCTTGATCTTGTTCTTAATCATTTTATGGCAC
>NW_022103896.1:53060982-53081365 GCF_000313985.2 Echinops telfairi | reverse complement strand
CTGTCCGACGTCTCCCTCCACCCTCTTCTCTGCTGTCCATTCCCCAGGGAGGAGGCTATACTTAGATTCTTGTAATTGGTTCCCCCCCAGTTTTTTATTTTTGCCGAGTGTGTTAAACTAGGTTTTCTGGACAAATCATGTTGTCTTTTCATAATAATTTCATTTAATACATTTTTATTCCATTCTTTTCCAAACCATTGTATTAGGAGCTAATCCAGATAGCGTACCATTCTATAGTTCAATCACATCAAGCAGCGTGGTACAATTGCTGCCAATATCAGTTTCAAACATTTTTTCCTTCTTTCTTGAACTCCTTGATATCAGCTCTCCCAGCATCCCCCACCCCTTCCTTACGTTTCCCCCAGGAACTCTTATTCTAGTTGTTGTCTTGTTCAGTCCATCAATCCTGGGTTTCACATACTGAAAACCAGAAAAACAGACAGCAGAGATTCAAGAAGGCAACATCCAACAGAGATAAACTCCGATGTGGGGGAAAAAAGATCCAGAAAATATTAAAAACCAGTTTAAGCCCAAGTGTATCAGAGGAGAGATCAAGTGACAAAGCTTTATCCGTTCAAGTCAGATGGATCATTTTAATCTACTCTACTCATCTCTCCAAGGCTCTCTATCTAGTAGCGAGTTTACAACCATCCCTCAGTTATGGTTGAAGGAATAGCAGCAAAGGGAAAAAGAAGGGAGAACTACAAGAGACAAGACTAGGAAGGGGAAACAACAGCGAAAAAGAGCCAAGAACAACAAGGGAAAGGAGCTCAGAGAAAAGAATAGAAGAAAAGAGAAATAGGGAAAACAAAGCATAAACAGCAGGGAAGGAAAAGAAGAGGAAAAAAAAAAACAGAAAATGGAAAGGAGAGAACTTGGTCAGGGGCAGGATCCAGAGAGGAGGACACTGTTCAGAGCTGGGGTCCCCAGTGTGGAAGCCTCCGCTATCCGAGGAGTTCATGGGGGCTGGGGAGGGAAGTGAAGATGTGAGAAGCTCGTCTTTTTCCTGCCAGCCTACCTGGGATCAGGGGATCTGATCTGGAAGTAGTTCATGCAGCCTGAGATGATGGCTATGGCCCGGACCCTTGTTCTGGAAGGAACTTTTCAGGGTCCAGAAGGCAGCTAGGGACAAGGTGATTGTTTATGGAAGAGGCTCTTCCATGCAGGGTAGCTGGTATGAGGGAGCTTGCCCAGCACTGTGCACTGGCTTTAAAAGGCAAAGACCTATGGAAGGCACCACCATTCCTTTGTTCTGTTTGCCCTACTCCAGTGGCCTACCTGATGCTGTGGTGGTGGAAGCTGTGTATTTCAGATTCCGACAAGGTCATCCCTGGTGGGCAGGTTTCAGCAGATCTTCCAGGTTAAGACCGACTAGGAGAGAAGGCCTGGTCTTCCAAGAATCTCTTTGTTTGATGGAATGCTGGAACAAGAGCCCCTGGTTTAGAAAGCACTCAAAATACCCAGTAGCCACAAAAATGGACGTTAGCAGACCATTGGTCACTGGGATGATGTAGGATGGGCGGCATTTCCTTCTGTTGTTCATGGAGTCTCCGTAAGTTGGAGCCGACTGGATGACAACTAACAATGGACAGCACTAATGTGTGGGGAAACGGCAATAGCCTTAAAGTAAAACATGTATTTCTCTCACATCCCATTCCTCCCAAAGGACGAACAGTAAAACAAAATGCCTTATTTCCCACAGAATGTTGTTGTTGGAATATTGAACAACTTGGAGGAGGAAAGAGAGGTGGAAGCAGGAGTATAATTCTAGGCAGAAGTTCCTTTTGACATTCAAAAGATGTATGTTTCTGACAGATGGGAATGTTCTTTTCTTTTCATAAATAGCATTCACAAAATAGAACATAAAGGTTTTGTGGGGGCCAATTTGCTTTTGGACTTTCTTCTTTTTCCCTAGTCTATTTTCCCCACAATCATCCAGTGCTCCGAGGAATTACTGAAAGCTGAAGCAAGGTTGAGCGTGGTAGTGGGACAAGAGGAAAGTAAAAGGAAATAGAGGAAAGAACTAGGAGGCAAAGGACATTTATAGAGGTCTAAATACCAGCATGCAAATATGTAAATACATTTATATATAACGATAGAGACATAGATCTATGTATATATAGTTATATGTTAAATATTAAGGCAGCAGACGGACATTGGGCCTCTACTTAAGTACTCCCCCAATGCAAGAACACTTTGTTTAATAATCTGGCATTCTGAGATGTTTACCTTCCTGACACGATCGCGATCACTGACCAAGACAAATGGTGCATAAGCAAATCGTTAAGAAAGCTGATGGTGTCCAGCTATCAAAAGATAGAGCATCTGCGGTCTTAAAGGCTTGAAGATAAACAAGCGGCCATCTAGCTGGGAAGCAACAAAGCCCACATGGAAGAAGCACATTAGCCTCTGATCATAAGGCGTGTATGGGTTCAGGTATCAAAAACCTAGAACAAAAATATCATTGATGTGAATGAGGGAGCTTCTCCATTGTTTAAACTTGTGACTTGAGTAAAAGAATAACTAAATAAGTGTCTATTTTAATAAATTTAATGATTTAAGATTAAGAAAACATAATCGAGTGCTCCTTTGAGGCACTTTTAGTAGCTAATTTTGGCCTTTTTATCTCTAGCCCATTGAAACTGCAAATATTTTCCTGCTTGAAAAATATGCTTTGTGTGTATGAAAATAAGTTTTAAAATAGGTTTTAATTAGATTTGATTTATTATAAGTGTGGATGACATATCACTTGTTCATTTATTTTAGAGTAATATAAGGTTTTGGGGAGCTTCCCAACCAAGAATAGCTTTTCTACGTGTGGTTTATAGTTTGGACTGTGCACCCGGTGGAGTGTCCTGGTCTTACAGTAAGGCTGCATTATTTCTGTGGTATGTCAGACTCAGGAGACATACCACAGAAAGAATGCAGCCTTACTGTAAGACCAGGACACTCCACCGGGTGCACAGTTAATCACTGAAGTGAGCCGTGTAGAAATAACCTATCTCACTAGTTCCTTTAAAGTGGGAAGGAGGGATTTGGGTATAATTCCGTTTCAGTTGGGGAATTGAAGGCAATTGAGATTTGCGGAGAAATGGAATGAACGGTTTTGTTTATACCTCCAGGTTGAAAAACAACAGACTGGTGGTCTAAGTGGAAGAAACTGTTATCCTTGCTATAGTCATGGCTAGCTTTTCCACAGAGCATTCCGCTTCAGGGAAGACTGCTGGTGCCGTCTTTATTACCACTGGCTGCCGTACCATGCTTCACTTTTAAGTTATTGAATAAACTCGAGCTGTTAGCATTAGATTTATAGTGTCTGGCCATCCATGCAAACATTTTGCTATTTTATCAGTAATTTTTTGTTCTTGTCAGTTGGATGAGACAGTGCATTTTCATGTGTGTTTCTTTCTTTTTTCGATGAGAATCTCATTCCTAAATCACATCAAAATTAAGCACAAGTGCTGCAATCCTACTATGCACTAATGAATGCTCTCACTGGAATGAAAAGAAATGCCTCCACTGGGAGACGGCAGCGATGGCGTGCTTTTGCAATGCACCCTGACTTTGGTGTTTTGTAATACAGCGCTTAGAAGAATTCCTGAACATAGACTGTTTGACTCTTTAAAGCACTATCTGTTAATGTATGTAATTAACTGAGCAAGCATGGTGAATAATACATAATTCGGTTTTGCTTGAGCTTTTTTAATACTGCTTTTGTTGTCTAGGAATCCAAGGCATTGTGGAGGCATATCGGGCCTGCCTTCCTCAGATAAAACTCTATGGACCAACTAATTTTTCTCCAATCATAAATCACGTGGCCAGGTTTGCTGCTGCAGCCACACAACAACAGACGGCTTCAGTAAGTGCACCATGGCCGGGGACAGGGAGAATGCACACTGACTGGTTAGTGTCCCTGCGGCCATTTTTTTCTACCTATTTGGACCCTCGAGATACAAAATCAAGGCAGGAAGCTTTGGGATAGGACATTGTCAGAATTACCGTATATACTAAAGGATAAGCCAACCCAAATATCAGCCGAGGGACCTAACTTTACCACAAAAACCATTAAAAATGTGCTGAAAAACTCGGCTTATACACGAGTATATACAGTCTTACCTCATGTCATTAAATTAATGACTGTTAACCAAAACAACACACACAAGTCTTTTTGTTTTCAATTTTCTTAGATAGGTTTTACAAAACCGTGGCTTTGGTCCACTTGTTTTGGAAGTAGATTGAACACATAAGGATTGAGATTACCTCAGTTGCTGTTGCAAGGTGACTTACTGTACCAAAGGTTTGAATTAGCCGACACTTACCTACTGAATCTGGGATACTAACTTCTCAGCTTCAGTATTCTCCTTAGTAAGGCGGGAATATGTATCTCATAGGAGGCTCAGGGTATCTGTTTCACATATGGGAGTTACCCCAACATTTTGAACTTAAATGGCTCACAGGTGGAGGCCCAGTTTTTCATAATGGTCCCATTCTCTGAAACGTTTTCTCCGAGATAAGAGGATTGTGAGAAAGATTTTCCCCACTAATCCTTATCTATTGTCTTTTTTGTTTAACAGTTTTATTGGCACTTCATCCACTTATCATACAATCCAATGATTCAGCTATATCAAGAAGAGTTGTAGTCTTTATCACGATCAATTTCAGAACATTTTCCTTTTTCCAAAACTCATTGTTATTCATATAATTTTTGTTTTCAATTTTGGCACAAGTATACCCAACAAAACATTCACTAAATCAACAACTTCTCATGTATAATTCAGTGCCATTGACTGTAGTCTTTGTGTTACACGACCATTATTGCTGTCTCTCTCCAAATTGTTCCATCTCCATTAAAATGAACTCAGTGCCCCTTAGGGAAAAGCCCTCTGCCCTCACCCATGGGAACCATAGGTCAAGTTGCTTTTTTTAAAAAGTAGTTTTCTTGATATAATATACACAGAACAAACCACTTCTAAAAAGAATTATATATATCCATCATCACAATCACTTATAATGCTTCCTCCCCACTCCCGCATCCCCTGATTGTTTTCCAATTCCCCTTCCCTCCCTCTTCCCCCTTCCAGATAAACCATGATGTTAGTCATGATCTCTGTGCATCCACTCCTTCTATGCTTCCTAAATTGGGACACCTACCAGAAAAAATAAAAACAAAACCAAAGTGAAACAGAAAGAAGAAAACAAAAATAACAAGTATAAAGATAAAAATAAAAATTAAGAAAGAAAAAACACCAACAATATTAAAAAGCCAGAGAAGAAATTTCTGTCTTGGAAAAATTGAGAAATATTTGAGCCTCGAGCCAATTCAGGTTGGTTCGAGAGAGAGAGAGAGGTCAGCTGACCAGGTATATTGTGCTGTGGTTCGATCCCATCATGACGTTTTCAGTAATCCCTGTCTGGTAGTAAAGCCGTTTGAGGCCCTCACCTGTGATTAGAGGGGATCTGCCAGAGGCCCGGCCTGACCAGGCATTCTACAGGTGGATTTTGGGTTTCCGCTTACCTCCATAGCCTTCTACAAATTGGGTGTTCTCAATTTACGTCCTGTTGCTTCTCCCTTCGCCATATTTGGATTTTGTTAATGTCATCTTTGTGTCACACAGACTGGTGTGCTTCTTCCGTATGGACTTAGTTGACACCTCACTTAGATGGCTGTTCGTTTGAACATAAGCCTTAAGACCCCAAACACTATTCCAGTTGATGCCTGGCACCATGTGCTTTCTTCACCACACTTTGTCTTCAGTGATCTCTTTGTGAAGGCGAGTCTCAAGCAGAGCCATGTCAGGAGAACGAACTGTTCTTGGTTAGGGGTAGAATTATGTGGGAGCCCAGAATACATCAGTTTGCCCCTCCTTGCTGCCCCCTCCCCACTCCCCTTATGAATGACTCTGGTTTACTTTGGCAGTCATATTATTACAAAAACAAAAAACAGAACCAATAAGATCAACAACAACAACAAACAAATAACCAAAACATTTTAAAAAGACCCCAAACTAAAGAAACAAAAAAAGTAAAGCATTGTCAATTATCCCCTTCAGCTATATTGCAATTGCATTGATAACATCAGTAATTTATCCATTCATAAAAATTAAGGTACTCTTAATGTGAGGAGTTTATACAGGTATAGTCTAACCCTTATCTATTTTCTTAAACATTGTATTTTAAGTTTGGTAAATAATTCTGCTTCACCCATATTTGATCTTTGTCATTTGTTCACTTGATTAATACTTTAACATTCAGTATTTCAATTGAATCAAACTGATTACATTTATTGAAATTTTAACTTTTGGCCTATGCTGCTTTCATGTCGTTATGACAAAGCTATTCTGTGACCTGCTGTACCTTTCAATGAACATGCTGTACCTTTTAATGAACATTTAATTTTGTATGGACGTTTCCTTTTCTGTCATCAGAGGATCTTGGAATATTTTAGGCTAATAAAATCCTGGGTCGAGAATGAGAAGGAAAATGAGCAAGACAGAGACCAAATACTCACCAAACCAGAGGTGTCATTAACCATTGCTTTTATTGTTTGAAAGCTATACCTACTTAAGGGTCCAAATTCCTTTTTGTCTGGCCTAAGAGCCACTTGTTGAATGTAACCTAGTCTTTCTTTCCTGACAGCAATATTTTGTGCTCTTGATCATTACTGACGGAGTGATCACAGACCTTGATGAAACCAGACAGGCTATCGTCAATGCTGCCAAGCTGCCCATGTCTGTCATCATTGTTGGCGTCGGAGGGGCCGACTTTAGCGCCATGGAATTTCTGGACGGGGATAGTGGAAGTCTCCGGTCCCCATCAGGCGAAACAGCCATCAGAGATATCGTCCAGTTTGTGCCTTTCAGACAGTTCCAGAACGTGAGTACATGCCTCCTCGTCTGGTGCACAGTCACGTGTTTGAACACAGGCCTTTGCCAACCTGTACACCCAGCAGTTGAGCTGGGTGCTCAGAGTTAGACACTAGCGACCATGCTTCTCTTTTTCATTTGAAAAGTCCAGATTAGAGCTGGCAGTATTGTTTCAGGGTGTGCCCCCTGCGGGATCTACGCTAACTTATTAAAAACCGTGTTATTATTTAGCCATAAAGAAAAATGAAGTTTTTATACATGTTATGACAGGGATGAACTTTGAACATGCTATGCTGAGTCAAATAGATCAGGTCCAAAAGGATAAACATTGTATAATCTCACTTACATGAACTATCTACAATATGTAGAGATGAAAATGTATCAGTTACCAGGATTAGGAAGAAGGGGGAATAATCGATGCCTAAGAGATACTGAGCCTCAGGTTACTTACTGCCATTGAGGTGACTGACTTATCGCCCCTCTATAAGACAGGGTAGAACTTTGAGGTTCAGAAACTGTGCATCCCTATGGGAGTAGAAAGCCTCATCTTTCTCCCCCAGAGTGGCTATGGTTTTGAATCGCAGACCTTTTGTTTAGGAGCTTAACTTGCAACCCACTATGCTATCAGGGTTCCTTGAGCTTCTGTTTAGGGTGATGAGAAATATTTGGGCAGGATTGTGGTGCTGGCTGGGCAATGTGGTCAGTGTAATGCATGTCACCGGCTAACGGTTAAGATGAGAAGTGTTTTCTTGTACGTATTTAACACAGTAAAATTAAAACAGACAAAACCCCATAAAGAACTAGCATAAAAACAAAGAAGCAAACAAAAAACCAAGTCTATGTTGAATTTACCAAATGAAAAGATAAGTTGATAAATTTTCAGGGAGTCATTTTACCCAGTTTCTCCCAGTGGTAACATCTGACAAAACTGCAGTGTGTTGCAACATCAAAGCCGGGATATTGGCATTGATCTGGTCAAAATAAAGAACATTTCAACACTACTAGCATCCCTCATGCTAACCAAACAAAAAATTTTCCCCTTTGGTAGGCTGACCCCCCCCCCCAGTTCTTTGGCAAGAGAGAGTAACATGTATTTTGCTTTTGTTTTTTTAACATATAATTCATATACCACACAATTCAATGATTCAGCCACATTAAAAAGAATTGTGTGATTATCACCACAACCAATTTTAGAACTTTTCCCTCAGTCTTGTGCCATTATTATTAGCTCTCCGCTTCCCTCCCCAACCTCCCCTGCCATAACCGTAAGGAACCTCTAATCGACGCACTAGCTCTGCGGAGTTTACCCATCCTGGATTGCATATAAATAAAATCATAAAAAACACTTGTTTGAGCGTTTGTGAAATTGTGCCTTGTTGGGGTTTCCCATACTGTTAGGTTCCCTAATACCAGGTCAGCTTGACGAGTATATAAAGCAGAAAGACAACCCACGACTCCCTCCTGGGTGGCTCTTTGGATCTTAAGGTCTGTAGCTAGTCAGCCTCCTTTCCTTTAACATTTGGTCTTAGGTTTTGTTTTATACAGAATGTGAAAGACTTTTAGATGTACTCAGTCAGTGATAAGAACAGGGAAAAGTACATCTACTTCATCTTTTTATTTTTTAACAATCTTTAAGTTGTGAATTAGGTGGAGGTTTTACGACTTCCTCTTCATAGAAGCAGAAGTTCTATCTGAGAGGGCTTCAAAAAGCTTGTGGGAAAATGGAATGAAAAGATAGTGAGTTTTTTTCTATGAACTTTTTTGAAGACCCCTCACATCTATTTTGGGGAAGTAATTATAATTTTCTATAACTAATAATTTTATTAAAATCAGAAGATAAAAGGTAATGCCCCCTTCCAAAATAATTTATATTTCTATATGCTAGGTTTAAACATGTAAAACCCCAAATTAAAATTCTAATAACATTGCCAATTACATTAAATAAAAGAAATACTTAGGTAAAAATCTAAGAAAACTGGTATGGGATTTACATTCTGGAAAAGGAAATATGTTAAACATTATCCATTAGGTAAATGCCAATTAAGACCATGCTGAGATATCCGTACACACCTATTACAACAGCTAAACTGAAAAATACCATCAAGATAAGGGGCACACCTCATGCTAACAAGGATGCAGAGAACTGGCTCCTTCCTCGGTTGCTGTTGGGACTGTAACATGGAACACCATTCTGGAAGGCACGTGGGCAGTTTCTTTAAAAACTAAATACTTATCTACCATATGACCCACCAACCACACTCTTGGGCATTTGTCCTAAAGAAAGGAAAACACTAAATCCGGGGACCAAAGTGTGATTGAGGGATTATAAAAGAGGATGATGAAACAGTCTATCTCTTGATTGTGTCAGTAGCCACACAAATTTACATCTGCAAGAAAAATCCAAACCCATTACCAAGGAGCACATGATTCCAACCCATAGTGATCCTGTAGGACAGAGTGGAACTGCCTCATGGGATTTCCAAGCCTGCCGCCTTGATGGGAGAACGCCACCTCTTTGTCCTGCTGAGTGGATAGTGGGTTCGAACTGCCGACCTTTTGGTTAGCAGCCGAGTGCTGAACCACTGGGGCCAGGGGGCTCCTAGGATTTGTCATATGTGACAGCATTACATGAGACTACAGACAGACACACAACTGAGCACATAAAGGGCGAGTGACCCCTGAGCCAGGTCTGGGGATGGCACCAGTATCAGTACTAGTTTCCTTTTGTCCCAGAGTTAATAAGATATTACCATTGTGGAAACTTGGTCAAGGGGATGTGGAGCATCATCACTATACTGGTTTTGATTTTTGTCAACTTCTTATGACTCTATGCTTATTTAGAAATAAAATGTTAAAAAAAAATTAGGCCCAGGTGAATAAAAGACCCGGATGTAAAAGTTACCAAAAAAACAAATGCTAAAATGCTGACACCCAAACAGGACTGGATAAAGTTAGCCTTCAGATTCATAGCATCGCTAGAAACTGCCGGCTTTTACTGACTAGTCAAACAGCCTTTTGGCAGAAGGCCAGTGAAATATTGGTTGCAGGTAAAGTCACCCGGCTTTTCTCTTTCACCAGGCTCCGAAGGAAGCGCTTGCTCAGTGTGTCCTGGCAGAGATCCCCCAGCAGGTGGTGGGCTACTTCAACACCTACAAGCTGCTGCCTCCCAAGAACCCCGCTGCAGAATGAAGTTGTCGGCCAGTGTCCACCGACTTCCTTCACGCCTCCTGGAGCAAAGAATCCCTCTCTCCCTTCAGATCATGAGTCTGTCATGATTTCAAGCCCCCAGCACTTATGATGTAAACGTAGTTCTCTGTGGATTTCATCTTTTCAAAGTGCTCTCTGTATCTTTTGAGGAAAGTGCCAAGTTAATTGTACATTCAATTCTATGATTGCTGGTGATGTAGAGTAATTGCCTCTCGGATGAGAAAGTGTGGGGAAACCTGGCGTTGTGGTTATTGTTTACGTCTGTGTGGTGAAAATGCTGTTCTTGAATGTTCGTCAGTAACAGTGAAAAAATGGTGAGGAAGCTGGGATTTGCAAGCCTCCGACCTCATTTTGCTTTAAGCGGCGTCTATTTTGCAGGCTAGTTTCAATTCCTGATGAAGAGCTTCTTAAAAGAGAGTATGTTTCCTGTGTTCCTCGCTCTGTGTGCCATGCTGTTTCATGGGATAAAAACCACTTTTGCTGGCTCCTGGATTGTGGCCCAGCGTAGAAACTGCAAGGTTTATAAGAGAGCATGAACTTGCATAGAACTTCATGCAAAAAATTGATTATAAGAAGGGAAGCCATATAATCTACTTGTAAAATGCACAATCAGCAAACCAAAAAGAACCTGATGTAGGAAAGCCTTTTTTTATTTGGCGTTTCTATCTTTAGTCTCACGGTGACAATCTGTTAACAGTCAGGTTTGGCATTAGTGTTCATTGACCTCGTGTGATGCTCAGGATTCTGTAGATGCTAAGATGAGCAATTGTCCCAAGTACAGTACTAGCTTATTTGACTAGGGTTTGTTAACACGAATACAGCTGTTTTGTCTAAGACATGGTGAGGACCAAACGTATAATGGGAAATTAATTTCCTTTTAACAAATGTAAGGCTTGACTTATCAAAAAGAGACAATTTTTATACTTTCTTTGCTAAGGTCCCATACATTTTGTGTACAGAATCATTTAGACTTTTTATTGTTCTTTAAGGTTTTTTTTAAGTATGATTTTTAAATCCATGAACGCATGATGCTAGTTATCTATTAATCACAATCAGATTTGATATTTTAATACTGTATTATCCTAAGTCTACAGTATATTAAGCATAAAATCTGTTGTACCTTATAAAAAGTTTTTCAACAGCTACGTTAGGAGAGTGGACTTATATAGGCTTTTGAATTATTTTTTTTAAGAATAATACTAATTTAAAAAAATCCCCCTACTTTCACCTTTTAAAACATACTGCTTAGAGACCATTACAATTTTTTAATAGATTCAGTGCCATTTACTGAAGATCTGTGTGCCAAGTGCTATGCATCTCCATATGTTGGCCAAGCACCTGTAACAATTCAACATTAAGTTTATGCGCACAGCACTGTGCTGACATGCCTTTCAGTTGTATTGGAAAATCTGCACCCAGTCCACTCATCTAATGCTCTGCACTGTCTGCAGAAAGTGAGCCCTGAGCTTTGACTTCTCGTAAAAAGTTCTTTGCCAAAGGCAGGCTAAGATGGAATTCACCTGCTGTCATGGTTGCCGAGACAGTGGACAAGTATATATCCCCTTGCAGTATGCTGGTCCCTGAATGTTTGCTGTTAACCTGGAGGTCCCTGCCATTTAATTCGATAGTCTACTTTGTTGACAAGACATTTCAACATTAGCAATTTGGAGAGAAGAAAGCATCATTCAATAGTGGGGAGTCTTACTGTCTAAGTTGTCCTAACTTTAGTTCTTTAAATAAATATATTTGGGAAAAGCATTGATATATTGCTCTTGTTTTCAGAAGTTTTTCTTTTTTAAACACAGGGCGGTCCCCTCTCTCACTTTTAAGAAAAAATGTACGCCACAAAACATTCACCAATCCAACAATTTCTACATGTACAATTCAGTGACATTGATTACATTCTTCATGGTGTACAATCGTTCTTGGGATCCTTTTCCAAAATCTGTCATCAATAATGTAAGCTCAGTTGCCCCAAAGCACAATCTCTCCCCTTCCCTTTCCTTCTTACGCTTGGTAACCACTGAGAGTCTTGGGTTTCTTTCTGTTTGCTCATTTCCTTTACGTGAGATAATTTTTTGTTTGTTTTGTGATTCATTTATTTTGCTCAGCAAATTTTCAAGATTTATGTTGCAGCATGTGTGGGGATGTCATTTCTCTTGGTGACTGAGTGATGTTCCATTTATGGATATTCCACATTTGGGTTATTCATCTAGAAGCTCATTTTGAGAAATGATATACACATATTATCAATGTATAATTGTAAAACAACAGAAGTGGAGCATCTTTGTTCACAGCTGAGCAGGATCTAGATGCCTACTCACCTGGCTACCTCTTCCCAGTCCTTCCTGAAAGCTTCTCAGCAGGCCCGAGTTACCTCACCTGGACGCTTAGGCATCATTGGCCATGACTATTCTGTCACCATGGGTGGCTTGATTTAGCCCTTACTTTTATATTCTACCGTCATTAATTGCCTTTAAAAGTTTTCTTCTTCTTCACTGTTGATTGGCTTTATTGGAAGAAGTGGGATTCTTTTAAATTAGGTCAATGGGTACTTGTTTGCAGCATTTATAATCTCTAGATTACCACTTTATAAAATTCTTACCAGTTCAACACTCCCATTTAGCACATACTGATTTAATATTGTTTAATATTAAAATACTCATTTCTCACCATTTATTCAAATGACATGACTTTAAAAACGTGTTTGGAGAAAAAATCGATTGTAAACCATTATGCAATCATGTATGTTACAAACATATTGGAGTAGCAGTGGCCTCAATAGATGTACTATTTCTCACATATATCTTTATTATCAATAAAGAAGATCAGAGAAGAATTGATGTGTTTGAATATTGGTGTTGGCAAAGAATATTCAAAGTACAAGGTACTGCAAAGAGACCAACCGCGTTTGTCTTGGAAGAACGCTCACCAGATTGCTGCTTAAAAGAACGGGAGAGAGACTTCCTCTCGCTTGTTTTCAGCAGGCAATGGCCCTGGAAAGGGGCAGCATGTTTGCAGAAGTAGAGGCTGAGTGGAAAAGAAGAGCCGCAAGGAGATGGATTGCCCCAGTACTTGCAACGATGGCCCTGTGAGGATGGCACGGGGCCAGATCGTTCTGTGGTACCCATGGTCACTGAAATGAGCTGACTCAGGCCTTTGTTAACTTGTTCTCAGAGAAAAAGATACACCAGCTAGCCTGTCACTAGATTTACTACTTGTAATTATATGAGGAATTAAAGTGTAAAATTCCTATTAAACTCAAAGAACTTGTAATACGGAAAAGGACCCAGCATGCAGAACTGAAATTTTAAGAAAGTATAAAAATGTGAAGTCAGACCAGGGATTTACAACTGTTCACTGTGGTTGTGCCTTAGGTAGCTTTTTCCAAAATGCGTTCAGGGGTCTGTTACTGCTTGTGCTGCCTTTTGACATACTTTGTCTTTCTCATTTTGTAAGTTTGGGGGAAAGCCATTTAAAAACAGACCCTGCTGGTTTCCTTGTGTGTGTGATTGATAGTCATGGAAGTACACATAAGGCAAGTCGGAAATTTGTGATTCTTAGAGGCTTTTGTGCTTTCACAGAGGCCATAAATATGAAGTGTATACGTTACCAATATATGAATCGATGTTAAGTGTATCTTCCATTTGAATTCTCTTTGAATAAAGGTATTTCTTGATGTAATTTCTTGTTTTCATTTTTATTCCTGCGATCAATACCAGCAAAGTTAAGAGAAAAGGACAGTTGGTCTAGACCCCATATTGGCACACCAGACCCGGAGGACAATGTTCCTACACGGAGCAGCTAAGACACAGAGAGGACTGTAGGGCCAACAACAGCTCATCACATGTCCCCTTACTGGAGCATCCTGTGACAGAGGACAATACTGGGGACACATGGCAGGGAGGTAGTGTGGTCTGAACCCCTGCAGTGGGGCAAATCAAGAAGGGAACATAACAGATCAGCAACTGGAGCAAAGCCAAGCCACAAAGCCCTAAAGAGCCCCCTAAAATAGACTTAATGGGGAGATAGTCATAAAAGTCAGCAGACAGACATGGAATTATGTATGTTTTTTTCTCTTTCCCAGTTTTCCCTCCCTTTTTGTTTGGTCTGTGCTATTCTTAGTTTGCTTACTTACATAAGACAGGCATGGGAAGCAAGCTCAAGGAAAAAGCAACAGGACCAATGGTCCCAGAGGGACTGTGGGTAGAAAGGAGTGGGAAGCGTGTGGTGAGCAAACAACACCATAGACGGGGGTGGGTGGGGTGGGGAACAACTAGGGAATTAAAATCAACAACAAGGGATATAGAGATCCTGGGGGTGTTGGAGCAACAGCAATCTAACAGAGGAAGTACTATGAGGCAGAAGCAGGGCAAGCATGAAGGTGGGGCAGAAAAGGTAAAAGGAAACAGGAATGCTCTAGGAAGCAAAGCTATGGATAGAGGTATAAGAATAGGTGTCTACATATGCAAATACATTAATCCATAAAATTAGAGGTATTGGACTAGGTACATATATTTATATGACAATACACAGGTAGTGGACGGACTTTGCACCTCTGCTCATACCCTCCCTCAGTTTGTTCTAGCAAACTTTTTGTGATGCCCACCCTCCTGGCACAGTTGCTTAAGACAAAATGGGTGCATAAGCCAATGTGGTGAAGAAAGTGGATGGTGTTTTCAAACGATAAACCGAATATACTTGAATATCTCAAGTTTTTCAGCACATTTTTAATGCAGTTTTTTTGTGGTAGAATTTGGTGCATCTGAGGATATTCGGGTCGACCTGTACTTGAGTCTATATGGTAATGCCTGAGGTCTTAAAGGATTGAAGTGAAACAAGCGGCCATCTGACAGAAACGACAAGCCCACATGGAAGAAGGACACCAGCCTGTGTGATCATGAGGTGTCATTGGGACCCTGTAACAGATATCAGAAGACCCATAATAAACAAGCAAACAAACCACGAAAAAACATATAGTTGAGAATGAGGGGGGTCGAAGCACAGACCCAAAACACATCAGTAGACAATTGGACATCCCCCCACAGAGGGGTCACAGGGAGGGGATGAGTCAACCAGGGCACAGCATAGCACTGGTGAAACATACAATATTCCTCTGGTTCTTTGAGGCTTCCTCACTCTCCACTATCATGACCCCTGAGCTACTTCTCACTTCGGACTAGACCAGAGCATGTACACAGGTATAGATAAGAGCACGACAGATGGAATCCAGGAACAGGAGTGGGAATAGCGATACCAGAAGGGTAGAGGAAAGGGCGGGGGACGAGGGGAAAATAGGGAAACATCATAATGATTGATACATAACAATACCCCCCTCCAGGGGGAAGAACAACAGAAACTATGGGGAAAGGGAGACAGTGGTTGGTGTGAGATATGAAATAATAATTTATAATCTATCAAGGGATCATAAGGGGTGGGGGAGGGAGGGTAAAAAGAGGAGCTGATACCAAGGGCTCAATAGAAAGTAAATGTTTAGAAAAGAAGGATGACAATATATGTACACATAGATAAGCTTGATACAATTGGTGTATGGATTGTAATGAGTTGTAAGAGCCTCAATAAAATGATCTTTTAATAATAAAAACCAACAAAGTTAAAAATAAAGTGAATATAGAGTTATAGATGGCCTCTGTTCTCTATCTTACTGAGTTAAGTAATCTGGGGGATTGTATTCTATAGAATTTATTCCTTTAAAAGTTATTAAATGGATTAAAAAACGGTTCTGGGTTCTGTAAAGGAAAGGTTCTTATAGCTATGGTGCTCTCACATTTTGCCAATCAAGTTAAGGTGGACAGTATGAGAGAGGTGGGCCTGAGAGAGATAGATAGAGAGAGAGAGGCTCCTACTATGCTCCTGCTCCTGTGAAGACCTTAGAGATGTAGCTGTGATCAAGACAGCCACAGCCACAGTGCAGTGATCAGAGCAGAAATGGTCTAGTCGGGGGAAACCAAATGTGAGATCAGATTCTGATATAGTAGGGTCAGACCTAACTTATCAGAAGGGGAAAGAAATGCTTCCTTGAGGATGTATCATTTAATCTAAGGCCTAGAATTTGGCTAGATGAAGAAGTTAAAGAACACATATACAGGTGTTAGGTCCAATGGCAAGTATAGGTTTTAATTAATTTTAATTTTATTATTTTAATTTTAGCAGCTGAAAAAGTTTTCATTTTAGCAACAGAAAAGTTTTAATTTTAGCAACTGAAACAAGTTTGAGTTTGCTGGTATACAAAGCACGAGAGGGAAAGTCAAGAGAGAAGACCACCAAGGTCAACTGGCATAACAGTCCCCAAAGAGAATGCTCTAACGCCTACTTGGGTGAATAGTGTCATAAAAGCCCATGAGTGACCTCTAAGGTGAACGAATGGACCACAAGAACGTCAATTGCCATGACCCTGAGACCATGTGGTGTCCAGATACTACTACCGACAGCTCTGAAAGGGATCTCATTTGAAGGTCCTGGATCAAGTAGGAGAAAAATGTGGAACAGACCATAAAGTCATGAAAGAGAATAGGCTTGCTGGTCAAATAGAGACTGGGGGAGCCCATTTGGTCACCCCTCGGGTCTGGAACTGAACGGGACACCCCTGGCTCAGTTTGCAACCAAATAGATCTATCTGGGGAAGAATCACACCAGGGAGAAGAGCACATCTTAGAATAATGAACCATTTGTGATCAAGGGGAAAGTATTTACCAAGGAACAAAGTTCAGAAGAGTTAGGAAAGAAGGAAGAATGGAGCCAGGAAACAGGAGGGAGACGTGAGTGGGTGATTTATATGGAGGATGGTCCATGGACAGAAGTAGAAAACCAGTCTTGAACAAGACGTCTGGCAAGATGCTCCTCACTCCCTTTTCCCAACATGCATTGCTTTCTGCTATCATCTGTTACGTTACCACCAGGACTGACCATGCTCACTGTCACATGAAACCCAGAACACTATCTTCCCTGTTTTTACACCCCTCAAGGCTTCTGTGTACAATCTATAGTCTAACCTCAAATCCCAACCCTTTGAGATTCCAAAGCCCTTCCATTAGACCAGTGGTTCTCAACCTTCCTAATGCCGCGACCCTTTAATACAGTTCCTCATGTTGTGGTGACCCCCAACCATAAAATTATTTCCATTGTTACTCATAACTGTCATTTTGCTACTGTTATGAATTGGGCGACCCCCGAGAAAGGGTCGTTTGACCCCCAAAGGGGTTGCAACCCACAGCTTGAGAACCGCTGCATTAGACCCTCACAAATCAGATCACTAATCAGCAAAATCCATTCTATCAATGCTTTCTTTGAACTCTCCCTTCACAGTTTTACTGAATTAAGTGGCTTCCTTGGTCCTCAGGAACTCTGCAGTTCAAACTCCCTAGCCACTCTGAGAGAGGAAGACGAGGCTGTTTGCTCCTGTAAAGATGACCATCTCCCAAACCCTGGTGGCATCGTGGTTACACATTGAGCTGTGATTTCTCAGGTCAGCAGCTTGAAACCATCAATCTCTCTGAAACTCACAGAGGCAGCTCTACCCTGTCACATGAGTCGGCAGAGACTCGATGGCACTGAATTTGGTTTTGGTTTTGGAAACCCAATAGGGTCACTGTGACTGGATCGACATGATAGCAGTGGTTTTGCTGTGAGTCCTATGCACATTTAGTGATGCACAGGTTTTGGATCTCTTATCATTAGACTCACTCTCACTCCCTCCTTATAACAATAATCTTATTCTCTGCCTCACCTTTGCTTTCACTTCTAAAGATCATACCCTGGACCTTATCATTGTCAATAACAAATTCTTTTCCAAATCCCATTGTCAAGTATCATCCCATTTTTCAATAACAACCCATTTTTCAGCTTTCTCTAGATTACAACAAATCGTTATCCATTAAAACCTTCAATACACTGTCTTCTGAATATCTTTCTCTCAGTGCCCTCCAGTCCTCTCTCAATTACCCAGCTTAAATTTAGTGGTCAGTTATTATAATCACTTCCTGTATGCACTATTCATTCATTTATTCCTTATCTTCTCTAGATTCCTTGAATGAACTTGGAAAAATGCTGGTTAAATTCAGTTCTGTCAGGAAGACAGCAGTCGGTGTGAGATATGAAAATAACAATAATTTATAATCGATGAAGGGGCCACAAGGGGGGAGGAAGGGAGAAAAAAGAGCTGATGCCAGGGGCTCAATAGAAAGTCAATGTTTAGAGAGTGAGGATGGCAACAGATGTATGAATATGCTTGATAAAATTGATGCGTGGATTGTTATAAGAGCTGTAAGAGCCTGCAGTACAATGATCTTTTAATAAAAAAAAATGAGACGTGCAATCATTACCACAATCTATTTTAGAACATTTTCTTCGTTCTTGTACTCATGGTGATGAGCTCCCCAGGTATAGAAGGTGTTATGAAGCAGGAAAAGCAGAACCCTCCAAAGAAAATGGCATTGGCGATGGTAGAAGTAAAGACACGAGGGAGAGTTTGGAGGAGCATCGTTAGAATGAGGAATGTGGATTGTAATACCCTTTTCCTTTCCTGACCAATGCCTTTTTACTCATTTCACAGACTTCAAACTACCTTACTCTATCCTATCGCTATTTTCATGAAATCTGAGGGTCGCCTCATTCTGAAAGACAAGTGCTAATTCTTTCGGATTTGCAGTATCTTAAGGTGCTAACATAAACTTGATTGTCACTTAGCCCCATAAAATCTTGGAAACTGTTTCTTGTTTATTTTTTTTAAAAAAAGCTTTAAATGGGTGCTCCTTTTATGGCTAGTTTATGATCTTCGTATTTGCGAAATAGCATCGTATCTTTGACCTTGGGCTATGCATATGTTGATGGAGTCTGGGGTGCAAACAGAGTTCTGCTTTGAGTTTTTTAACACAAAGATTCCAACTTCTTGTTCAAGTGGAAGCGTCTGGTCTCACAATAGAGCTTGATGCTATTCAAGCTAGATTCCAGAAACCGCATCACCAGTCTGATGCGTTACCTTCGCATACGCCGTGCGTGCATTTCTATGGGTGTTAGGTTCCCAGTAGGTGGAATTCTCTCAGATTGGTAGCAGAGACGTGGGCACAGTGGGCAGAGGAGACCAGAGGTGCAAGGGGACTGTGAGAGGTGCTGTGACCTTTGAGGTGTAGCTCCCTTTCTTCATTTAAGGGAGTTAGGGTCTAGAAATGTCAGCTTGTATTGTTTAATGAGGCCCATTTACTTGACCTTTGCACCATCACTTCCACACACACAAGTTATAGTAGGAAAAATATAGCCAGTCATAAAAGCTCATAGAGGAAAGCATCAAATTTTACTACAGTGTATGGGTAATACGGTACTTAAAACATGAATTTCAAGTATCTTTGGTATGATTAGATATAATAAATTTCAGAACAGTACATTGTCTAGAGATTTTAAAAATTTCTCTTATGAAGGTGGTAGAATTATTACAAATATAGAGCAAGCCTAAATCACAGAAAGTATATTCTTCATCTTGTTGGTGTTCTAAATAGCAATTTCTTACCTGAGGCATAAATGAAATGAAACAGAGCCTATTATGTACTGCTTTCGGATTGCTAAACGTCTATGTTCAACCAAAGACGGTTTCTAGAACACAGAGATGAGGCCGAACTAGTTACTCCATTATCTTGAGGCATTTAGATCTCACAGCCCATTGCTATACACAGTTGGTGTCATTGTGTACTTTAAAAATTATTTCCAGGGGAAGGAAAAAAAGAAAAAGATTCCCAGTTCAAACTTCTCACTTTTAGATTGAGAAAGGCTTTGTTTATTTTTGACATGGTCTGTGTATAGAGTTGCTAGGTTTAGCAAATCCGGGACCCCGAGAAGACTGGAAGTCAGGTAAGCAAATACTTTTAAAACGTAGGCACGTTCCACTTAGTGCGTGGGACTATTATGGAGTCCATTTCAGCTCTGAGTGATGCAGGGACCCCATAGGCCCGAGTTCTGCTCTTTTGTTTTGGGAGATTAAATCTTTACAGGAACAGACAGCATCATCTTTCTCCACAGAGAGACTGAGGAGGTTAAGATCTCCATGCTTAACAATTGCGCCACCTGGATTCCAATGCACGGTATATAGTGATACAAAAACACATATTTTATTAGCTAGGTGCCCTGTGTTTTATTTATTCAGCAAACCTGTCTCCATGGTTACAGTTGCTAGATGCCCTTGAGTCAGTTTTGACTCATAACGACCCGATGTGCAACAGCACACTGCCCCATCTTGAACTATGGTCACGGTTGTTAGGATGTCTGCATCGTCCGTTGTTGTAGCCACTGCATCACCCCATGTT
>NW_022103896.1:53048566-53059932 GCF_000313985.2 Echinops telfairi | reverse complement strand
GGGCTAATATCAGACTTATGGACTTGAGCTGGACTGGGCTGGGATGTTTTCTCAATATTCAATTGCTCTTGTATGTAAATATCTTTCTTATACACATGTGTGTCCATGGATTTGTTTCTCTAGTCTCCCCGGACTAACACAACAGTCTTCCTCTTTTTCACGGACCTTCGTGGTCCTGCATCCTCCTCTGTATCCAAACTGTCCATTTACAATGTTCTCTTGCAGTTCGCCCATCAAGAGGTAGACTTTACTTTGGTACCTCTTGAATCCATGCTGCTCTTAGGATTTATTTGGAAAGTATAATGTGGTAAAAGAAATGATGGCTCAATTCTGAGACCATGTCTTAAGGTCCTTGCTCACTTTTGCTTGCTCTCTGCCTCTCTCCCTTCTCCTTTCTGGGGCCCACGCACCTCCAAGCTGGGCTAGCTTGTGGCCAGAGTAGAGACAAGTTGCTCCATCGGGTACTGCCCTAGATCAGCTACCCTCGCCAGCTCAGTACTTAACGACAGCCACTTAAGTTAGTCCACCGGTGCCTCAAAGTACCACCTGCTGAACTTGTTTCAAATGAGTAGCCCATAGAGTTCTGAGCTAAGGAAATGACTGTTATTTAAAACCTAGTTTTAGCGAGCAAAAGATAGCTAATTTAGGCTCGGACCAGGTAAAACAGAGCTGAGGTTTTTTACTCTTTTAGTCTAGAGCAGCGGTTCTCAACCTTTGGGTCACGACCCCTTTCGGGGTCGAATGACCCTTTCACGGGGGTCACTCGGTTCCCAACAGTAGCAAAATGACAATTATGAAGAAGCAACGAAAATAAGTTTATGGTTGGGGGATCACCACCTGAGGAACTGGGTCACAGCATTAGGAAGGTTGAGAACCACTGAACTAGAGAGTCAATTCCTACTGGAATTTTGAGTGCCACAGAATAAAGTAATGTAGGAGAGAATTAAAAAAAACAATTTTGACAAATAACATTTGAGAATGGCTTCAGTGTGAGAGGAAACTTGGTCTCATAGGAAAAAACATTGACTTCTATAAAGAGACTTTATCTTGCTTTTTTAACCATGTAATATTTTGAGGGTCGACCTTCCACTGAAGGGTCTTTGTTTCTTCTTTCTGAAGCTCTTTGCAGCCCTTTTAACTACACGGCTGTGCACCATGCTTCTCGTGATTGATTATCGAGTTCAGGGCCGGCTGGGGAAGACCCAAGACATACCCAGGTGTTGCTAATTATTCAGTTAAACACTCGTTGACTAGCTTCTTAGTCAAACAGGTAGTGAGCATGTGCAGAGGGTCTTCAGAGAAGAGGCATGTGGCTTAGCAGGAGGTGTTGCCTTAGTGCCGTGGAGTCGGTCCTGGGGCACCCTCACAAGAGGTCGCACGTTTGAGCGCCCTGCTGCTGGGACCGTGGAACCCCAGCACTCAGCTGCATCAGGACTCGACATAATCGGGTTTTGACGTGAAATGTAAGAAATTTTGCATTGGGGCTTGAAAAACATCGGAATCCGACCCTACACACGTGATTTTTGTAAACAAAAGCAGTTGTGTTTCGGTCGGCGTTAGTTGGCGTTGTTAGTACTTGTTGTTTAAACCTTTGGCGGCTGTGCTCCAAGCGTTTTGCTATAATTTCCTGTTTTGGTGGATTTTTGTACTGTTTTAAAATAAAAAACATGGATCCTAAGAAATAGTTTTTTGAAAAGAATCATCATGTTAAGGAACTGGTTAACCGTGTTATCGATATTGTTGATGATAATTTAGTAAACCCTTTTAGAAAAGAGATAAGTAAACGCCAACAGCAGACCACATTAGACAGATGGTTTTTTTTTAGAGAAAGTAAGCCAGGTCCCAGTGAAAAACGGCAAAAAGGAGAAAAACTCCTGAAAAGCAGCTACCAGTTGATTTTATGGAAGAGGATTCCCTTTCCAAACAATGACTCTCTCTCCATCCCTCCTCTCCACACCTGTGTCCGCAGATCCAGATCCTCATCAGTCTCAAGGTATGGGCCATACAGTAGTTGTGAAAAACTTTTTGAATGTTGTGTTTCTTATTTAAATTATATTATTTAACTCTGAATTTATTTACTTTGAAATTTCTGTGTAATGTTTTGTATAAAAAGGCAATGTTAGGGTAAAAATTTTGTGGTCCAGAATGGATTAATCCATTTTCAGTTATTTCTTATGGGAAAAATTGTTCTGGAACTCACTGCATTGCATCTGGAGGCACCTCCTAGAAAGGATTAGCATCAAGGTCCAGGGTTCTACTGTACTTTGTCAACCCATCTGTGATAGTTAACTTGTGGAGGGGTGGAGTTTAGCCTGTCAATCAGGTGGTAACTTGATGACCTCATTTGGAGGTACTAAGGAGATAAATAGCTTGCTGGAGGTGGGACACACACTCACTTCCTGCGAGACATTCCTGACAATGAGCTTGATGGAGCCGTGTTGATCCAGCCAGAGCCCTGGAGCTGGAGGAGCCCCTGCCAGCACTGAGATGCTTCTACTGCCACTGGATTCACAAGACTTTCCACCCAGTGGCCTGTGATCTTCCTATATTCGGTGTCATTGCATGTGTTTCATGCATTTGAAGAGGAATTTATAGATTGGTATTAGACATATGGGCTAATATTGGACTTATGGACTTTATCTGGACTGGGCTGGGATGTTTTCTCAATATTCAATTGCTCTTGTGTATAAAGCTCGTTCTTATACACATAGGAGTGTCTATGAATTTGTCTTTCTAGTCAACCCTTACTAACACACTATCTTATTAAGGGTTCCTCTTTTGGTCTGCTCCTCTACTTTATTAAGCACGATGTGGTGTCCTTTTCCAGGGATTAGTCTCTCCTCACGTCCAAATTATGTGAGACAACGTCTCGCCATCCTTGATTCTAAGGAGCCTTCTGGCTGTACTCCCAAAATAGATTTGTTGTCTTTTTTAGCAATCTGGGGTGCTTTCAATATTCTTCACCAGCAATGTAATTCAAGTGCATTGATTCTTCATCAGTCTTCCTTATTCAATGTCCAGCTTCCACATGCATGTGAGGTCATTGAAAATAGCATGGCTTGGGTCAGGCACTTCTTAGTCCTCAATGTAATGTTATTGATTTTCAATACTTTAAAGAGGTCTTGTGTAGATTTATCCAATACATTGTTTGATCTCTTGACTGTGCTGCTGTGGGCATTGATTGTGGAACCAAGCAAGGCAGAAGCCTTGACAGCTTTAATTTTTTCCTCTGTTTATCATGATGTGATCTACTGGTCCAGTTGGGAGGACTTGTTCCTTTACACTGAGTTGTAATCCATACTGACTGCAGTTCTTGGTCTTCATCAGCAAGTTCTTCAAGTCCTTGCTTTCAGCCACTGAGGGTGTGTTATCTGCATATCAGTTTGCTGTTAAACTTTCCTCCCATCCTGATGCAGTGCTATTCTTCATATAGCCCTGCTTCTTGGAATATTGTCTCAGCGAACAGATTGAATTAGTCTGGTAAAAGGATACAACCCTGAGACACACACTTTCCCTGATTTTAAAATATGCCACATTCCTTTTTCTGCTCATATGACTATCTCTTTGTCCAGGTACAGGTTCCTAATGAGCACAGTGAAGTGTTCCAGAATTCCCTTTCTTCTCATGACTCTCCATAGTTTAATATGGTAAACACAGTTGAATGCTTTTGTATAGTCAATGAAACGCACATAAACATCTTCCTGGTATTCTTTGTTTTCAGTCAAGATTCATCTGACATCAGTAATGAAACCCCTTGTTCCATGTCCTCTTTTGAATTCAACCTTAACCTCTGGCAGCCCCCTGTCCACATATTGCTGCATTGTTGGGTGATCTCCAGCAAAACTTTACTTACATGCGATATTACTACTATTGTTAATTAATGCTTTTGTTCTATAATTTGTGCATTCTGTTGGGTCATCTTTTTTTTGGAATGGGTGCAAATATGGATATCTTTCAGTTAGTTGGCCAAGTACCTGACTTCCAAATTTCCTGGAAGTGAGTGTTTTTAGTTCTTCATCAGCTTGGTGAAACATTTCAGTTTGTATTTCATCAATTCATGGAATCTTGTTTTTCTGAATATCTTTAGTGCAGGTTGGACTTTCTCCTTAAGTACCATTGATAGTGAGTGTTTTGGACCATTGGTTCTTGATCATATGCTACATCTTAGAATGGTTTCATGTCGACTAGTTCTTTTTGGTACAGTGACTGTGAATTCTCTCCATCTTCTTTTGATGCTTCCTGTATCATTCAATAATTTGCCCATAGAATCTTTCAATATTGCAACTCAAGTTGAATTTTTTCTTTAGCTCCTTCAGCTTAATGTATGTTCTTCCTTTTTTATTTTCTATCAGTAGGTTGTTTCACATTTCATTCTATTTTACTTAGTCGTCTTTCTTTTGAAATTTTCTGTTCAGCTCTTTGACTTCATCGCTTCTTTTTGTCTTTTCTTTTTAAAAGAACAATATCCATTTTATTTCCTTTCAGGTTTGTTTTTCTTCAGTTTCTAATCTTTACATCGTGCGTGAGTCTGGGTAGACTAGAGAAACAAATCCAGGGAGACACTCGTGTATAAGCAAGAGCTTTATATAAAAGAGTAATTGTATATTGAGAAAACATCCTAGTCCAGTCCAGATCAAGTCCATAAGTCCGATATTAGCCCATATGTCTGATACTAGTCCATAAATTCCTCTTTAGACTCATGCAGCACAAGCAATGAGACTGAATGTCAGGAGATCACAGACTAGCGGGTAGACAATCTTGTGGATCCAGTGGCACTGAAAGCATCTCAGTGCTGGCACAGGTCCACATGTCTCCCCCAGCTCTCTGAGTATCTCAACAGCAGGAAAGGGAAGGCAGGGAGAGTGGGTTTGGGTTCCAGTGAGCTATTTATCTCTGCCGTGCCTCCAAATGAGGTCATCAAGCTGCAACCTGATTGACAGGCTAGACTCCACCCCTTTGCTCAAGTTGAAAGGAGATTATGTAACTGCCACACATAGGCTTTGATTTAGGTCTGGGGCAGCACCTGCAGGCCTAACTTGGGGGATGGTGCTGGTTGGGGCGGGGCGGGGGAAGGGTGCATTCGGTCCTTCTGGGCTTCATGTGACCAGTTCCTGACTACCTTGCTGTGAATGGCACAACTTACACAATAACGTGGCTTCACATACAGTTTGGGACGCTCATATGCGCAGAAGACGTGCTTCAGAAATGTCTCTGATGGCTGCGGCCTCCACTATTTTTTTTTTTACTAACTTCTTAATGGCCTTGTCTTTGGTCACAGTGGACACAGTTCTTACAGGGAATAGGCTGCACATGGCTATGGCTTTTCTTGGCCAGTTGGTTGTTATTTATGCCTTTGTCATCTTGGAAGCAAGGAAGCAAGAGAGCTCATTTCTTTCATATACCTTAGCTATTCTATAATTAAGATCAAGCTTCAGAAGCTCTTTTGACATTCACTTTAATCTGTTCTTTCTTTCTTGTCTTTAATGATCTTTTGCTTTCTTCCTGTAGTCTTGATCTCACAGCTACATAGTTCTTCTGCATAAGTGTCCAATGTGTAAAATCTGTTCTTGAAATTCATGTTGGATATACTTAACGTGCTATTTTGGGTCTTGTGGATTTGTTTTGATTTTCTTGAGCTTCAACTTGAACTCATGAGCAATGCATGGTCTTTTCCTTTTAGCTGCTCATATTGAGCTTCTCCAACTTCTCTTCCCACAGATGTAGTCAATTGATTCCAACTGGAGATATCCATCCTTATGTGTTGTTGAAAAAAGGTATTTGCTGTGAACAAGTTGTTGGTTTTGCAAAATTCTATCAGGTGATCTCCAGCTTTGTTTCTATCTCCAAGACCATATTTTCCAACTACTGTTCCTTCCTCTTTGTTTTCAACTTTTATGTTGCAATCACCAATAACTATCAGTGCATCTAGATTACATGCTTGACCAATTTCAGACTGAAGAAATTGGTAGCATTCTGTAATTTCTGCATCACTCGCTTTAGTGTTGGTGCGTACATTTGAATAATAGTTGTATTGACTGGATTTCCTTGTATGCAGATAGAGATTATTCTATCACGATAGCACGACACTTCAAGATAGATCATGAAATGCCCTTTTTGATGATGAATGCAACACCATTCCTCTTGGATCTGTCATTCCCAGCATAATCCACCTATGACTTTCTGATTCAAAATGGCCGATTCAAATCAATTTTTGCTCACTAACACCTGGGACATACATTTTTATGTGTTTCATTTCATTTTTTACGAGTTCCAATTTTCCTAAATTCATACTTCATGCACTCCAGGTTCCAGTAAAAATAGATGTTTTCAGTTGTTTTCTCCCATTTTGAGTTGTGCCTGATCAGCCAATGAAGGCTCCACAGCTTTACTCCCACAGGCTTTACTCCATCTGAATCGTTATGGTCAACTTTGCGTTGAGAAGGCCTTCTCATTCATATTTTGAATACCTTATGACCTGAGGGGCTCATCTGCTGGCACTATCTCGAATAATAAATACTCTGTTGCTCTTCGTGGTGTCCTTAGTATGTGACCATGTCCACTGCTATCCAAAAGGTGTGCAGTGACCATTCTTCACAGTCTGTTCTTAGCTGAAAGCTCTGCTGTATCTGTTCACTTTAGGTAACTCTAGTGGTATTTGAAATACTGGTGACATCATTTTCCGTATCATAGCAACACACAGGCCACCACAGTGTGACAAATTGACAGACAAATGGTGGTAGAGGAAGAAATAAAGTGCTATGATGCGCAAATTTGTTCAGAATAGATCTAGTGTAGGCGTTGAGCCAGAGGCTCAGAAGCTAAAGAGTCCGGGTTTTATTACTAGTCCCATACTTTACTTTCTGTGGAGAATGGTTTAATATTGGAGTGGAAACTTTCAATCCTAGTTGTTGGGGACCCCTGGATGTCTTGGCTAAGGTAAGGACAGTGGACCTTATCTTCTCTGGTGATTTTTAGGTGGACACTCATAAAAATTACCGTCAGGCCTTTTTGAGCAGTTCTACTTTATAGCATGTGGGATTCTTGAGAGTTAGGGGCTGACTTGATAACAGCTAATAACAACAGCAACAATAATAGCCACCACACGTTATCCAGCTTGACTTTACTATGTGGCCAGAACGGTATTTTTAAAAATCCTATTTTCCATGACCTTTTTGAAGTCCCCTCATATAAGCACCACTGGGAACTTCTACATTGAACTTCCCTGAAGTCAAGATTCCTCACACCTATCTGGAGACAGAGTGGGGTCCGATGCTTACATAAGGAGTTTGATCATTGAGATCCCATTACTCTTGGATCCCATTACTGGCCTACGCTCTCTTTCTCTTGTTTCACTGCGTCCTTTGTCTTTACATCAAAGACCTATGTGAATATGCTCCGTGGAGTGTGGTGAGTTATTTTTCAAATATCTGAACTTGGGAACTTTTTCCACTCTCAGTGAACTTGGGAAAATTATTAAGTGCCATATTTCAATTTTCTAATTTGGGAAATGGAGACCATAAAAATAATAATTACTTTATAGAGTTGTTATTTGAATTTACTTGAAAGCAACTAATGACAACAGGATTGTTAAGATTAAATGAGTTAAGAGAGTAAACATATTAGAACAGTATTGGCCCATAAGCATCCATCCATCCATCCAACCAAACAAGCAAACAGCTGAGCCCGTAGTGACTCCTGGTGTCATATGTTGTGTCAGAGTAGAACTGTGCTCTGTGGGTTTTTCAATGGTTGTGATCTTTGAGAAGCAGGTCACCAGGCTCTTCTTCCAAGGTACTTCTTTTTTTTTAAATCATTTTATTAGGGGCTCATACAACTCTTATCACAATCCATACATACATCAATTGTGTAAAGCACATTTGTACATTCATTGCCCTCATCATTCTCAAAACATTTCCTCTCCACTTAACCCCCAGCATTAGGTCCTCATTTTTCCCCTCCCTCCCCGCTCCTCCCTCCCTCATGTGCCCTTGATAATTTATAAATTGTTATTTTGTCATGTCTTGCCCTGTCCGACGTCTCCCTTCACCCACTTTTCGGTTGTCCGTCCCCCAGGGAGGAGGTCACATATAGTTCCTTGTAATCGGTTCCCTCTTTCCAACCCACTCTCCCTTTACCCTCCCAGTATCGCCACTCACACCACTGGTCCTGTAGGGATCATCCACCCTGGATTCCCTGTATTTCCAGTTCCTATCTGTACCGGTGTACATCCTCTGGTCTAGCCAGACTTGCAAGGTAGAATTCGTGTCATGATAGTGGGAGCGGGGAGGAAACATTTAGGAACTAGAGGAAAGTTGTATTTTTCATCGTTGCTACATCTTCCAAGGTACTTCTACATGGATTCACATCACCAACTTTTCAGTTAGTCGCTGAGTACCTAAGCCTGGGGGTCACCAACAGACTCCAGTATTTATTGGCATATGGTAAATGAGAGGGCTTCCAAAAGTTCATGGAAATATGGAAATAAAAGAATAGGATCTGTCCACAAACTTTAGGAAGCCCCCATGTAAGTGTTGGCTATTTGGAGCCCATCTGGAACCTCAGGAAGGGTTATTTTTGCTTTAACTGTGTGTTCGCAATCATGTTTCCTGTCTACACACCTATGACTAAGAAAAGGATGTTGTTTTAAAATGGAAGATTTTTAATTGTTCCTAATAATAGGTCAGCTTCATGATGGGGCACATACAATTTAAAAAGTAATTTATTATTTGTTGTGGAATTCAGCATTTGAACTTTGTTGCCCATTCAAATATTCTTAGCATGTGTGATGGAAATATCAAATAATAAGTAAGTTTATAGGATTACCAATTTACCTTTGTGATGATGTGTAACTTAAGCCACTACTAGGTTTCATTTGAGGAACCCTGGTGGTGTAGTGGGTTAAGCCTTTGGCTATTAACTGTAAGGTCAGCAGTTCGAAACCTCCAGCTGCTCTACAGGAGAAGAATGAGGCTTTCTACTTCTGTTAAGTGTTACAGTCTCAGAAACCCACAGGGCCAGTATAGTGTTGCAATGAGCTGAAATCGACAAGATGCTAGAGAATGAGTGAGGCTTAGTTTGCATTCCTTGGAGGAGTACACTGTTTAGGTAAAGGAATGGATGGGGAAAATGGTCCAGTAGGAAAGGCTATTACTACTGTCCCATGTTGGGGTGAGGGAAAGTCAGGGCTGGCAGGAGTCACAGTGCACTTTGGAAGACAGGATGGGGTTGGCTGGGTGTTCTGTACCAATATTTGAAAGACTTAAAAAATAACTGTGAGATTTAGTGTCATTTGCAATTGAGGCTTTTAAAACATCAAAGGATCAAGAAACTCTTCTATTTTGAGGGGATCTGGGTGAGGAAGAAAAAAACTTGAGTATATTAGACTGGGTTGTGCAGAGAAACAAAGGCAGTGACACACATACATGTATAAGAAAGGGCTTTTTATCAAGAAGTCTCATATCAAGAAGCTATCTTAGTCTAGTCCAATTTAAGAGCATGGGTCCCATAATAGCTAGAGACTTCAGACGCAGACAGCTGCAGGTTGATGAAGCAGAAAGGTGAAGTGGAATTCAGGAAGCTTACAGGCCCATGAGAGCAGTCGTATGTATCCAAGGTCGGTGGAAACATAGCAGGCACTGACAGCTCTCAGGGTGGGGCAACCCATATGGGATTTACCTTTGAAGCTGGCACAGAGTCCCAGAAATCAGGAAGGCAGAGGAACAGAGAGAGAGAGGAGGGGTCCCTAATGTCTCTCTTAGAAAAAGGCTACACTTCCCAGAAGGCATTATCAAAGTGTGACCTGATTGACAGGTTAGACTTCACTCCTACACAAGTGCAAGTTGACATAAAGTCTAACTGCCACCCTAAGTGCATCTAACTGCCACCCTTCTGGGGGATTTACAAACCCTCAGATGAGGAGAGGGATGAGAATATAGAAGAAGACTTGATGGGTATACACATTGTATAGTCAGATTTTGTCAGCCAAAATCGGAGCAGTAAGACTGGTGGAGTGCTAAAGGTAGGCTCAGCAGGTGGAACTGGCGCAGGCCTGGGATGAGGGCATACCAGAGTTCATTTGGAGATTCCCTTTACTTAGCTGCTGCTTCTTGAGTACACATGGTTGGTTGTGCTCCCCTTTAAGAAATAAGATGTTCAAATGAAGAGTTCTGAGCCTGGAGTGCATTGGGCATGAGATGTGTAAAAGTCAGGTCTTATGAAGAATTAATTTATTAAGTTTGAGAGGAGTGGAGTCCACATCCATGGAGCTCACACATCCAGTTTCAAGCATTACTCTTCTCTGTGGTATAGCATCTGAGAGCTCCCTATAATGTACTTCTCAAAGGAGTTACCATTGGGGCTGCACATGTCCCTGTAGAGTTGCTCTTCAGGTTCCGGTTATTTTATACCGTCGCTAACTCCTCTCTCTACTTTCACTCGAATCCCCATGAATCCTCAACTCCCATTTCACTGTTCTTCCTTCCCACTTCAATAATATCTGCACCCATCCCCACCCCACCTCCATCTCCATAGAAGATGACACTGAGACTTATATTCCAGTGGCAACGTCAAGGCCTGTTCATGAGCAGTGGACACCTCATCAGGCCTGAGTGGCGTAGCGACTGTGTCCTCAAGTTCAGGAATAATCCAGGCTAACGGAAAGACCCTGCTGCTGATAGCGCTGCCCCTTCTCTATGAACTCGTTACTAGAGGTCACCCCTGACTTTAAACTCAAGTTCACAGAATGAGTTAATCCTGCTTCTCAGCACACCGCACACTATCCTCATTGGTTGATGCCCTTTTTAATTTGATTTTCATGCCATCTTCTGTTCCTATTACGACTTCAGTGCCCTTCTTTCACAGCTCCTCTCTCTAATGCATGTAACATAGATATGAAAAGTACACCGTTTTGTGTAGGCTTTAAATCGGAAGTGTGTAAAGCTACGTTTGTTAATCAACAAAAGGAGATAGTGCTGAGAAACTGTTCTATCAAATCCAAGATTGTCAGAAAGTTTGCTGTTTACGATCTTACCAGTGAGCTGGAAGCATTCCACTTTTGTCCAGAGGACGTGAGTCATGTGGGCAGAGATATATGACTTCACACACAAAGTTTCCTGAACACAACATTCCATGTGTGTCTCCCCTTAGTTACCCCAGAAACATGACATCGAGTCTGGTTTTCATCTCAGATCCTTTATCTCACAGCCTCACTTTTATTTGAGCCAATTAAAACATGACTGACAGAGACAAGTCCCCAGAGAAGGACGTCATGCTCTGTAAAGTGAATGGACAGTGACAAAGAAGGTTCTCAATGAGATGGATTGATGGTGGCTATTACACTGGGCCAGGCATGGGAACAATTGTGAGGA
>NW_022103896.1:53045642-53048103 GCF_000313985.2 Echinops telfairi | reverse complement strand
ACCACCACCACCATCACTACCACCACCACCACGACAACCACCACCACCATCACCACCACCACCACCAACAGCAGTCAAAACAGTTTCATTTAAATTCTGCCCAATCCCCTCCTGTCCTAAAATAACCCAATCTTCCTGTGTGTGCCGCCACACCCGTGAGTCCTCTGGTCAACAGTTTCCTTTGCTTCAGCCAGTTAATAACCCTGACTTTGCTCAACGACAGATTTTCCCCCTTTGACCTTCATCAGCTGGCCTGCATACAAACTGTTGTTGCTATTTTCCAGTGCTGTCAAGTCAATTTTGGCTCACAGTGACCTCTGGTGACAGCATAGAGCTGCCACATAGGGTTTTTTAAGGCTGTAATCTTCTTCAGTGCACTTGGCAGTGCTAACTCACTGGAGCCACCAGGTGAGCCCGAGGGCTCTGTGAATGGCAGCGCAGTGAGACCTGTGAGGGGGAGGACTCTACAGAACGGCCTTGTTTTTCTGGGTCTCAGCAATTTCCCACCATTGACAGTGCAGTCTTACCACTTTTCTATCGCTCTCTGATCCTGAAAGATATTTGGGTTTTGTTTCTTTGACAAGTTACCGCTTTTGGCAAACCCAGCCTTCTCAGGTTTTACTGTATCAAAGAAAGCTTATTCTTTTTGCTTACTTGAAAAAACAGACACATCAGTACTTTATAGGGTCTATACATGATGTGGTGTTCTACTCCCATAAAGAATCACAGTCTCACAAACCCACAGGGGTGGTTCTATTCTGTCCTACAGGGTCACTATGAGTCAAAACTGACTTGATGGCAGTGAATTTGGTTGTTGTGTTTGGGACCCAAGATGCGGTTGACGCTCATCCATATAGGATTTCACATTCCAAGACCCCGATGTCCCCACATTGAAATGTCTCTTACCTGTGGGTTGGGGTCGACTCCGTGGCAGTGAGCATGAGTCTGTTGTGTTATTTACGGTGAGTTATTCACGATGGCATGAGAATGAGGCTGGTTTCCCAAGTTTCCTTTGTATTACAAACAGTGCTGTCCATCTCCATGCAGTTTTCTCTTCTGATCTCCGTGAGCATTCCTCTGGGATGGGAATGTACACTCTAGAGGGGTCCTGCTGAGTTATGAAGTTGCTATCTACTTGGTTCTGATTCATGATGACTCTGCATTTCAAAGAACATTTTTTCCCCATGGGGGCTTTGGTGGATGATTTTTCAGAAGCAAATTGCCTTTCTTTAAGAAGTAGATGCCTTTCTTCTGAGGTGTCTTTGGGCAGACTTGAACCTCCAACCTTTCAGGTAGCAGTTAACCATTTGTAGCACCCAAGGATTACCCAAGGTAATAATATATATATAAAAAAAACAAACCCTAAAAACCAAACTCACTGCCATTGAGTCGATGCCAACTCATAGTGACCTTTTAGGACAAGGTAGAACTGTCCCCAGGAGTTTCCAAAGCTGTATTTCTCTATGTGAGTAGAAAGCCCCATCTTTTCCCCAAGGGGCTGTTGGTTTCGAACTGCAGACTTTGCAATTTACAAGCCAACGTGTAACCACTATGCTACCAGGGTTAGCTAAAACTATGTAGGTACTTAATTTTGCTAAGTCCTGTCAGTGTGGTGGCTCCAGTTAACATAAGTGCCAGCACTTGGTATCATTATCTGCTTTGGAACATTTTCCAATTTGTCAGGTATGGAATTCCATTTCTGCTCTGGTGTATATTTTTTAAGCACAAGCCAAGAACAATGAAGGTCAAATATCTTTTCAATGTCGATTACTTATTTATTTTGATTCTGTGAATTCCCATTCTTTCCCTCTTCAAAAATCTAGGCTTTCTGCCTTTGTACAAATAAAGCACAAAAGTTAGCTTTTGCTCTTTATAACTTACAATTAGGTAGAAGTGAGAGCACAATGGAGAATGATGTACTTGTGCTATATTCTGTAACTGAACTGTCATGGGGTGATGTTACGAGGTAGTTAGAGACATAAAGTATGACAAGATTAACTAGTATAGAAAACACACAAGTGACGGAGACAAGAGGGACTTCCAAACCATGGCAGGCATCCTGGGCAAAAGACAGGAAGAAAGGCACGTGGCTCAGGGAGATCAAGGAGATTATCTTGAGTGGAGAGTCTGGTTGTGAGTGATGGTAATTAAACTTTGATCAATAAGGCTTAGAAGAGACTAGCAGGTACCTGAGCAAAGAAGTGATATGATCACAAATAATGTTTTAGAAAGATTTGATTTTCTCCATCTACTTACAGACAACTGATTTTTGACAAAAGGCCAAACTACCATATATACTCGCATATAAGCTGACCCGAATATCAGCGGAGGCACCTAAATTTACCATAAAAACTGCATTAAAAATGTGCTGGAAAAATTCAGCTTATACACGAGTATATACAGTACATTAAATAAGACAGAGATCATCTTTTCTGTAAATGGCGCTGACAAAATTGGATAT
>NW_022103896.1:53040790-53041884 GCF_000313985.2 Echinops telfairi | reverse complement strand
GGGCAATGTAACCGAGAGAAATTACTGAAACCCAAATGAAGGCTGAGCATGATAGTGGGACAAGAGGAAAGTAAAAGGAAATAGAGGAAAGAACTAGGTGACAAAGGGTATTTATAGAGGTCTAAATACAGTGACCATATACATGGACTTCTCCAGATGGAAGACACAGAAATCAAATTGACTATATTGGTGGAAAGAGATGATGGAAAAGCTTAATATCAGCAGCTAAAATGAGTCCAGGGACGGTGTGTGGAAAAGACCATCAATTGCTCGTAAGTTCATGTTGAAGCTGGAGATATTAGAGACAATTAAAACAAGTCCAGGAGAGTCAAAATATGATTTTGAGTAAATCTTAATTACAAGAGCATGTTTGATGCATTGAACACTAATGACAAAAGACCTGATTAGCTCTGGTATGACAGACCACCAGTTGTTCATGTGTAAGGTCAGGTTGAAACTGAAGAACATGAAAACAAGCTCCTTGGTCTTCGCAGAAGTACCGTCAGAATACTCCTTAAAAGCCAGGATGGTGAAACTTTGTCTCGCGTGTTTTGGACATGTCGTCAGAAGAGACTAGTCCCTGGAGAAAGACATCCTACTTGGTAAAGTAGAGGAGTAGCAAGAGAGGAAAGCCCTGGACACAATGGAATGACACAGTGGGTTTACAATTGTGAAGATGACAGAGGACTAGGCAGTGTTTGTTTTGTTGTATACGGGTTAGCTATGATTGACATCACCTGGGCAAGACCTAACAACGACAGAGAATAATCGAGAAAGGGCGAAACATCTCATACGGGGATGGATTTGGAGGACATTATGCTGAGTGAAGTCAGGCAATTAGAAAAGGGAAAATATTACATGAGGCCATTGCTACGTAAGAAAAAAATCAAGAGAAGTATTTTTCATAGTCAAAGAAACAGAATTTGATGCAAACCAAAGCAATAATGAGATACCAATTTACACTAATAATGGCAGCCAAATCCCTCCCCTGGCCCCCCCCCAAAAAAAAAACCAACAACCCAAAAAAACAGAAAACAACAAATGCTGGAGAGGGTGCAGAGGGATCAGAACCATGATACATTGTTGAATGGATT
>NW_022103896.1:53037246-53038966 GCF_000313985.2 Echinops telfairi | reverse complement strand
GGGAAACAGGGTAATCACAAAAAAAGTTGAAAAAAACCCACCCCAAACCCCCAAATAATAAAACAATGGCTTATCCATGGTAAAGAGACTGGGAGGGTAGACCAGTGATTAGAGCAGATGTAGGCGCAAAGGAAATGCTTATATGGATGGAACCGAAATTATGGATTAATATGGTAGCATTGGATGTGGGAAAGAAAGGCTAATTAGGATAACTTCATAAAGAAAAAAGATTTAGTGATTCTATATATGTAATGAAAGAATTGCTGATTATGTTTAGGGTTTGAACCAAAGAGTTGGAATATATAAGATTATGTAGGAGAGAGAGTTTGGGAAGTGATAAAAGGTCCCGGGAGATCATAAATGGCATATTGAGTGTATGGAGCAAGCTTTTAACTTCTGGATGTTTCCCATCCTATTTGACATTTCCTTTCAGACCCTATTAGAACCACTCTTCTACACACAAATCTCGTTTCCTTAAGTCAGTACTACTGAACAATTTCTTTGTTTTCTCTATGTTCTTGAAAAACACTAAGTAAACGTTTGCAAAATTTGCTGTTTTCTGAGACTCAGACAGTATCTTCCAATATGGTGACTCTAGCACATGATATATGCTATTGTAGTGATTGAATTGTCCATGGTTTGCTGCATTCACTATGTTGTGGGCTTTTTCACTAATATAGTTTGTTAAAGTCCTCTCAGCAAAGTGCTGTTACAATGACCGTCTTCTGGGATTTGGAAATAGCCTTATTATGCAGAACTTGACGTTATACACTAATGGCATTGATTAGAATGGAATTCTATATGAGTTATGACTTCCAACATTAGCCTTGCTTTTTTCGCCTTCTCACAGCATGAGACTTTGGTAATTATGCTAATTCCAGCTGATTCAAGAGGACTGCTTTCTAAAGTGCACCTCATTAACTTGGAGATTTTGTAAACAGCTATCCATGTAGGTCCCACAGACTGTGGGGATGTGTCAATCCGATGTGTGTGCACTGTGTATTCCTCCCCTCATCACTTTCTGCTGAAGCTTAAAGCAAAAAGCTCAGATGGTTACCTTGTGAAGCAAGAGCTTGAAGAAGAATTTGAGAAATGTTACTTTAGCTTGGGCAATGATAGGAAAGATCTGATCCCTGCTGAGTTACACAGATCATGCCTTTATTGTGGCGCAAGGGCAAGTTTATTAGCATGCCTTTATTATGGTGCAAGGGTGAAGTTCTTGTCTTGGGAGTAAAGTTTGTGCTTTTTTGTTGTTGTTGGTCAAACCCCACTCCCCCATCCCCTAACAACTTGCTGCAATAGACTTTTGCCAGATGGTTACTTCTGTTGATCAACCTTGTTTACAGTGGAATCTTCTGGAGGTCAAATTCTTATCCAGAGGGATTCACGATGTCTGCCTCCCATCAGACCTAGCTGCGTGGTTGATTAGATATTACAATGACTCATTGTCCTCACAGGAATAGCGATCGCCCAACTTTTGACATGTTTTATTAAAATCTCAATCTCCAGGTGGGTAAGAGATACTATTCACATGCACAGAACATTTAAGTGTGATTGAAAATACCATACAAAATTTTATACATACACATACCATGTAAGAGAACACAATTTTAAGAGGGTAATGAATCCCATCAGAGATAAGACCACGCTACTCAAAATGAAGGGAAGAAAAATCATTTGGAAAGAACTGGAGAGGAAAAAACAAACCCATTGACAATGA
>NW_022103896.1:53033938-53035590 GCF_000313985.2 Echinops telfairi | reverse complement strand
ATAGAGTACATGTGAACATGTCATTTGCTAGCTTCTTGGTAAAATGGGTTATAGAGTTATATATCTATGATGGGGCATCAAACAGTTTATGGACAGACAATTCCATGCTCTTTTAATTCCATTTTCCATGAACTTTTTGAAGTCCTCTCACATCTGTAGCTTTCTCTTCACACACACACACACACACACACACACACACACACACACACACACACCCTTCTATAATAAACCTATGAGGACTATATATGATGATATTTGGGATATAGCTTTAAAAATGACAAGTGCTGGATATAAAATAGTAACTAGTAGAAGTCACTTAATCCAAATACCACAGCATCTGAAATAGAATGGAAATTAGAGCTGGCGTGGACACTTAGTCCCGTTGTCTTTCCACTAGAACCTTGCATTAAGTTTGTCTTACTACCTGAGCAGTGATCCTTGGTTGTTGGCACAGTGGGTGCTGCCCAGAGCTGCGAACTGAAAGGTTGGCATTTTAAACCCGCTAGCTGCTCCTCAAGAGAAAGACAAGGCAGTTTGCTCCCTGAAGGATTTATAACCTCAGAAACCCTAGGCTGTGTGGCAGTGTGACTCTGCCCTAGAGGGCTCCTGTTGAGTTGAAGCTAGTGGGATGGCAATGGGCATTACCTGTGCCATTTGCTCTTTCTTCAATTTGAGTAGTCTTGCAAGACCTGCTTTCCCCGAGCCTCCAAGCAGAGCTTTAAACATTTTGGGTGTGTCTTCTTTAGCCGAGAAGAGAAAGGCGAGTCCTTTTCTAGGAGGTGTTGTCTCTGTGGTATGAGCCCGATGCTTTAGAAGCACTCTGTGAACGGGAGAGAAAAGCTCGGTTTGAGTTCTGGGAAAATTTGACCAAGAAAGCCATCTTTTTTTGTGTTGAGAGTATCACATGGAGAAAGTTGAATACTACAATCACAACACAGTTCTTTCAGCTGTACATTTTTCAAGCTGAAGTCAATGCCATCGCTAAAGGAATTTTAAAGAGAAAAGGCACCTTGCTTTCTTCATGAGGAGCTTTTCAGAATCTGGATAGTGCCGGAGAATATCTTGGAGGGTCTTTTTGTCCAGTGTTAGAAGGTTGGCAAAGCCATGCGCTACCACACTGGCAGTTCGACGGTTCCCTCCACCCGCTGCTAGAAGGCTGCAAGACAAGAAGCGGGCTCTTGCCATCAGTTTCCCTTCGCTTCCACCAAAACCCTTTAGGAACAATACATTGTTATTGTCAGACATTCACCCTGCTTAGAGATCGCTCCTGGGAAGGAGAGGTTTTGGGTGTTAGAATGGAGAGAGTCAAGATATGGTGATAAAAGAAGTGGGCATAGTTTTTCACATGTTTTTTACTCCTGCATTCCTTTGGGCTGGGCAGTCTCCATTTGTTCCTCAAGATCCACTGTGTTCCATGCTCTAGGCTCCTTTGCCCTCTTCTCCCCAGGGAGCTGACCTCTGTGGACTTCCCCTCCAGTTTCCATATGGGTTTACAAACATATCAGTAGGAAATTAGAAAGCAGGAGGAGAGTGGGATCAGGACATATATTTTCTCCCTACTTTACCTGCTAGGTTTTAGGCGATCAGTGGGTACAGTTCTGAACAAAAATTGCACCTAAGCATGTGCACATCTCCTAGAATCGTCACTAGAG
>NW_022103896.1:53029830-53031976 GCF_000313985.2 Echinops telfairi | reverse complement strand
CAAGGGCTCAAGTAGAAAGAAAATGTTTTGAAAATGATGATGGCAACATGTGTACTAATGTGCTTGACACAATGGATGTATGTATGGATTGCGATAAGAGCTGTACGAGCCCCCAATAAAATAATTAAATAAACAACAACCCTGAAACCTAAAAACAAAAAGCCTTCCAAGTGAGACATCAGATAAGTCCACATGGAATAAACACAACAGCCTGTATGATTCAAAGATTGTAAATAATAAAATCTAAATCCAGAAGCGGGAACAGTATTAGAGCTTAAATTTTGAACATCTGGTTTGCTGAAGGCTAGGAATGACTGTGAAAGCCCCAAACTCATTTTCAGGGTTAAGCCGTGGATGGATCCTCTCTGACTATGAGCCAAGGATGAGAATGGCCTTGTTATCAGACAGAGTGCGTTATAGGGCGGCTTACTGCAGTTGCAGTTAGGTTAGAATGTGACTCCTTGTCGCTTGATTTCCCTTTTGTTCCAATGCATACTTGTTCCAGTGTTTAATATTTTGTGCTTTCTTTTTGATCGTGGTTTTTCTGTTTTATTTTCTCATTGTTGGTTTTGTTGTTGTTGCTGTACTGTGATTTTGTATGTTTTTTTCTCTGTATGAAATTCAGGACAGGTAAATCTATAGAGACAGTAACTAGATAACTGTATATACTTGAGTAAAAGCTGACCCGAATATCAGCCGAGGCACCTTATTTTACCACAAAAACTGCATAAAAACATACTGAAAAACTCGGCTTATACACCAGGATATAGGGTAAGAGTTTCCTAGGGGCATGGTAGAGGAGGTTGGGCAGAAACAGGAAGTTAAACCCTGAATACAAAGAAAAATGTTCTAAAATTAATTGTAGTGATGATCACACAATTCTTTGTAATATGATTGAACTATTATAATGTATGACATGTGATTATATGTCAATAAAACAGTTTTAAAAATAGGGGAAGAAAAGAATACCAGAAACCCTGCAAGCAAGAAGAGAATAGACCAACATAAGCTGCTCACCTAGAATTCTACATTTAGCAGAATTATCCTTCAAAGATGAAGAAGACATAAGGACCATCTCAGAAAAACATACACTGAGTGCATTTATCACAGACCTCTCTTCAAGAATGACAAAATAGTCTTCAGGAAGCAAAAAATGATACCAGACATTTCCATATACACCGAAGATAAAGATGCTAAAGCAAAGTGTGGAGACAAAACTAGATGGTGTCCGACTATCCGAAAGAACAGCATCTGGGGTCTTTAAGATTTGTTTTCAAGCAAGCAGTCATCTAAGTGAGGTATCATGAGAGAAGCACACCTGTGTGAGTCAAGGATTGTAAATAATAAAATCCAAATCTAAAGAAGGGAATTGTATCAGAGCTTAAATTGTTAACACTTGATTTGCAGAACGCTATAGATGAAGCCCATAATCCATTTTCTGGGTCCCCCATGGATTAAGCCTCTGGTTAATCCCCTCTGATTATAGTTGAGGAATGTGAATAGATCTGTTACCAGACAGAAGACACTTTATAGTCAATTATGGCAGACACAGGTTAAAAGGTAATATCTTGTCATTTGATCTCCTTTTTGATCCATCATAAAACTATTTCAGGTTTTAAGATGTAAAGGGGAAATACACATGGATTAAGGCCTGGTGAATCCCCTCTGACCAGGGACCAGGGGTGTGAGCACCTTTTCTATCACGCAGCATGCATTGGGAAGTGGATTGTTACAGGTACAGTTAGGTTAAAATTTAGGTCTTTATCATTTGATCTCCTTTATAATCCTTTTAAATATGTTGCAGTTTTGAATATTTTTTGCTTTCTTTTTGATTGAGGTTTTTATCTGTTTTAATTTGCTATTGTTAGTTTTCTTAAAAAATGTTTTTCTGTATATGAAATCCAGGATAGGTAAATCTGTGTAGATTAGTAACTGGATTAATGGTTCCTTGGGGGTATGGCATGGGAGGTTGGGGGGAAACGGTATATAAGTCTAGGTACTTTGGAGAAACAAATCCACAGTGACTCATGTATAAGAGAGAGTTTTATGTAAAGAAAAGGTGCATCATGAAAACATCCCAACCCAATGCTGCCCAAGCCCACAAGTCCAACATTAACCCATACCCAACACCAGTCCACAAAGTCCT
>NW_022103896.1:53024085-53029157 GCF_000313985.2 Echinops telfairi | reverse complement strand
AAAAAAAACCAAGTGAATTTTTGAATGTAGAAAATAAAAAGAAATTGCCATCTACACAGTGAAAGCGTATAAGACATAGAAGAAATTAAGGTAAAAAAATCTTTTATTTTTATTTGCAATGGATATAAAAGGTAACCGCTTGTTTAAATAATTATAGCAAGAATGTATTGGGTGATTGTAGCATATGTATAAATAAAATGAATGACAGCAGTATCACAAGGAATGATAAGGAAGAATTGGAATCACTCTGTTCTAGGGTATGTACACTATGAGAAGTGGTTTAGGGTCAGTTGAAGGTGAATTTAAATCAAAGTGAGGAGGACTTGAAGCACTTGCTGATGAAGAGCAAGGATTTCAACCTTCAGTGTGGGTTACAACTGAATGTAAAGAAGACCCCGATCCTCACAACTGGACCAGCAAGTAGCACTGTGATAAACGGAGAAGCGCTTGAAGTTGTCAAGGATTTTGTCATGCCTGGTTCCACAATCAATGCTCATGGAAGTAGCAATCAATAGTTCAATAGACACACTGCACTAGGTAAATCTGAGGCACAAGACCTCTTTGGAGTATCGAAAGGCAAGGATGTTACTTTGAGGACTAAGGTGCACCCGACCCGAGCCATAGTATTTTCCATGGCTTCATATGTAAAAGCTGGGCAACGAATAAAGAAAACCAAAGAAGAATCGATGCGTGTGAATTGTGGTGCTGAAGGAGAAGATGGAAAGTACCCTGGATTCCTAACAGCACAAACTGCTGTCTCGGAAGAGGTACGTCCAGAGTGCTCCTGAGAAGCAAGCACGGCGAGACTTTGTGCTACATATTTCGTACATGTTGTGAGGAGAGACCAGTCCCCGGGGAAGGAGCTCATGTTTGGCGAAGTGGAGGGGCAGTGAAAGAGAGGAAGGCCCTCACGGAGCTGTGCTGACACAATGGCTGCAGCGATGGAAACAATTGTGGGGATTGTGCAGGACTGGGCATTGCTTCATTCCGTTGTGCGTAAGGTAGCGATGGGTCAGAACCCACTCAACAGCACCCGAGAACAACCACACCAGAGGATTCAGAAAATCATTATTTTTAAAACAGGTGTAATTGATACGTTAAGAGAGAAAATAGCATGGAAATAGATAAGTTGTTCAAATGAAACCAGAGAAGGCAAGGAAACAGGAGGAGATACTTTCATGTAAATGTCCACCTTCCATTAAAGGCATCAAACAGGGCCTCTTGCCAGCACCTAACATTAAAAGTGGGCGAGGAATGTCCAGGATCCTTAAAAATCCTCAAGACAAAGTATACACACGAGACCGCTAACTTATGGCCGTATCAATGCCATCTCATATTCTGCTCAACGCTTTCATTTTTACTGACTCCACGGCTGCACCTACTTTAATCCTTTTCTAACGTTTTTCCCAAGATAAATTCTGCTTTGCATATATATATATATATATATATTTTTATTATTAAAAGATCATTAAAAAATATTATTTTATTGGGAGTTCTTACAACTCTTGTTACAATCCATTGCATCAGGCATGTTTATACATATGTTGCCTTCATTCTTTTCTAGACATTTACTTTCTTTTTTTTTTTTTTCCTTTTTTAACATTTTATTAGGGGCTCATACAACTGTTATCCCAATCCATACACACATCAATTGTGTAAAGCGCATTTGTACATCGTTTCTCAAAACATTTTCTCTCCATTTAAACCCCTGACATTAGGTCCTCATTTTTCCCCTCCCTCCCCGCTCCCCCCTCCCGCATGAGCCCTTGATAGTTTATAAATGGGTATTTTGTCATATCTTGCCCTGTCCGACGTCTCCCTTCATCCACTTTTTGGTTGTCTGTCCCCCAGGGAGGAGGTCACACACAGTTCCATGTAATCGGTTCCCTCTTTCCTACCCATTCTCCCTTTACCCTCCCTGTTCTGCCACTCACACCACTGGTCCTATATTTGCTTATATTTTTAAAGACAAGAAATAAATTTTTACACCTACATGTCAATTTATGTGTCTATCATCATTATCTCTTTACTCAATCTACCTAATAATCTACCTAACTTCCTACCACCTGACCAATCTCTATGAAATGCATGTTGCTATTTGAAGGACAATAATTGAATGAGCCTGTTTCATTCACATTCTGGTAACCACGATGCAGTGTAATCCAGTAGATAGACAGAGCTGGATGGCATTGGGGAGCTTAATTTGGACCTGAGCGTGTCTCTCTCTGTGTCAGACGATGAGAGCAGAACGGAAATAACATATTTAAATGTCAGGTTATTTTGAGATTTCTCAAGCTTTAATTAAACTTGCCAACAGGTTACACGTTTAGAGCGCTTGATGAGTTTTTGAACAGAGGAAATAGTTTGCCTGCCAGATGGATTTTGCCCAAACTCTTTCAGCAACGTTTAAAATAGCATCTTTTTTTACTCTTGTCCACAAAATGCTTCTCCAGCATCCCACCAATGGAAAGTTTTCCTCCTTAAATAGCTTAGTAAGAAGGTCCCTAAATATTGCTAGCTGCACAGTTTTTGAGGGATCAATTGCTGAAGGTCAAACAGTGCAGGTTAATGTGGAATGTCCCAGGTCATTACACAGTGAACAGAGCAACAGTCCAGGACATAATGGAAGCCTTTCTAATCCTAGATCCACTCCAATTTGCTTTGTCCCTATACAGTCGCACAAGGACTTTCCCGACTTTTATTTTAATCATAGAGCGTTTATCAAGCACAATGAGATGAGAATGAATAGGAGGTGTGTGGTTTTGCGGAAGGAGCGCAGACTTTGGTATATGATCATGCTACCGTGTATTTTGTTTCTGAGCAGGATACTTAACCTCTGTTGGAGAAAACAGTCATCGGCTCGGGACTATCCTCAGGAGGAAATAGCTGTTTTCTAGGACGAAGGGGTGCTATTAGGCAAAACTTCTGGTAAATGAGTTTTAAACCCCAATTTGAAGTCTGTAACTGGACAGCAAATTACTTGCTGTGCGCTAGTGTGCCAAAGAGGGGAGAATGAAAGAAGGTGACTCTGGCAAGGTCCGAGAAACACGGTGCCTTCAAGACACTGTCAAAGGACTATGTGTGAAAACCTCTAGAGAAGTCAGGAATAACTAGCAACATGGAAATGACACATGCACACACGTATGCACACTTTCTGTAGCTACTTTTCTGTATCTGCATCTGTATCCAGATCTATCTACAGAGCTATCAGAAATAACTAGAATATTCAGTTAGTCTCTAGCCAGTCATTTGCTCCCAGCTTTATCTAGGGCTGACGAAGGTGGCACTGTACCTTTTGCTCTGCATCCAGACTGGAATGCCATTGGGGCCCCCGGGCAGTGGGCAGGACACAACCGGCACCACTTGTTTTGTTTTTTAATCACTGCTACTGCAGCCAGACAGCACAAGTTCGTGGGGTCCGTGCATTCACCCACTGTCACTGAGTTAATTCCGACTCATAGCGAGCTTGTAGGAGAGAGTGGAGCTGCTCTTGAGGGTTTCTGAGACGGCAAATCTTTACAAAAGCAGCAGACAGCCTCATCTTCCTCTACCAAACCATTTATTTTCTGTTGGTCATTGTTTTCTCAAATAAAAATGAAATTAACTCAAGATGCTGATAATGGAAAGAATGGTATATCTAAGGTTGAGTGAAAGAATAGGACTTTAATTTTTTTGTTTCATTAAGCAAATTTCCAACTGGGTCATGAGGTCAAGTCCCCAGTGTAATTCTTTGAGGAGATATGCCTTTATCTTCACCAGTATTGTGGGAAAATACCTATTTCCTAGAATGATTACAATTTTACTACCAATAAATTCTAACAACGTTTGTGGGTGAGCAATAGCAAGAGGATGCCCTAGGGTCACTTCTCCCAGGATGATTGCTCTTTGTAGACATTTTGATATTCATAAGACTACTGAATGGCAATCCCATGTCAGTCTAGGGATTTATTTGTATAAGATCTTGAGGAAAATCTGCATGAATAGATTTCTAGTATACTTAGAACACTGCGAGATCACAGATATAAAATAAAGCCCCTTTCTACCCAGAAGGTCTTAGTGTTGGAATTGATTTCACTTTAGAGAAGGAGATGAACAAAAAAGTGGGCAAAACTTCTCAGAGGGGAAAAGAACACCATGTAAACTTACTCGCGTTGGGATGCTATACAACGTTAAAGGATAATGATTAAGTTATGATATACCTCATAGAATGGTTGAACTTGGAGAACATTAATGCTTCATGAAATTCGTTAAGCATGAAAGACCAAAAATTGTATGTGATCACTATTGCAAAAAAGTCAAAAAGAGGTTTTCATATGACAAGAAATATTCCTTGATGGGATGGGGGAGGGAAAGGGAAAGAAGTCACTGGAGGATAGACATGTTAACCTGGGTGAAGGGGAAGGCACTATATAATGAGAGGGAGGCTAGCCAAACATAATGAAAGCAGGTGGAGACACTGGTAAGTCTGCAAGAATTAAAGTAAATAGAGATAAATACTGTTATGTACACAATTCCTCAAAAACTGTGATCTTGGGGTACATATATGGATAGACAACCAGGCTGAACAGGTGTGGGAAGGACAGTGAAAGTAAACACATGAATATGTATATATAAATGATTGACACAGGATATTTGTACACGTGCATTTACCTTTGCTGAAAATATATCCGTAAATATGGTGAAATGTACTGATGGCAAAGTTATGAAAACTTCCTAGATGTAATCATACACCTTGAGGTAATAATTCACTGAACTTGAGGCTCAGGACCATAGTTTTAGGGGACACATATGAAGTTGAAGAAAAAACAAGGTCCACGAGAGCCAGAAGATGACCTTGAGTCTATCCTGCCTGAATTCTGAGAACATCTCAAGAATATATTCGACTCAGTGAACACGAATGACCGTGATGAACTGTGGGATGACATCAAGGGTGTCAGACATGAAGAAAGCAAAAAGGTCATTAAAAAACGCAAGAAAGAGAAGATCAAAGTGGATGTCTGAAGAGACTGAAATGTGCTCCTGCACATGGAAGAAGCACACCAGCCTATGCAACCACGAGGTGTCGAAGGGAT
>NW_022103896.1:53015538-53022458 GCF_000313985.2 Echinops telfairi | reverse complement strand
CATTAGGTCCTCATTTTTCCCCTCTCTCCCCGCTCCCCTCTCCCTCATGAGCCCTTGATAAAGCAGTTCCTGTTTCGGTCACTCTGAGTTAGTTAGCATTGTTAATATGCGTTGTTTAAACCATTTGCATCGGGTTCCAAGCGTTTTGCTATAATTTTCTTAGTTTTTTGCCTTTTTGTACTGTTTTTACATAAAAAAAACATGGGTTCTAAGAAGGAGTCTTTTGAAAAGAATCATCATGATAAGGAAATGGTTAGCCATGTCCATATTGTTGATGATAACTTAGTAAACCCTTTTAGAAAAGAGTTAAGGGGATGCCAATGGCAGACCACATTAGACAGATTTTTATTTATTTTTTTAGAGAAAGCCAGCCAGGTCCCAGTGAAAAAATACAAAGGAGAAAAAACTCCTGAAAAGCAGCTACCGGTTGATTTTATGGAAGGCGATTTCCCCTTCCAAACAATGACTCTCTCTCTCCATCCCTTCTCTCCACACCTGTGTCCACAGATCCATATCCTCATCAGTCTCAAGGTATGGGCCATACCATAGTTGTTAAAAACTTGTTAAATGTTGTGTTTCTTATTTAAATGATATTATTTAACTCTAAACTTATTTTACTTTGAAATTTCTGTGTAATGTTTTGTATAAAAAGTCAAGGGTAGGGTAAAATCTTGGTGGTCCAGAATGGATTAACCCATTTTCAGTTATTTCTTATGGGAAAAATTGATTTGGAACTCAACTGCATCGCATCTGGAAACTGCTTCCAGAACAGATTAGGGTCGAATTCTGGGGTTCTAGTGTAAACCCTTCTGTAAACTAGGTGCTCAAAGTTTAAACTCTAAGACAGTTCTCTTTTCTGGTCTTGAATTTGATCATTTACAACCCTTGGATTACACAGTTGTTGTACTTCTTATATGTGGACTTAGCTGACACTTAGATAGCTGCTTATATTTAAAACAAGCCTTTAAGACCTTAGACGCTATTTGCCATTCTGGTAGTTGGCACCATCTGATTTCTTCACCACACTTTGCTATGTCACCCTTATCTTCAGTGACCTCTTCATGAGAGCAAGTAACCAATAGGTCTACATCATAAGAATCAATTGGTTTTAGATTAGGGTTATTACTAAGTGTGAGGTCAAAAATCCTTGAATATATCTATAGTTTATATGTATCTCCAGTCAACTTTAAATATATCATTATCATTTCATTGGGGGAATATTAGAACTCATTCTTTATGGGAAAATATTGAATAACTCAGGAAGGATTAAAAACTGATGAGAAAAATAATGATGGCACCATATGTACAGATATGCTTAATACAATTAATATATAGATTGTTGTAAGAGTGTAAGAGCCCCAAATAAAATGATCTTAAAAACAAACTGATGAGAAGAATATAAAGTCACAGTACCCAAAATAAGGAGGCTTGGTAATGTAGTGGTTACACGTTGGGCTGTTAATTGCAAGTTCAGCAGTTCAAAACCACCAGATGCTCCTTGGGAAAAAGATGGGGCTTTCCACTCTTGTGAAGAGTTACAATCTCAGAAACTCATAGGGACCATTCTACCCTGTCCTCTCGGTTCGTTATGAGTTGGCATTCACTCAACGGCAGTTTTAGTTTGCTGCTCAAAAGAACTGATGGATATTCCACCATTTCAAGAGGTAATATATAAGTAAGTACCAATGGTACTGAAGGAAGAAGTCCAAGCTGCACTGAAGGCATTAGCCCAAAAACAAAGCTCCATTAATTGATGGAAAACCAACTGAAAACCAACATGTTATCAACCAGCCAATGAAAACACTGCCACTCACCTATGCCAAGAAATCTGGAAGACAGCCATCTGGTCAACTTGTTCTATGATTGTTCCAAAAATTCCGTATTATGTAGGGTCAACTTTCTTTGAAATGGGTACAAATGTGGACCTTCTCCAATTATCAAACAATATAATCACTATCACATGCAAATGAAATGTTGCATAAAACCATTCAATAGTGGTTACAACAGCACACTGATAGAGAGAAATTCAGAAATTCTAGCCTGATTCCGCAGAGAATGTAAATGAGGAATATATAATTACTGACATCACATGGATCTTGGTTCAGTAGAGAATACCAGAAAGATATTTGCTTGTGGTTTGTTGAAGGTGCAAAGGCATTCAACTACAAAACTGGATAGCATCTCAATGGGAACTGAAGAACACGTCATCGTGCTCCTGTAGAACCTATACACGACCGAGGACAGCTCTGCAAATAGGGCGAGGGAGCGCGTCATGTTTTAAAATCAGGAAAAGATGTGTATCAGGGCTGTGTCCTTTCACCATATCTATTCAATCTGCAGACTGGACAGATGATGTGAGAAGCTGATCTATATGAAGAAAATAGCATCAGGATTGAAGGAAGACTCATTAACAGCCTATAATATGCAGATGACGGGAAGACCAAGGGCTGCAGGTCTCAGCATGGATTACAACTCAATGTAAAAAAAAACAATCCTCAAAACTATATCAAAAGATAATAATCATGAGGTAAACAGAGAAAAGATTAAAGTTGTCAAGGACTTCATCTTGCTTGGATTCTCAGTCAATGCTAATGGAGGCAGCAATCAAAAAATCAAGTGACTTACTGTGTTGGGCAAATCTGCCACACAAGACCTTCAAAGTGTTGAAGAGCCAGGATATCACTTTTAGGACTAAGGTATGCTTGACCTTAGTCCTAAATTTATGATATTTTGAATCACCCCATATGCATGTGAACATTGGGCATTGAATAAGGAAGACAAAAGAAGAACTAATGTATTTGAATTCTGGTGCTGGTGAATATTAAAAGTATTATGGACTGCCAGAAGAAGAAACAAGCCTGTCTTGGAAGGAGTGCAGTCAACATACTCCTTGGAAGTGAGGATGGCAAGACTTCGCTTCACATACTTCGGACATGTTATCAAGTGCCCCTGGAGAAAGACATCATGCTTGGTAAAGGGTGGGGGGCAGCAGAAAAGGAAAAGATTATCAAGGAGATGGACTGACACAGTGGCAGCAACAGTGGGTCCAACATCATCATGAGACTAGCATAGGATTGGACAGCGGTTCATTCTGTTGTGCATAGAATTGCTGTGAGTTGGACCTGACACGATGGCACATAGCAAAGGTGAATGTTCACAAGGACAATACTTCTCATCCTACTTTGGGGAGTAAAGTCTAGGGTCTTAAAAGCTGGTCATCAGCCATTGACCTCTCCCCATTTGGAGAAAGAAGAGTGTTGACAATCATAAGGCACATGGAAGTAATTAGTCCAAAGATGATATACTGTAGTCTCTTTATCACCTGGACGCCATGCTACCACTCCAAAATGTGCCTAAAGGGATTGTATTAGAAAGTCTTGAATATAGTGGAAGCACAAACTCAAATTCATGAAAGAATTTTATGAAGTCAACAAACTAAAATTCATAAGAGTCTAGGCTTACTGGTTGGGTAGAGAATTGTGGGACTCCCCCCGCCCCCCGCCATCACCCAAGACTAAGACAGTAAATCATCTTAATATAGAATTGGAACCACTCCTTTGGCTAAAACTCCAGCCAGATAGATAGTTTGTTTTTTTAAATAAGGGGATCAATAACACAGGAAGCTATAAACACCTTAGAGTAATTAACCATTTAAGATCCAAAGGGCAGCATTTGTTTAAGAACAAAATGCAGAAGGGATAGGAGAGGAGTAATGGAAACAGGAAAGAACAGGATGTAAACCTTATCTGCCATTTGTTTACTTATCCCCATGCAAGTGTCCAAGAGAACACTGGACTACGATACAGTTTGGAAGAAACCATTATTTTAGTTTAGTCACTAGATACTCTTTGGAGTTTAAAAAGCTAACAATATTACACACACATATACACAAACTAGAGTTTGTAGCATTAAAATGTTTCAAAATATAAATCATGATATTTTATTATTTAAAAACATCTAGTACAGTAGGTTTTTATCTTCTTTTTGAATTTTTAATTGCGGTTTGTGTGGAAGTTTACAGAGCAGATGATCAATTTTACAGTGCAATTAATGCACATTTTGTTTTATGTCATTGAATGCAATTGCCATGATAAAAAACTTTCTTCCTGTATTTTCTGTTTTTACTCATCTTTCTTTCTGAAACCTTTGAAGCTTTGTCTTTGGCCAAGTTCTGCTCTTTTGATCTCAAATGGTTGATTATTCTCAAGTGTTATCATTCCCCTTATAGACCTGTCTTTTATTTGACAGAGAATTGAGCCATATAAGTGAGTTCATTTCTAGGCTGGAGGACCACAGTCTCGAGGATTCTGCCATACTGTACTATATCAATAAGCCTGGTCTTTTTGATGATTTTGGGTTTGTTCTACATTTTTTTCTCACCTTCTGTCCACGTTCTTCTAATGTGATCCACCTCTTTTAGAGTGGTTGGTAGTGACAGCTGAGTGCCATCGACTTCTTTTGGTCTTGGGGTTGTGGAGATTGAAGCTTGTGTGGCCCATTAGTCTGTGGACTAATTGTTTCTATGTGCCTTTGCCTTCCTTCATTCTTTTAGTCTCTGGACAGTAAGAGACCGGTTGTTATCCCTAAGATGGACACTTATGAGTTTTTAAGACCCCAAGCGCCACTCATCCAAGTGGGATGTACATTATTGTCTTTGCAGACTATGTTATGTCAATTGAATTTGGTGTCCCCTAAGACCATGGTCTTGAGCTCCCAGACCCAGACTATTTTATGAGGTGTTTGGTTATGCCTAGAGTTTTCATAACTTTGCCCCCTATATGCTCAGCAACGTTAATAGATATATTTTCAACAAAGCTGACCTATCTATCCCTGTAGACATTGAAACTGAGTTCTAGAATCACTAAACAGATTTGTTCAAGGACAATACTTATGATTTTCATATCTGAATTAAAATATAAGATCAAATAAGGATTTCTTCTTATACTTTAACTCTAGTGTTATGAATACAGCCAGTGTTATTATTGTAATACCACAGATTTAGAAATGGAAAATAGAAAAAATACAGAAAAAATAATAAAGATGATGCGATAACCTTAGCCAAGGCTTGATCATCAGGATATTTATTCTCTCTCTGCTTTTCCAAATGTTCTTAAAGAGATTTGATTTTCACAGTATTACAGGTTACATTGTTCTATTCTCCTGAGAATAAGTGAATGAATATTTCAGTGATTGTTTTAAGAATAAATTTATTCACTGGAACATTGTAAGGCCTAGGTGGGATTTGGAAAGAATAGATGGCTAGAAGGAAACAGTGCTACACAACTAAGGGGACTGTGTTCAAAAGGGTTTTTTGTGAAAGTAACATAGGTACAGTGGAAAAGTTTGGGATAGAAAAAGTGAGTATATGAAATGTTCTTCAATATTAATCTTCTGATTTATTTTTCTACTATAACTGTGACTTATGATCCTTAGAATAAAAGTAGGGAGAATGAAAGAAGTAATGACTGAAAGGAAGGAAGGAAGAAAGGAAGAAAGAAATGGGAATAATGGAGTTATTATTCAGCGATGAAGAGTAAGAATATGGTGTTAAAATATTCCAGAGAACTAGAGGTTCCCTCTGGGTTCCCCATTTTAAAACCTTAAGTGTTCAGGAGAACTGAGTACAAATGGGTTGGAAGAAAGAAAGGTTTGGCAGTTTTAAAGTATTTGGCGTTTTTGCAATGGCATAAAGTAAATATCAACAAGAAACCCTCAGAGTGGGAGATCTGACAAATATAAGTGGTGAAATGTTGGAACTTAAATGTGTTAAATGAAAACCAGTCTATATAAAACATATAAGAATAGATCAATGTCTGAGTTCTACTAAATAACTTGCTAAAATATGGCAAAAAGATGAACAAAAAGAAAAATGCAGAAGGTAAATGATCACATTCATGAAAATAAATAGGCCTAGAGGAAATTAATTCATTTAGCAAATACTTATTGAGGACCTATTATTTTCTAGGCACTATTTAGAGAAATGCAAATGAAAACAGCCTATTAAAATGCAAAACAAACAAGAATAATAAAGCAATATCAGTAGTGCTGGGGAAAAATAGCAATACGTTGCTGATTGTATTGCAAATTGGTTCACTTTTTTTCCTGGAAATAATCTGCCCATATATCACAAGAGTTATAGGAATGGTTCTACCTTTAGACCCAGTTATTCCACTTATTGAAATAACCCTCAAAGAAATAACTTAAAAAGAAAGGCAAAGCAATTTTACAGAGACAAATATAGCAATACTATTCTTAATTGTGAAAACTGACACAAAAGGGCACAAGACTGACTATGCATATTCATGACAAAAATGAATGTGTATCTGTGCATTCATAAAGATAGAGAGATAATTAAATTCACTTATTTATTCAGTATTTATTAGGCACTTATGTGGACCAGACCTGCCATAAGAGCCAGAGATAGAGTGTGCAACAAAAACCAAACATGGGAGGCTGTATCAATTATTCTTGTACAAATCAGAAGAGTGTGGCTTCTCTGGCTTGTGCTACCCTGTGGGTGCAGAGATTGTTGATAGGAACCCCTCTCTTTACCAAAGTAGAGGACACTTATGCTTGAGGGAATGCAAACGGCCAAAGCTCCTGTCTATGAGTGGAGTGACCCCAACTCCTAGCCTCCTACCCCTCACTGGACATCTTCATGCAGACCAGGGTTGCAACAGACACGTGTGGTAGTCCTGGTGCTTACACTAGAAGGAGTAAAACAGACAAGGAAGAAATAAATGAACAAGTGAATGCCCGAGGACGGAGATAAGTGATGCAAAGAGAAGGCCTGGGTGGGGGGGTCCTGGGGGGGTCCCTGAAGCGGGGAGTCAAGGAAGGGCTGGAGAAAGCTGAGCTCCAGGTGGTGAATGGATTCAAACAGAATAACAGCACCTGTAAAAAGACCTCCCTGTGAAGCA
>NW_022103896.1:53011350-53014024 GCF_000313985.2 Echinops telfairi | reverse complement strand
AGCACATAATTCAACTGCATAAGTTGTTCTTCGGTCTTTTCAAATTAAATGGCTGATTTTCACATGCATATGATGTGATTGAAAATACTGAGGCTTGAATCAGGTGACCTTAGTCCTCCAGGTGAAGTCCTTGCTCCGTGCCATTTTTAAAGAGGTATCTATCATGCAGCAGATGTGCCCAGTGCCATACATTGAGTTTTTTCAACTGCTGCTCCCATGAGCATTGATTGTGAATTCAAGCAAGGTGAAATCTTTGACAACTTTTAACCTTTCTGTTTATTTCATGATTGTTATCTTTGGGTCCAATTGTGAGGAGTTTTTTTTTTTTACTTTGAATTGTATTCCATATTGAAGGCTACAATCCTTGATCTCCATCAGCAAGTGCTTAAGTCCCCCTCACTTTCACATGGTTCTTGTCATCTGCGTATCATAGGCTGTGATGAGCTTTCTTTCCGTCCCGGTGCCATGTCCTTCGTACAGTCAGCACCTGGGATGATTTGCTGAGTACACAGATTGAATAAGTACAGTCAAGGGACACAGCCATCACACACGTCCGGTTTTAAACTGTGCCACATTCCTTTGCTCTGTCCGTGTGACAGTTTCTGGGTCGATGCACAGGTTCCTTATGAGCACAATGATGTATTCCAGAATTCCTGTTCTTCTTAGTGCTGCCCATAGTTTGTTGTGATCCACATAGTCCAGGTGCCCTTGCACAGTCAGTAAAACACAAGTAAACATCTTTTTGGTGTCCTTTAATTTCAGTCAAGATCTATCTAACCTGATTTCCCTAGTCGTCTTCTGAATCCAACTTGAATTTTCAGTGGCCTCTGTGGATGGACTGCTGCAACTGTTTTTGAAACACCTTCTGCAAATTTTTACTTGCATGTGATGTTTAGGATGTTGTTCAGTAATTTCCACATCCTATTTGGTCACTTCCTTTGAAATTAGCACAAAGATGGATCTCTTCTAGCCCTTTGGCCAAGGAGCTCTTTGAAATTTCTTGACATAGGTGAGTGAGTGCTTCCAGCTGCATGAGCTTTGAAGCATTTCAATTGGTACTATATCAAATCTCAGAGCATTGTTTACAGGACACTTGGACTCCTTCCTTTGGTATTAATGGTTCTTGAGCATACGCTACCTATTGAAATGGTTGAATGTTGACTAATTCTTTTTGTTACAGTGATTCAGTATATTCCTTCCATTGTCTTTTGATATTTCCTGCACCATCAAATCTTTCAATGTGGCAAATTAAGGCTTGCATTTTTGTTTTAGGTTCTTGTAGTTGAAATATGTTGAGCATGTTCGTTCTTTTTGGTTTTCTAACTCCAGGTCTTCTTCAGTTGCTCTTTGAGATTTTTGTTCAGCTCTTTTATTTTCATGATTTCTCCTATTTCTTTTAGTTACTCTATGATCCAATGACAGTTTTACTCTCTTCTGACATTCACTTTAATCTTTTATTTCTTGTCTGTATGTCTGAGGGTCTTGATACCACCACACAGCTCCTCCTGTCTTCTGTCACTTAATGTATCACATCTGTCCTTGAGGTGTTCTCTAAATTCAGCTAAAATATTTTGGGCTCCCCAAATATGGGGCATCTTTTGTCATTATAAACTACTGGGATTGACTTCATTTAGATTTTCCCTGCTCGCTAACCTGTCTCTGTCCATAAAAGGTTGTTGAGTCATGTTCTTCCTGATGTCTTGAGATGCACGCTCACTTCTCACATGGGTCTGGGGAGATTGATGGATTGATCAGATATGTATTCCATTCTCTGGGGAATTCTCGGATCTGGGGTCCGTTGGAAGATACTGATGTATGGACTGTGCATGTTCTCAGAACTGATTTGAGTTGGATAGTCCCTGGAGGTGATGTTTTTGGAGAGTCCCTGTGTAGGGACTAATCTTCCTGATTACTAGATGCCTCTAGAGAGCTGGGTAAACTGACAGCTATAAGAGACATGGACTTTTTTCATTATGAAAAGTTAACATATGGAAATATAGTACTGTGATGCTGGGGATGCTGGCAAGGTCATGATTTGGTTTGCACTGCCCTTCAAGCAAGCAAGACTTTTTATACTGTTTAAGGTGGGGACGTGGAGGAGGTAGTCTGTGAGGCAGGCCCAGATCAGCTGTACTGGCTGTGGGCTCTGGCGGCAGCATTGTGGAAACCGCTCCTTCAAGGATGCCCTATGATCACTTGGAAGTGACCTTGGTGCAACGTGTTCCATGTGGTCAGTACTGTGATACTACTCCTGAATGGGAAAGGTGGTCTGGGGGAAGGCCATGGACAGGGCATGTCGGGGTTGTCCTATTTATCCTATTGATGGAATGCTAGTGACCAGGATGTACAAGATGGAAGTATTAGATAATAGAAGGGTGGACACAGAGTAATACATTAAACAAGGACTAATAGACACAGGGATGTTGACCTAAGGGTTTCATTAGTTTGATGAGGCTGCTGTAGCAAGTATACTACAAAGTAGGTGGCTTAAACAACAGACACTTATTTTCTCATAATTCTAGAGAATATAATCCAAAGTTGAGATATTGGCAGGGCCAGGATCCCACTTTGGATTTCAGAGGAGAATTCTCTTTGCCTCCTCCAGTTTCTCAGGCTCCAGGGATTCTTTGGCTTGTGGTTTCATAACTCAAATCTCTCTCTCTCTCTCTGTTCC
>NW_022103896.1:53007799-53009490 GCF_000313985.2 Echinops telfairi | reverse complement strand
GAAATTTTGTGCTCAAGCTGAATGGGTTTGAAAGTGGATTGCTGAGATACCCCTAGCCAGCCTTGGAAGGAGCAGTCTTGCCCTTGGGGCTTTACCTTGGCACTCCTTTGAGAGAAATCGGGGTACTGGGCTGGCATGGCTGTGAGTCATACGCTGATGAAGATGGCAAGGGACAGAACCAATCCTGTAAACATTTCTAATTTTTTATTGTGGATGTATCCAAATCATGGTCCCTTCTCAATTCCGCAGTCCCACCTGTGATGGTGAAGAATTGGATTTCTTACAAATCATTTCTCACCTATCATGATTTTGTAACAAATTTCTTTTGTTTCCCATTTTCTGTAGTTATCCAGGTGACCATAGGCACTATTATGTCTTCCTGCTGTCAGTTTCTCTCATCTGAATCCTTTGCCTTCCTCTTTGTCTTGCCTTTGTCCTGTTTAAGACTTAATAAAGGGGAGTCTATAGAATATATTTGAATTCGGAATTTTTCTTTCCCTTAGAACATACAAAATGACCAACATGTATTGTACAACTTTGTGATACAAAGTTGGGTAGATAGTTCTTATCTTTCAATAGCGCAACCTGTGGGGACTCCAATTTGAACACATTAATTATACTATCAGTGGTAAGTACTATAATAAAGGCATGAAAGAAGAGCCATGGAAGCTTAGAGCAGGGGCATGAATTGTTTGGGGTGGGAGCAGCAGGAGATGACTTCAAAGAGGTGACATTTGAATAGGAATGAGTAGGCATTGGTCAGGAGGAAAAGTTTCCAAAGAAAGATTCCTACTGGAAGCTTAACAGCAATACCAATCGTCAAAATGCAGATGTGCTTTAATTTAGATAGCATTGGAATGGAACAGATGTAAAAAGAGGATTACCCCCAATCCCAAACTCTACCCTTGAGTCAAGCAAGTCTGCTTCACCGGCACTCCATATGGGGCTTCCGATACTGTAAATTGTTATGGATGCAGACAGCATCATCTTTCTCCTGCAGAGTGACTGGTGGTTTTGAACCCTCAACCTTGCTGTTAGTCATCCAATGCCTAACCTACAACTGATTATACTGGGTAGGCCTCCACCAAGCAGCAAAACCAGATTCACTGCCACCATGTTTATGCCAACTCATTGGGATCAGACTGGGTAGGCCTGCCTCCTCCTTTGGGTTTCGTAGATCTCTATGGGAACAGAAAGCCCATTTGTTTTTCCCGAAGGGGTCACTGGTGGAGTTGAACTGCTAGCCTTTCCGTTAGCAGCCCAATGCCTAGCACACTATGGTACCAGTGCTCCTTTGAACTCCATTACATCCTAACCCTATAACGCTGAGAGCGACGTTTTCGTAACATTTAATTAAAACATATCTGGAACTGAAATTATGACGCTTTTGGAGCCGACAACGACGATGGCGACGAAGTCGTCACACTTTACTAGTACAAATGCATACCGCTAGTCATGCATTTCGGCAGCAAAATGCTTGAATAGTGGCGTGTGTTTTGACGGATTGTGCGTTTGAGGTTAAGTGGTCATTGGCGTTTAGTGCATTCTAGGGTAATTTTCAAGCCAGTGAAGTTTTAGTGTTGGTATTTTTAGTATATGTTCATAAAACTGTAGCGTTTATGTCAAAGGTATCATACTCATAAAAAACCATTATATTTATTATATACTTCCGCTTTTTCAAAACGTAACGA
>NW_022103896.1:52956894-53005760 GCF_000313985.2 Echinops telfairi | reverse complement strand
TCCTGGGCAAGATTTTTGACACCTTGGATTTTCTCTATTGTGAAATGAACATTTTAATAACTGCCTGATACTATATCTCTACCTTAACACTTGACATCCCAGTTAAAGACAACATCGTCTTTCTCTTGAACCCCTGCAACTGACTCTCATTTGGTCTCCTTTACTTTATTCTTGCTCTTTTACCTTCTTTTTGTTTTTTTCTCCATGGCTATTGGAGTGGTCTGAAAAATGCTAATTTAGATTGTGTTGCTTGCTTCGTTAACGCTTGCCACTGGTGTCCATCAGTATCTAGAATACAATACCAAATCTTTACCATTGCCTAAAAGGTGTTGTGTAACCTTCTTCATTTTTGGCCCCATTTCTCCCTCAAGATCGCTTATTGGCCATATTGATTTTACCTTTAGGCTATTCAGTCATCTGAGGGGCTCTGTCCCCATTTCTGAACAAGTTGCTACTTCTTTAATCCTTCAAATCTCAAACGATCATCTCTTTAGAGAGTCCATCCCCGAACAGTGTCTAAAGTCACTACTCATCACTTTCATAGAATTCAGTTCAGTTTTGCCTTCATAACAGTTATCACAATGTGAATTTATCAGGCTTTGTCAATGGTCAGTATCCTCCCACCAGTCTGCAAGCTCTGTGAGGCGGACTGGTGGTCTATTGTTCGTTCATTTTCAGAGTTGAGAGTAATGCCTGGTCATCTCTGTACCAGACACGGAATAAGTAATTGTTGAATGAATAAACGAATGAGCTGAAATGAGGTACTGCACACCAGAGTCTGGAAAAACAAAGTGTCTGGATCACAAAGGGCTTACATTTTGCTGCCTATATTCTTACTCTTAAAGTAGCCCTGGAGGTTAAGTGCTAAGCGAAAGGTCTGTGGTTTGAACTGCTTTGTGGGAAAAAGCTGGAACGTTCCGCTTTTGCAAAGACTGCATCCTTGAAGATGCTGTGGGACAATTCTACTCTGCCCTAAGGTTGCTGCGCTTTAGAATAAGCCCCATGGTAGCAGAGGTGGTTTTTAATTTGGATCCTACTGTTGGGGACTTATTCTAGGACAAACTTCTCCTGGTCAGTAAGAAATAGCATTAGCAATAAACCCCAACTTACTGCCATCAAGTGGATTCCTCCTTATAAAGATCCTGAGTTTCCAAGCCTGCAAATCTTGACTAGAACAGACAGTCTCATTTCTCTGAGGAGCACCGTCCACCTGGTGCGTAGCAGCCCAGTGCTTATCCTGCAGTGCTATCAGAGCGCCTTTCTACTAAACCCGAAGGTCATAGAGTGGATTCTGTCTCAAAGTTACCCCACAGGACAGAGTACAACTGCTCTACTGTGCTGCCCAGACTGAAAATCTTTGAGGGAACAGACAGCCTCATCTTTCTCCTACAGAGCAGCTGGTGAGTTTGAGCTACCTGTCTTCCAGGTAGCAGCCCAGTGCCTACCGACTTTTAAAGCTCTTTCCAGATAACAGCTGGGAGAGGTGGCAGTATGCTTCTGTAAAGATTTATAGCATTGGAAACCCTATGAAGCATTCTACTTTGTCCTGTAGGTGCTCTCTGAGTCAAAATTGACTCAACGGAAGTAGTTTGGTTTGGTTGTTCCAGATGCAGGCACCATTTTAAGTCATTTTTCATGTATCAATGTATCTACTGACACTCTAAGATATAGATTATTATTGTTATGATTAAGATGAGAAAACTCAAGAACAAAGGAGTCAAGTAATGTGTCCAAGGACCATAGCTGTAATTGGTGGAACTAGGTTTTCATCTCATGCAGTTTAGTCCTACAACTAAAATTATATCACTCAAAACCACCTTCCTAGTCTGTCATTTTGTTCTTCAAACAACTTGATAGCAATCAACTTTCTGGATAAAATCATTAATTCGTTTATGTTCAAATTTGATGTATATTGAGCATCTGTCTTAGACCAGGCACTGACGTAGGTCCTGGGGCTGTAGAACTGAATGATCAAATCCTTTTCATGGAAACAAAAAGCCCTTGGGGTAAAAAGAGAGAAGGAACAGAAATGTGAAAACTCCTTGTTTTACCAGGGCTCTTGGTACAATCAAACCTGAGAAGGAACTTAACTTATTCTACAACCCCAGATTTTGATTTTAGGATAAATGATGGACTTGTGTATCTAAGAGACATCTTTCAGGTACCTGATTTCTCCCAAGACCGCCCCGGCTTTCAGAGTCACCAGGACTTGAGTACCGTCAGGGCCCCCGAGAACTTGGACTTCTCCTTGCTTGATGATATACATTTCTTTGCCAATTTCTCCCTATATGCCAAATGCAAAGAAAAAGAACAGTCACTTTCCTCTGTCTCCAAATTAAGAAAGTCTTCTAGAGAAGTAAGTGAAAATGAGAAAACATGAAATATTAATTTAAAAGTCTCTTAATAACTGAGTTAATGACATAAATGTTGGCTAGACATATCACTCAGAAGGAAATGATTAGGATGATGGACACTTTCCAGCACTGTATGCCACCCTGGACATATGAAGATATTTCTGTCATTTCTATCAGAAGAGGGCATGCTTGTACACGGTGCTTCTAGTCAAAGATCATGAGCTCAGTCATTCAAAGGCTCACTGTCCTCTTCAATGTACGGCATCGAGGAAGCTCATTGCCATTGAGTTGATTCTGAGTCACAACTATCCGTTAGGCCACGGTAGAACTACTCCTGTGGATTTCTGAGATCGCAAGCCTCTTGGGGAGATAAGGCCTCACTTTTCCCTGTGGTGAGACCCAATGCATAACCCATTGCGTCACCAGCGTGCCTTGATGGCATTGCGGAGTGATTTTTGGAATTGGTCCATAGGAGATCTCTAAGCTATTTTTCTTATTCTATAATGCAGCAGGCTGCTCAGTGACAGCATTAGAACTGTTAGGTTTCTGGAGTGGGTTACACCTTGATTCTTTGCTTCACACACTGAAAGAATTCAACGCCTGTTTTGTGATCCAAGTGGGTTTTTATGAAGGACAGGACAAATGTCAGGTTTTACAGTCTCAAAAGGGTACACACTATTTCTGGGAAATGTGCCAAGCTGTGTAGAAGCTGCACTGGGGTTCACAACTGGACATAAATAACCACGTGGAAAAGAGCACCCATAAGTGTGGAACTTGGGGGTGGATCCTAGGAGGCCAGAAGCCCAAGAACCCCAGAGCCTAAGAGCATGTGGGCCCCAAGTAGGCCTGGAGTGGGTGCATGTGCACCTGCATAGGGGTGGGAGACCCTCACCCTCCACCTGCCTCTCAGCAGGAGCAGGGTAAGAGAGAAGGAGGCCTCCCCATAGCCAGGATATTTCAAACTTCTGGCTGGGAAGGCGTGGTTGATGGTGTTGGTTGACCCCATTGGCTGAGTTAAGCCCATCTGGGTGATGTCATAAGCCTAGCCTAGTTTGGCCCGCCCAGGTGTACTTCCTACCTGGTTCCAGAGTTTGAGTATGAGCATGCTCAGTTTGGGGTCTTCATAGGTGTCTAATGGTTGCCTGATTTCTTTCCAACCTCCTCTTTGGGGGCCTTTGCGGGCATGGGAGGGACAACCCCTATATTGCTTGCCTTTATATAATATATATAGATCTAGCATATCTAATGCTGGCTTCAATATACACACTAATCTCTAAGAAAAGAAATAGTGTTGCTATGAATAATTTTCAAAATAAGGGAAAGTGAAAACTACTTTTCTAAGGCACACTTCAGGAAGTCGATGATTAAGACAGGGTCATATTCCTTTTTCTTTGCATGAAGTAACTCTCAAGGAACTGGAATGATTTTTCAAAGGCAGTTATTACAACTGACTGGAGGTAGAAGTATATAATGGCTACTTAAATATAGTTCAGCACTTTTAATTATTTTTTAATGATCATTTCAATAATTTTCCAAGGAGATCTGGCATAATCAACCAACCAAAACTTCCACTGTTTCTTGCATATTTCTAGGCTAATTTAAGTCTTTCCTGCGAGTTTAATTAGCATTCAAATGAAGTAGACATTCCCCAGAGAACAAAGGCTGGCAGCATGTGCAAAATAAGATCGAACCACGCTCTTTGGGTTGGTTTATGTGCTAATTTGGAGAAAGTGCTAAAATATGCCAGCTTCTTGAAGAGGGAGGTAACGCTTGGTGAGAGGCTATGGGAATTTTTTTTTTAAGGTTATTTGCAAGCTTGAGGGAACATTCTGGTCCTTGAATGTACTCTATCACCAAAGGGTAGTGTGTATGATTTCTGGACTAGCATCTTCAGCTTCACTTTGGAGCTTACTTAAAAACCCAGCCAGTTGTCATTAAATTGATCCCCCTTACGGTCACCTTGTATACATTCCTAGAGCTTTCAGTGGCTGATTTTTAAAGAAGTGATCAGCAAGCCTTTCTTCCAAGGTGCATCTGGGTGGATTTGAACCAACGACCTCTTATTGTCAGAGAAACATCTTCATGATTTGTACCACTCAGCAACTCCTAGAGCTTGTTTAGAAATGCCAACTCTACTGGATCCGAATCTCTGGATATCTGGGAATCTTTTTTTAACAAGATTGCTAGGCAGTTCGTAGGCACACTAACCTGTGAGAAACAATGCTGTACGCTGAGAGCAGTGACCCAACAAACAACCCTCCTGAGGGCCAGGCGAATTCAGGGTAGCAAACTCAGACCAGAATCCTACCATTTCTACAGTTATCTAGGCAACTTCAACATGGCATGGGTTTGTCTCTTCTCTTTCCCTATAATGGTTGTGGCACTGGTAATCAAAATGGAAGCTAATACTCAATTGTTTAAAACCTGGTCATGTGATGGACCTGTAGGGACAGCAAGCAGAATAAGGGATTGGAGGGAGGGGTTTTCAGTGGTGGTTGGGGGTGGGGGCCTATAAAAGGAGATGATGTCTAGGAGTCCATATAGAAAAAGAATGGTTGGAAATGGATTGTGGTAGCAATCGTACAATTCTACTTGATGTGATTGGAACAGGGGATGATATGTTACATGTATTAAATCCCAACTTAAAAAAAATCTGGTCATGTAACAAGTTTCATCTCTGTCAATAGGTACTATTACTTACACACTCTCTTAAATAAAACAAAGACAAAGACAAAAACCCAAACCCAAACCCAAACCCCAAAAATGTGGTTTTTGTTCCCTTGTCTGCTCATTTCTGCTCTTTTCCTATTTCTTTCTTTCCTCCCCTTCGCTGTGCTTGCTGATCTATTTTTATTACTGAGAAATGGCCTTCCCTAAGAAAGACATCAGCAATGAGAAGGCTCTACATTTCACACACTGTTAAGCAGATTTGCACTGCTTAGGGGCATAGGTGCTAAAGCTTCTAGGAGTCATTTCAATATCGGTCCCTGCTGCGAATGGAGCAAATTGGAAGGGCCTTTTGGTGTGTTAAGGTCACACCCGTCCAAATGCACCGCAGCCCTACAGGGGTGCTTAAAATGCACTGTGTTTTGCGTGCCCATTTGTTGATGATTTGATTCACCAATCTGTCTGCTTTTAACTTTGGCTAATTTGTGTAGGATTGTATGTCCTTGCTTTCTATCATATCATGTTTCTCTCCCATTTTTCTGTTATCTCTGAAAGCATCTCAGTTGCCTGCCCGATAGTTCTTCGTTATTCTGGTCCTTAAACATGCGTATTTTCAAAAGTTACAACCTTGGTCCACTTCTCTTTCTTTCTCTTGAGCTTCTCGGGAAGTCAGCTTTTACTGTGCACCGCTGGTTCTGTCCTTTCTCCCGGGCTAGACCCCTTTTCAATATACAATTCAATATACAACCCAAATCTTCCCCATCCATGCTTGCACTGATCACTTCACTTAAAATGTCTTTCACTACTATCCCCATTGCTATGGTTCATGTTTCCTAGGCTTTTTCTAAACTGCTGTCTCCTCCACTCATTAATAAAGAACTGCTTTTCTTTAGATTTTTAAAATATCATGCCCGACAATATGTTAACCGCCCTACTCTCCGGCCTTCCCACGCTCCAATCTAAATTAAGTGCCTTTGCTATCACATGTACCCCTGACAACATCATTTGTGTATGTGTGTGGCCGTTATTCAACTTAACTAATTTTGTAGTTATGTATTTATTTAATTTTATGATTTATTATGTGTCTTTTTCATTCAGGCCAGTGGTTCTCAACTCTGGCTCCAGGTTAGAATCCTATGGGGAGTTAAAAAGAAGACTGTATGGGCTTCACACAAATCAATTGGATGGCAGGGAGAACGCCCAAGCATCAGCATTAAGGAGACTTTGAGGCACAGTGTAAGTGAAATACTTCTGCACTAGACTCCGAGCTCCTGGGGGACACGATGATCTTTTTGTGCACTGTTAGATCTTCCCCAGGGCCCTAGATGGCACAGATTGTAGTTGGCTGCTCATCTAAAGATGGATGATTCCAATCAATCCACAGAATAACAGAAGAAAGCCGAGGCGATCTGTTTCTATGAGGATGACAGCCAACAATACTTTATGAAGAAATCCTATTCTGTAACATGTGGAGTCTCTGTGAATTGGAAATACCTGATGGTAATGAGTTTCATTTGTGGATGTGTGTGTGTGGATGTGTGTGTGTGTGTGTGTGTGTGTATGAAGTAGCTAGCATAGTGCTTGGTCTACAGAGTGTATTAAACATATTTATTGAATTTTAATGAATAAATGATATTTAAATGATAATTTTTCCTTACTACAGTTCTCTGTACTCCTTCTTTCTGTAGACGTAGTTCTTTGTTTTGGATTTAGCTTACGCTAATTCTTTCTTCTGCCAAAAAACCTGCTTCCTTTTTCGCTTGGGTTGTTGCTATGCCTCGATTAAGACTTAGCTTGGACGCCGTCTTTTCTGGGAAATTTGCTGGTATCTTCCAAAAGGACAAGTGTCCTTACTCTGTTGTCCTACAGTACCTTGTACTTCTTCTCTAATGCGTCACTCATGAACTTGGAGCAAGAGAAGCATTTCACTAGCTTTAATTTCTAATTTCTTCTCTCATTTCTCTTCTTTTTCTTTGTCACCTATTTCTTTCTCATGCGTACCTTTCATTTAATCTCTTATTTCATCATTACTTTCATCTCTCAATTCTTTGAACTGTTTATCTTTCTCTGATTTTAATTTTAATTTTCGACTTCACCCCTAATTTAGTTCTTCACAATATAAAAGAAAGAAGTCATAATTCCTTCTTTCTACCTCAGTTAATAATCAGAGTTGTGTAATATGTTTATACCACGTGTTGTTAATATTAAAGTAATTTATAATTATTTGTAATAGCAAACACTTGGAAATGATGGAAATGTCCAGCAATAAGAAGTTGGCATGGCATATCCATAGACAAAAATATTTTACAGCTTAAAAATAATAATATTCATTAAAATATGTATATGTATATAAAATGATATATGTCATATGGCAAAGTGTGGAAGCATATCCTATATTGTAAGATGCCAATCTTATAAAACATGCTTTATATGATCCATATAAAAAGATAAGACACATATATTAAAGTGGTTATTTCTAGATAGTGGAATTTCTGTCTTTGTGATTTTATGTATTTTCCATTTAAAAATAGGGTGTATGCATCATAAACATGTTATTTTGTAATCATAAAAAGTCACTGAAGTTTAAAGAATTCACTGATTATATACAAACAGGGTAAGCCAAGTGGAGTTAACTGATAGTTTGCTGATTATTTGTTAAGGGCAGAACTACCTTTTGCTTCTTTAGCTTCTTTGTCCACTTCAACTATTTGGAATTAATGGAGCGTGATGACTCATAATTTACATTTTGCAATGCAGTGTTTCAGATTACCTCAATCGTTTATAGTCTATAGCATAAGTAATGAAATCCATTTTTCCCATTTGAACTTTGAGAGCCCATTATTATTATACAGAGCTGTGTATCATAATTATTCCTATATTTTAGAATGTATCCTGGACACATTTTATTTAAACTATGCACTTGACCTCTGTTTGAACTTCTCTTCAATGTAGTTACTAGTTTTGCATCTGAAAGATAGCATGTATTTACCTTTTTGCAGACAAAATCACCAGGTAAATAGATAGTCGATTTTAATCTTAGCAGCATGTCGTAAATCATCTGCGTGTCACAGCCCTAGATAAAGAGAAAACGAAAGCATTCAAAAAACTGATGGGCCATGATCTTAAAAATCAAAGGAAGTATGTGGGGATAGGGATTATCTATGTTAGAATTAAACTATTACCTGAAATGAACTTTGGGGGCCTAATATTTAGGGGGGAAATGGAGTACTCTAGCAAATTTGATTACTGGTCAGGTAGATGTAGGTTTGAATCTTGACTTATTGTTATAGTACCTCTCATGCCCTCACATGTAAATGGGAATTAAATGTTGCTGTTTTTTTAATACCACACTGGTTAAATTAAGCACTTAACATGATGCTTAATTAATGACATATATTACTGACTATAAAGGAAACAAACCAAACCAAACTAGCCCATTGCTGTTGAGCCAATAACAGCTCATGGTGACACTCCAGGGCCAAGGAGGATGGCCCCAGAAGGTTTCCCTGTCTATAATCATACTGAAAGCTGATGACCACCACTTTCACCCTTGGAGTGGTTGGTGGATTCAAACCACTGACCTTGTGGTTAGCAGCTCAGTGCTTATGAGGCACCAGGGTGCATACATCAGATGTAGTTGATCTTCATTATTCATGGGTTCCATATTCAGAATTTGCCTGCTTGCTAAAATGTATTTGTAGCCCCCGAATCAATATTTGCAGCTCTTTTGCAGTCCTCTGAGGATATGCACAGAGCAGCAAGAAAGCTGGGTTGCCTGATGGAGATACTCCACCCAGTGGAGGTGGATAAGGTGTGCTAGCTCTTTCATAGCAAAAAGTGTCCTTTTCTTGGTCTGCTTAGAGTCCTGTTCTTTGCATTTTCATGCTTTTTGTGGGTGATTTCACTACTTCCTATGGCCCCAAGCACAGTGCCGAAGCATGTCGAGTGTTCTGAGTACCAGAAGGCTCTGATGTGCATTGTGGAGAAAATACAAACTTTAAGAAGATAAATTTTATTTAGACATGAGTTATAGGTCTACTGTGGTGGAGTGAAATTTCTTAATATTTTTCTTCTAACCACATCTTTTAAAATCTTACCAAATGATGAGGTGGGATTATGCAAATAGGGCTTGTGTAACACTAACAGAGGAGATCCAATAGCTTCATTACCATCCCCCACTCTCTCTGCTATAAAGATGAGCCATCTTTGATGGAGGAGCAGAAAGAGAAAGCCCCGACCACGAGAAGAGCATGTGTTAGATCTCTGTCTGACGTGCCAACACCAGAGGCACTGCAGACTCTGGGACAAGCAAGAGGAGCAGCACTAAGACTACGAGACTGTGGGACAAGAAGGCAGAGGCCAGGGGACCATGTGGCTGAGAGGCTGAGGGAGGACCTGAGAGAGACTTGGTTATTGGCTGGGGAGAAGTGCAGCTGTGGACCAAGGTCCGTGGCCTTACTGTTTACTATTCCTGAGTTGTGGTAACCCATTAACGCTGCTAATAACCCTCCATAATTATGGATATTGTCTGTGAGTTCTGTGTGGCCATGCAACAGGTTATTGCATCAGTACCAAAGTAGAGTGTAGTGGGAGGAATAGTAGGTGTCAGAGTAGGTAAAGAAGGATGGAGCATGGAGGCCTGTCTGACCCCCAAAGAAACTTATTTATAGAGAAAGATATGCCATGCTCATTGATTGGAAGACTTATCATTGTGAAAATATCAGTATGGCCCAAAGTGGTCTACAGATAGAATGCAGTCCTGATCCAGAGTTCAACATCCTTCTTGAAAGAGAGGAAACACGAGTTACCGACTTATATGTCAAGGAAAGAGACTTTGGATCAACAAAGCACTGCTAAACAAGAAGCACGAAGTAGGAGGCCTCCTCACACTTTCTGACCTCAAATTCTATTACTCAGCCATGGTCATGAAGACAGCCTGATCCCGGTTCAACGACACATACTTATATGGAACAGGAAAGGGAATGCACAAGTGATTCTATCCACCTATGAACAGATGCACAAGTGATTCTATCCACCTATGAACAGTTAATTCTGAGCAAAGTACCTAAACTCATTAAATGAGTTCTTGTCGAACTAGATATCTATTAATAGAAAAACAACAAAAAAGACTCATATTTCATACCATATACAAAAACAAACTGGATAGATCAAAGACCTAAATTTAAAATGCAAATCAATAAAGATTATTAAAGAAAAATAGGCGCAAACCTAGGAAAACTAATACATGGCACAAACACACGACCAAACATAACTTTGCTCAAACAGTAGAAGAAAAACTGGACGACTGGGATGTTCTACACATCAAGCACTGACACATGTCCGAAGTTTTCACCAAGAGTGTAAAAAGAGAACCCACAGAGTAGGGATCATTTTTTTGCGTGTGGCAATGATGTACCAGACAAAAGACTAATCTCCAAAATTTCTAGAAAACTTCAACATCATAGCACCAAAAATGCAAATAACTCAATTAAACATTTCACTTAAGATGGCATTCAGGCGGCCAACAAACATATATAAAAATGCTCACACTATTGACCTTTCTCCTCCTAAAAGCATCCAATACAAATCCACTGTTGCGGAGTTCATGCCTACTTACAGTGACCCTGTATAAGGTTTCCAAGTCGGTGAACTTTTACAGGTACAGACCTTGTCTTGTCTTTCCTCCTGTGGAGTCCCTGTGGGTTTGAACCTCCTGCCTTTTGGGTTAACAGCCCAATGTCTGTCCTATAGCACCACCAGGGTGAATCAAAACAGTAAGATATCATGCCACATAGATATGATAAGGCTTTAATATTAATCTTGATTAATTTCAAATTTCAATAAAAGGAAGCAAAATACAAACACAGACTTACTTGTGGGAACCGCATTTTACCTTTTCTCTTCTATGTGTAAGGTGAACTCACCAGTAGAAAGTATTAAGAAAAGAACTGAGCCCATGGAAATCATTCGAGCAAACTAGATTAACTTTAAAGTGGATCAGCCAGCCATTAGCTCTTTCATCTGTAGGAATACCCACAAGCACTTCCATCCCTAGCTAATAGCTTGTATTTCCTCAGAGAAAAACCATCTGAACCATGCGAACCCTTTCATAATCACTGTCCCATAGAAGCACCAGCTACACTTTCCACTTCAGGGCTCTATGGTTATGCTTTTGTGCCCCTTACAGTACAAGGGTAAGGCCCAAAGCATGTTTAATCCTGGTCTGTGATCAGGGGATGGCCGCAGACAAATTCTCTCAGTAATACACTTCTCTTAGTCTCAATAGGTTGCTGTCAAAGCAAAGGTCTAATCCAAAGGGATCTGTAGGACTAGTGAAATTCGAGGCAGAGTGGTTCGCTCATATGGTTATAGCAACTATTTATTTATCTATTCCAACGGGGTAATCTGGGCAGATTTTCTTAAACAGGACACAGGACAATCATGTGAGCTTATGGTAAAGAACCTTTAAGAACCGAAGACTGCATTTGTAAGGAAAAGAACAGGAGCATTATGCTGAGGATTTTTGTCCTTCATCATTCATTGTTTGCCCATTCATTGAAGGTACGAGGGTTGTTGTGTGAACATTTTGTTGAGGTAGCTTATCCTCACACTTCATCCGTGTGTGAACATTGTGCAATGAATAAGAAAGAAGAAGGAAAACTACGGTGGTGCTGGTGAAGAATATCAAAACGCCTATGGACTGCCAGAAGAACAACCAATCTATCTTGGAAGAAATACAACCGGAAACTAGGATGGTGGGGCTTGTCGCAGGTATTTTGGACATATTAACCTGAAAGACCAGTCCCTGGGAAATGATATCATGCTTGGTCAATTGGTCAGCATAAAAGATGAAGACCATTGAAGAGATGGACTGACACGGTGGCAGCGACAACAGACACAAACATCACCATCGTGAGGATGGTGCGGGGCTGGGACATGTTCTGTTCTGTTGTGCACACCGCTTTTATGAGTTGGGTCCAGCACCCAACAATGACAATAATCTTACCCCTCTACCCTCCGGCCCTGACCTTGTCTGTTCAGATTTATTTTTGTCCCTAAAAAAACACACAAACTGAAAAGAAACATGAATTAAGTCCCCTGAGGATTCCCAAACTTCTGTTTTTGACGGTGTAAATCTAAGAGCATCGAGTTCTTTAAAGAAGGGTTCAAGAGATGACAGCCTCACTTTCAGAAGAGTACAGACCTACATGTAGAATCTGCTGAGAAACAGTAGTGTCATGTGATATTTTTGTTTAATAAAACTTTCAGTGATATCATAACAATACTTTTTGATTTACCGTTGTACATGCTGGTGTCTGGACAGGGACTTGTCTAACCACACAAAATGGGCCTAGGTGCTATGTCTCCACATTGCTGTGGTGGAAGGCAGTACGGGGGAGGTGAGATTTTGTGATACATTTGTCTCTCTGGACTTCTAGACAGAGGGTTGAGACTTGTAAGTATATTTACTGTGTTGCTTTGTGTTGTTGGGAAAGTGCGATTTTTGGCACTAGGCAATATTAAAGTGAATAAATTATATTCAGTTGGTATACAGTAAAAGCATAACCCTTGATAAACTTGACGAGCATAAGTTCAAACAAATGGCACTTCTTCTGGCTGCTTACTCAGGTTTCTGAACAATTAGGTGCCGCTCACAGGAATGTTTTATGCGTTACCTCATGTTTTCAAACCCTTCACTGAATTAAATAAAAAAAAATGGTGAAAAACATTTTTTCCTGTGCCTCATTCCATCTATCCTACCCTGAGTATGCATGTGTACCATATACTATTTATAAGAAATCCATCCTCCATAATAAAAGATGACCAACATTCAATGATTCTGCATGCATTTCTTTAGTAAAAAAAAAAAACCCTTTGCATTATCAAAAATTGTAAAAGAATATGGTAAAATATGACTATTTATTTACATACTTGACTAGGATATAGATCAAACTATGAAAATGGAATGCAACAGCTGAACTCATATGTAGTAACAATTTACCATGGAAGTGATTTGTGTCCCTCAACAGTTGCTTTATGCAAAGCTGCCACTGGGCTTGGGGCAACTGTGGTTTTGGACAAGGTCCTTTGCTGGATATATACCTAGTGAAATGAAGTTTCTCTTATAACATCGTTAGCTTTTATGATGGGTTTTGAGAACAAGTATGCTTTTATTCTCAACTTAGAGACAATTTTTTTTCTTGAGATGTACTTTGCAACATTATTGTATGATTAAAAATAATTACATCCTGGGGCTAGCTTTTTTCTTTGTAAGTCACTTCCATTCCCTTTATATAGATGTCATTAGACTGTTTTCTAATTTATAGGAAGCCACTGTTTACAAAATGCCCTTTTTTTATAAAGTGAATGTATCTGCATAATCATCAATATTAACATTCTATAAATATTTCACATTCCCCCCCCCCCCCCCACCCCCCCCAGTTTCTCCTGTTTTCCCATTAAACACTCCCAACCTCCCTGGCTGTCTAGCATCTGTTTCATCACTCTCATTTTCAGATGAGGGGATGGAGGGTCAGGATCTCTCTTGACTTTCCCTAAGGTCACTCAGACAAGCAGGTGCCAGAGGAAAAGTATCACCACCCCGCTCAACTTGAGGGCAAGATGTGTGCTTTATGCACACCTGTGTCTCCAAGGTCATACCCAAACCTGGGACATAGCAGGTGCTAAGTAAATATGGGCTGGTATGTGGAATGAAGTTGTAAGCTATTATTCTATTTTGGCATTGTAAAGTTCAGTGCTGTTGTAAAACCGTGTGTTACAGCATTAAGGGTTCTGGAGCATTCAATGGCATTGGAAGAAATTCTCTTTTCATTTCAAGCCTATAGGTTAGCTGGTGGGGTCTGTGTCCAGAATGTTCTTTTAGAATGGAAAATGTGGAGCAGACTTGTTAAGAGGGTAACAGTTATACTTGGAACGCTTGCTCCTTCTCTCCAGGAGGACCTATCCATTTTCACGGGTGCGCTTTTTCTGAACAGAATTTAAGCCATTGTCAGTAATTTATATTTTGCTGTGCTTTGAAGTTACCTTCAGGTATAAACAACAATCTTCTGGGCTTTGTTCAACTCAGCTAGCTGTATTTCTGAATATCAAAGAAAATGCTTCGCCCAATCTGAAAACTCTGGTCCCATGAGAGGATCAGGCGATGGTAGTATGTCTAGGGAATGGAATTCTGAATCCAGTTGCCTCTGGTATTGAGGTTAATTCAGGCCTGACAGCTGTTAGGAGTAGCAAAGTAAAAAAATGATAAATGATTCGCAAGACATTATCATGTCATAACAAATAAATACTGGGTTCTAAGTGATACACGCAATACTTGTAAACACTAGTAAAAGTAATTTTCAGCAAGTTTTAAAAAGAACTGAAAATAATTCACTTTTCTGCCCAGTAGCTTCTGTATCACATAGGAGCCCTGTGGCATAGTGCTTACCCACTGGGCAGTGATTCAAAAGGTCTGTGGTTTGAAACCACCACTGTGCTCTGTAAACAGTTACAGGCTGGAAAGCTCACAGTGGCAGTTCTCCCCTGTCCCGTGGGGTCACTTTGAGTCAGCAGTGACTAATGGCAGTGCGTGTTTGTTTTTTCTGTATCACATACTGAAAATGGCCAGCCATAAGCTAAAACCCTTAGCTGAATCGACCGTATCTTCCTGTGATTGAACAGGACCACTAGGTCACATGGTTTGATTTGTGAAAAAACTTCCTTATGATTGTATCAGTTTTAGTTCTCAGTGGACAGTAATGGTAACATAGTGTGTTGCTGTGATGCTGGAAGCTAGGTCATCGGCGTTTCGAATCCCAGCAAGGTCACCCAAAGTGAACAGGTTTCAGTAGAGCTTCTAGACCAAGAACAGACAGGAAGAAGGAATAAGTTGTCCACTTTGGAACAATTAGCTGCTGAAAACCCATGGATAGCATGAAAACATTGTGAGGAACGAAAGGCTAAGCGATTAGAAGCAGAAAGAACATGGTCAGCGATGGCACCAGAAGATGGGCCCTTCAGGTTAGAACGCACTCAAAAGTGTGAAAGTTGGGGACAAAGAGGAAGACTAGTTGCAAAATATGATCTTGGTGACAGAAATTCATAGGAAATACCCTTGTTAAGCAACGCAAATCACAGCAATCTGCATGGACTTCTATAAATGGAATGCACAGAAAATAAGTTGACATTACATCTGTGGGAAGAGATGATGGAGAAGCTCAATGTCAGTGGCTAAAGTGAGGCTAGGACCTGATATGGTCCAGACCATCCTTCGTTCCTATGTAACTTTAGGCTGAAGCTGAAGAAAACCAAAAATCCACGAGAGCCAAAATACAACCTTGAGTCGATCCCACCTGAATTTTGCGAACATCCCAAGAACAGATTTGCTGCATTAAAACACTAATAACAGAAGACTTGACAAGCTGTGGGGTGACCCCAAGAACATCACTTATGAAGCATGCAAAAGGTCATCATAAGAGCGGAAAAAAGAGATCAAAGTGAGTGTCAGAAGAGACTGAAATTTTCTTTTAATCATGAGTAATGAAGATAGAAGAAATGATGAAGTCAAAGAGCTGAATAGAAATTTTCAAAGGGCAGCTGGAAAAGACAGAGTAAAACATCAACGAAATGTACAAAGACTGAGAATTAGAAAACCCAAAAGGAAGAACATAGTCAACACGTTTTACATTGAATGAACTCAAGAAAAAAATTCAAGCCTGGGGTAGCAATAGTGAAAGATTCTATTTGCACAATGTGGAATGATGCAGGGAGCATCAAAAGAAGATGGAAAGGATACACAGAGTCACTGTACCGAGAAAACGAGTTGACATCTTACCATTTCAAGAGGTAGCACATGAGCAAGAATCGATGGTACTGATGGAAGAAGTCCAAGCAGCACTGAAAACATTAGCCAAGATCAAGGTTCTAGGGATTGATGGAATGCCAGTTGAAATGTTTCAATAAGCTGATGAAGCACTGGAAGCCCTCATCATCTATGTCGGGGAATTTGGAAGATAAGCTACTTGACCAACTAGAAAATAATCCATGTTTGTACTCATTTACAGAAAGGTGACTCAACGGACCGCCCACATGATAGAACAATATCATGTGCAAGTAAAACTTTGCTGAAGGTCATCCAACGAGAGTTGCAGCAGTACATTGATAGGGAGCAAGAAGAGAGTCAAGCTGGATTCAGGAAAGGACATGAAAAAGGGATATCATTGTTGACGTCAGCTAGATCTTGGCTGAAAGCAGAGGATATCAGAAAGATGTTTACTTGTGTTTTATTGACTATGCCAAGGCATTCGACTGTGTGGATCATAAGCATCGATAGATTTGAGAAGTGGAATTCCAGAACATTTGATTGTGTTCATAGGAAACTTGTACATGGATCAAGACACAGTTGTATAAGCAGCAGAAGAAAATACTGCTTGCATCCTTTCACTATATTTATTCAATCTGTATGCTAAGCAAATAACTGAGAAGCAGATTATATGAATAATAAGAATGTGGCATCAGGATTAGAGGAAGGCTTCTTAACAAGCTGCAATATGTAAACCTTGTTTGCTGAAGGAGAGGAGGATTTGAAGCACTTGTATGAAGATGAAGGATTGTAGCCTTCAATTGTGGATTACAACTCAATGTAAAGAAACTCAAATCCTTACAACTGGATCAGTAGGTAACGCCATGATAAATGGAGAAAAAGATTGAAGCTGTCAAGGATTTTGCCTTGCTTGGATATACAACAATGCTCATTAAAGTAGCAGGCAAGAGATCAAACAAGGTCTGTTTCAGGGGTTTAGAAGCAAGGATGTTACTTTGAGGACTTGTGTGTCTGACCCAAGCTATGGTATTTTCTTTTTCTTTTTTTAAACTTTATTTTATTTATTTATTTATTTTAAACATTTTATTAGGGGCTCATACAACTGTTATCGCAATCCATACACACATCAATTGTGTAAAGCGCATTTGTACATCATTCTCAAAACATTTTCTCTGCACTTAAACCCCCCGACATTAGGTCCTCATTTTTCCCCTCCCTCCCCGCTCTCCCCTCCCTCATGAGCCCTTGATAGTTAAAGGGAGAATGGGTAGGAAAGAGGGAACCGATTACAAGGAGCTGTGTGTGACCTCCTCCCTGGGGGACAAACAACCAAAAAGTGGGTGAAGGGAGACGTCGGACAGGGCAAGATATGCCATGGTATTTTCGATTGCCTCATATGCATGTGAAAGTTCGACATTGAATAAGGAAGGCCAAACAAGAATCAATCCATTTGAATTAAAATGCTGAGAAAGGACATCAAACGTGCCACGGACTGCCAAAAGGACAGACACATTTGTCTTGGAAGAAGTACAGCCTGAAGGTTTTTTAGAGGCCAGGATGGCAAGACTTCATCTCATGTCCTTTGGACACATTGTCAGGAGAGACCGTCACTGGAGAAAGATATTCTACTTGGTAAAGTAGAAGGGCGGCAAAAAAGAAGGTGGCTCTGGACAATCTGCATTGAGACAGTGGCGACAGCACTGGGCTCAAATATCAGAACCAGTGTGAGGACGGCGCAGAACTGGGCAGTGCTTCCTTCTGTTGCACATACGGTCGTTCTGCGTTAGCACTGACTCGATGGCATCTAACAGCAGCAAATACTGCACTGTAATTTGCTACATGTCAGGCATGCTTTTGTGGAATTTACATATTTTTAGTCACTTTATCGCTGCATATGAAACAAGGAAATTATTTATTTCCCTCTCTTAGGAGAAGCCCTGGAGAGTAGGGTGTGTGTGGGCACAATCTCTGCTTCCGACAGAATAAATGTTCAGGGATTTTTACTAGGGTGGAGTTCATCTAAGTCTATACCATCTGACTCGTAGGGACTCTATAGGGTAGGCAGGGTTAGCTTTAACCTTAGCCTTCCCGAGACTGCAAATCTATACTAGTGTACTCATCTTTATCTCCTTTAAGGATCCTACCAAGATACATGATAAAAGTGAGAATAATGCAATGTAATGAGGGTTTCTGTGACTCTCTGATCTTAGCCCCTTCGACGTCAATTCAAGGCGGGATATTTGAGCAGGGAATCCCTGTGTGCTGCTAGAAATGTTTTTGATATTCCTATGCATTCCTGGCCCAGTCTGTCACTCGTAGGCCATACTCTTCCTCCTCATCTTTCCCTCTTCTGAAGCCATAGCCTTTCCAAGCCCTACTTGCCGCATAGTCACAAACAGTGAGTTACAAATTCCATTAAAGTGCCCTCTTTGGGCTGATTTATTTCCTTTTACAGAACAACAAATATCCACCAGATAACATTATCTTACTTTCCTTGACTGTCTAGGTACCTATGTTCCAACTTTGCTATCTCTGGGTTGAGCTGAAAGAAGCTCTAGTGTCCTAGTAGGTTAAGTATTGGGCTGCTAACCGCAAGGTAAGAGGTTCAAGCCCACCAGTACACTCTGGAAAAAAGAGAGGCTGTCTGCTCCTGCAAAGATCTACAGTCTTGGAAACCCTACAGAGCCTATGGGGGCTCTATGAGTTGGGTTCGATTTGACTAAGTGGCAGTGGGATCGGTTTTGTTTGGCTGACTCGTGCTTTCGGCTTCAGCTTCTGAAGACTGAGATTTTAAGGCTAGCCACTAGGTGGCGGAACAGAATTTACATTACATTCCCCCTGCCCAGGTTTCTGGTAAATAACTGGCCAAGGCAAACTGTGATTTCTCTAGGATTTAATGTGATTAAATATATTTGAAAATCAAGATAGTAAGTTATCAGAAAGGACAAAAACTGCCCAATCTCATAGAAATGAATCATTCTTTATTAAGATTGGTTTCAGAAAAAAAAAAGATTGGTTTCCAACTACAGAAATCTACAAGGAGGGAGAGCATTTTGGGGGCGTGGGGGTGTGTGTGACTTCTGGTCTCTAAGCGTTTTCAAACTCTGATTGCCCTATGGAGAAGCAGTCAATCTTACTTTTTAGTCACAGTTGGCTGAATCAGGTTATAATAACCTGCTGTTCTAATTCTGCTTTGATCCACTCTCTGCCATGGAGTCGATTACCACGCATAAAGCATCCCAAAGGATAGAAGTTGGAAATACCACAAAATCCAGGAACTTTGTAGTAGACTACACAAGTGTCTATGTGTGAATTTAAGCACCAGGCTTTGAAAGGCCCTAGTGAACCATGGCTAGATCAGCGCGAATCGCCAAAAGCAGTTGCCTGGATCTTGCATTGCCCATCAATTCGAATGAAGTGTCTCCTGTTTCCTCGTCTTCTGAGCAATTATCCAGATGGGGCAGGTGGGAAACGGAAAGGCAGCATCCTGTTGTTAGGTTCACCAAGTGTGAAATCCCACGCCATTGCTTAGAGCTCTGTGAGCTAAATAGTAAGTAGTTTGTCCTGGCTGTAAAACGAGGATAGAAACGTCTGTTGTTGTCAGAGTTGCTGGAGAATTAAATGAGAGAAGCAGTTGGTAAGCAGAGTTTACACCAAGCACTCAATGAACAGCAACTGTTATTACGTTTGTGAAGACATATGAACCAGTTTCAAAATGGGGGGTCATGAAGAATCCTTACAGCTCAGGCATTCTTACTCCAGCGGTAACGATTTTACACTCAGTCTTGACAGTGCTTCGATGCCACTTAAAAAAGGTGTATGCCACCGCGTGTGTCGGCCGTGCTGTTGGCATTGAAAGTCCATGTGGGCAGTATGGATAAACTTCATGGGACATTGCCCGTAATATGATTTATATGACACTCACATGACTTGCATTACTTTTGCTAAAGCAGTCTGACACATGGCATTCCACCAATTTGTAAACACGTTTCACAAGGCTAAAAGGAAAGGCGTATCACATACATTTTTAACCTGAATACGATGCAAACTTTTTGCCTGAGTATGATGCAGAGTAAGGAGCCCCGGTGGCTCAGTGGATTACAAGTTGGGCTGCTCACCACAAGCTCAGCAGTTCAATTGCACCTGGTTCCCTGAGGGAGAAAGAGGAGGCTTTCTGTTCCCTGAAGATTTATAGCCTTGGAAAGCCCCCTGCAGGGTCACTCTGAGTCCCAATCGGCCTGAAGGCCGTGAAGAGCAGTATGAAAACGTAGCGTTAAAGCAGCCCACGTAGATTTTGAAAAACTGAAGATTGTTTCGGTTACATGATTCTTTGGTGCTGCATGGCAAACACAACTCCACTTCCAAATGGACGGAGAAACCTCCTTCTGACAATTTTGATTGAAAAGCCAATGTATAAACCTAAGAGATTCCAAGGAGCATCTTAAACTAGGTGCTTATAAATGAAATTATTTTCAAGAACCGGTTAGTAACTACTTCTACAGCTGGGGCTGTCAGCTCCCCATCCTCATGTCAGATTTCGGTCCTCCTCCCTCTCCTCTTTCTTGCTTATGTGACCTTCAAAGAGGTGGAAGGTTCACATCAGGGATCCCCATTTCCAGATGGTGCAGGGTAGAGAAATAGGTAGTGGCGGTGCCTGCACAACATGGCGAATGTAACCAATGTCTCTGGCTTTGTTCAACACGTGTAACGATGAGTACAAGGAAGCTGGAAATGCTCTAGAATGTCACGTGGTGATAGTTGTACAACTCTTTTGGATGTGATTGAATTATTGAATTGTATGACATGTGGAGGAAGTGCTAATAAAACTGTTTTAAAAGACATGGCTTTGTCCATGGAGCTCCCTATACATGGCCTTTCCAAGGCTGCAAATAATTCTGGGACCAGACAGCCCTATCTGTCCTGAAGATGGATGGGTGGGTTTGAACTGCCGACTTGTTAGTAGCCCAGTGCCCAACCCCCAGCACGACCCGGGCTTGTGAAGGACCACAGCCTTGACAATGCCACGAAGCACAGTTCTCCTCAGGACACGCGGCATCACTCTGACTTGGAATCAACTCGACGGCTACTGTGGCTTTGTTTTTAAATGCATCTTTGGTCATCATCCTCATCCTTATGATCTGGTCCCAAGGATCTTCTTTGCTCTGTGAACAGGTCCTGCTTTTCCGTATTTGTGAGTCTCTGCTTAGGGACTTTCGTCTTCTCACCTGGTAGACTCCTGTATTCGTTTCTCAAAGAGGCTGTAACAAAGAACCCACACACTGGGCCCCTAAAACCACTGACATGGATTGTCCCAGTTCTCAAGGCTAGACATATGAATTCGGGGTGTCCACAGTGCTGTGCTGTCTCTGAAGCTGTAGCGGGGCAGAGCCTTCCTTTTCTCTTTCTTCCAGGTTCTGGGGACCCCAGGGATTCTTGAGTTTGTGCGACTTCATTCCACGCTCTACCTTTGCCTTCCTCACAAGGCCATCTTTCATCTGCAGCCGAGCCTTTGCTTTTTTTCCATAAGGACATGAGTCGTGTTGGGTTATGGCCCACCCTCCTCCAGTAGAACCCCATGTAACATCTTCCCAGACCCTATTTCCAAATAAGGTCATGGTCACTTTCAGGGACTGTGCGTTAGGACTTCAACATCTCTTCGGGGGGTTGGGAGTGGGGAATACAACGTAACCCAAATAACCGCTGAGCATCCTTGTAGGCACACATCCCTCCGACACAACATCCCTTGCACATTTTTACCCTGGATATGCTTCAGAAGCAGCACAAGGATCAAGGGGACAGGATCCATGAGATAAAGGTGTCCACAATCCCACCTATTCCCTTCCTTCCTAAGGAAATCACACATCGGTGTCAACTGCAGATTGTGTACACGAACATGAACTTTGAAAGACTCCTCACCTTCTGATTTTCTACTTCACTTGGTTGTAGAAGAAAAATAACTTTGCCATTTAACAGACGTATACCTAGAAACAGCGTCTTTCTGGATGGCACTGCGTCGCCTCATGGAAATGTCAGGAAAGCAAGAAGATAGGAAGACTGAGCCCTCCCCCCAGTCAGAAGTTGCCAATTTTATGTATTTCCAAAAAATATATGTAGAAGCCAAGGAGTGGGGTCGGGGAAAGAACCGTGAGGCTTCAAAACTGCTAACTTCCCAAATCAGAGAGAATCACATTGGGTCCCTGTGGGTCAGAACCGACTCGCTGGCACTTAGCAGCAGCAGCAGCAATGACCTTTGAACTTGGTACCTTTGTTTATGGAAATTAGCTTTTCTCCTTATTTTAAAGGTACTTAAGCAATTCAAAATTTTATGCTCTAACACATGAACTATTCCTTTCTACTTTGTATCACCTGATAATTTGAAAATCTTGCCTTTTACGTCTCCACCAAAATATTGATAGAAATCTAGGACAATATATTACCAAGGAGAAATCTCAGGATACTCACCTAACTTTAAGATTGTAGATATTACTAGATAATATAACTTGGGGAGTGATTTTTGTATAGCCATTCTGCTATCCAACTTCTGCCTCTTCATCTTGTCCATAAGGGCATTGATCATGCACTTCCCCGTCATACATTTCTGTTTGGATTCTCTTTTTTTTCTTTTTCTTTCTCTCTCTCTCTTTCTTTCTTTCTTTCTTCTCTTATATCTTAGGAGATCATATTGAGTTTTCTGGCTTAGGATGCATCAAAATGCAAATATAAGTTGCTTCTCTAACTTGGACCTCTCCCCTGAACTTCAATGTATAAATCAAAATTGCCCCCAATGACATTGCCATCAGAGCCCCTAACATTCATCTCCTAACATTAAAACATGTAAAAACAAAGGTTTGCTTTATACCCATCTCCCCCTCAATCTGCACTTAACTAAGATTTCCCATCCTACAAATGGTGCCTTCCTTTCTTTTGTTGCACAGCCTACATCTTTGAGTCATCCTTGGCCCACTTCCCAACCCCATAGTCACACAATCAAACAGCAAAACTTGTGGACCCTGCCTTTGAACACATCCAATATATGACCGAATCTCAACAATTCTATTGCTGGTTCTAGTCACCATCATTGTTTTAGTGTAACTCCCATTTGGATTCACCGTTGCTTCCTAAGGTCTGCTTCCACACAGCAAGATCGCTGCTGTTACTTTCTTCTCCAAACCCTCAGTGGCTTCCAAGGAAGAAGGAAATGTTGTAGACTTGGATGTGGTGATAATTGTGCAAGTCTTCTTGATATGACTAAAATAAAGATCCTCAGTGGCTTTGTGTCTCAGAGCACAACCACAGCCTCCATGGCCCGACATTTAGTTGCTCCTCTTGGCCCGTCAGCCCTCCTTTTCTGACTACTCTTGTCTTCCCTCCTGCTGTCTCTTCTCCAGCCACTCTGGTCTCCTTGTAGCGTGTTCCCCCAGTTCAGGGCTCCAGCTTGTCGGCCCTTCTGGAATACTCCCTCATCCCCACCCCCACCCCTTCACCAGATTCCCATCTGCATGGCTCATACGCCAATGTCACCGTAGCCTTTCATGATCCATGCTACCCCTCGCTTCAATGTTAGTTGTTGCCCTTGAATTGGTTTTGATGACCCATGTCAGCCTCGTGTGATACAGAGTAGAACAGCTCCATATTTTTCTTTTCTTTTCTTTTTTTTAGTGCAATTTTAATGGAATCAGCTCACCAGGGTTATCTTCTGTGACACTTCTGGGTAGATTAAAACTGCCAACCATCAGTTTAGCCGTAAGAATATATAAGCTGGTCATGCCATTGAAGGACCTCTCATTTCTGTTCAAGCCACTGAGGAGCTTGCTTGATTTTACACATGTTTTACACACACGCGCACACACACACACACACACACACACGCACAATATACATATTCAGCTTTTCTTTTTCTGGAACTATAACTTCATGTATATGAGCATTTATTTCTAAGCTGTTTTCTTTTCAATGGCTGACGCAGAGTGGAGAACATAGGAGGGACTTAATAAATTTGTACTGACTGGATTCATTGAATAGATGAAGCAGGGAGTGTCACACACACTGTTAAATCTTAGGTGAATATATTTACATGTAGAATAATGATGCACATAAAGACAGTTTTAGTAAAATCAACATCATTCAAGAATTAAAAAAGAATGGACTTCTTCCCAGAAAAAATGAAGCTTCTAAATTTAAATCTGGCCACCTTAGAAGTCTAAATCCAAAGCATTTGCAATAGGAAACGTGATTCGGCACGATTCTCTGATTGTCAGGCCAATCCAGAGCTACTCCGGGGCCCGATCTGGCATGTAATGCCAGGGCACGTTCACCAGCGGGAGATGAAGCGCATACTAACAAAGACATAGAGCTGTAGGGTTTAATTATATTTAAATTAATGCAAGAAGAGTCTGAAGAGCTCTTCTTCTCTGACACCAATTAGGAGAGAGAAGCTTCTAAAGAATAAGTCATCTGCCGAAGAGAGACTCGTAACTTATTTGACTCTTTAATTCTATATAAATTCTCCAGGTTATTTTGACTTTGTTAAAACATCATGCAACCCTCCCCACCCCCGACCTCCCCCCGCCCCCGCTCACACATCACAAATGCTGTAGAAGGCAAGAGCCTAGATTCTGCAAAGAAATGGACACAGTTGCCTTTTGATTACTTGTGAGGACCCTTGCCTTGAACAAGTCGACTTGGCTGATGATGCTGAAGTTCACATCAATGGCGAGGGCAGACTGCATTGTAGAGGGCAGGGTCTCCAGCAGATCAGACTCATCTTAGGAAAGATCAACACATGAGTTCACAAAAGCAGACTCCTTCATAAAACAAGTCACTAAGTATAAATAGAAACATTTTCAAAGTCAAGGAAACAAAATGCCAACTCTTTTCGATCAACAGAAGATGCATCTAAGGCTATCTATCAGTTGGACATGCGGACCTAATCACAATAGCGTGAATGTGTCCGTTAAAGAAAAGACATTTCAGTTATGGATGACATATGCATTTCATAATTCTAGAACATATTTTTTGGATAGAATTTAGATATGGTGCCTAATGATCATGGGGCAAAGGCTAGGAATAAACGGGGCCTGAAAGAGGGTCCACTCCTTGCTTTCTGATTCGACTACTTCTCTCCATCGTGTCTGGTGGGTGGCACAAACAGCAAGTGCCACGTGGCATTTGGAAGCTGGCAGAGCTTTTTCATATTTATTATCTTATTTAACCCACACAGCAACCACAGGGGTAGGTATTCATTCAGCTCATTTTGCCAAAAGAAAACAGGAGAAGAAAAATCACGGAAGCTCAGAGAGGCTGTGACTGTGCCTAGTTAGTAGGCAGCTCAGCTGGAATAGAATCCAGGAATAAATGTGCTAAGCGAGTAAATTTGAATCATTGTTGTTTACTTGCTTATGAACTCAGTGATCAATACGAATACTTTAAAGATTTTTCTATATGTGAATTCAGCTGAAATGATAGGCCTGCAGGCTAATCCAATGTTCCATAAGCAAAACTGCCTATTCTTAATATGGAATATGCCAAAGGCTTCCCACTTGATTATTGTTGATATTTGTCTTACATTCAGGAAAATTGCTATTTTGATTTCAATATGGCTTCTAAAGATGAAACTCCTCTGTAAGACAACGGAGTTGCTTGTTTCTGAGGGCTCTGAACCTGCTCTGTAAGCAGCAGTAAAACTCCAGGCAGAGAGGGAAGGGGCCTGCCGTCCGGTGTCTTTTCTCCCCATGAAGTGCCCCTGGCAGGAACTGGAGGAGCTCAAAATAGAGGCTCGGAGCTTGGGTGACTCTGGACTTAGAGAGAAACTCAGAACGTAGGGGTTGGAGTCTCTGACCCGTGGAAGGGAGGTGGGGAATGCGTGCTCTGCAACAGCTAGTGGATCTCTCTTTGCTGTTAGGAACCTTGGCTATTTGAGAATTGCAATTTTCTCTTTGGAGGAAATGACATTTTGGCTTCACGGTGGCATTAATTTCTATTGTCATATGGTAAAGAACAAGCTAAAAGTTGAATTTCATTCTGGTAACTACTAGACCAATCTCTAGTGGTTGCATGTTGGGCTACTAACTGCAGAGTCCGTGGTTTGAAACCACCAGGTCTCCCTTGGGAGACAGATGGGGCGCCCCCCCCCCCCCAGGGGTTACAGTCTCTGAAACTGACAGAGGAAGTTCTAGTCTGTCCTACAGGGTCACTGTGAGTCAGAATCAACTGGATGGCAGGGAGTGATATATGTTTACATCAGCATTTTGGTACTAATAACAGACAAAGAGTCCGGGTGCTACAATGATGAACTACTAAAGGTCGGTAGTGCTAACCCGACCTACCAGCCACTCCAAGGGAGAAAAGAACAGGCAGTGTCCTCCAGTAAAGATGGTAGCCTAAGAAACCCGATGGGGCAGCTCGCTCTCAGTCTTACAGGGTTGTTGGGAATTGGAATAGACTCCACAGCACCGCCACTAGCAAATCATAACCCAAACCAAAGCCATTGCTGTGGAATGGATTCTGTACCCATCGCGACCATACACACCAGGGCAGAACTGCCTCATAGCGTTTCCCAGGTTGCAAATATTTTACAAAGAAGACTGTCACATCTCTCTCCCACAGAGCAGCTGAGGGGTTTAACCACCTGACTTGTTACTTAGCAACCTAGCGCTTGCTCACTGCGCCACCAGGCTCCGTCTTTAATCAAGAATAGACTTCATTATTTCTTCTGGATCTGTTGGAAGCAATCGAACCTGCCAAGGCAGGATGGGAGTGGTCGGAGAGATTGCTCTTCTCTCTGAATGCTGTGATCTGGGAGGGATTGTGATGTTGTGTGAAAGAGGAAGGGTTTTATAGGAGAACTGACGAAGCAGCTGGAGGGGCAGTTCTAGTGCAGGCTTTATGCCTTTGGTCCAATGTCTTCATGAAGAACCTCCATTTCCTCGTGTCTACAAAGAGATTGATAACACACTTTGCCTGATGTCCTCCTCCTCCATCATTTTCTTCGGGAAGATGATATGAACCTGGCATCAGGAGTCACTGAGTAAAATCTGCTCTTTACCTCTCCAGGGTTTTCATATGTCGCATAATATCTTATGCTGGATATGTAAGAAAAAGGATCCCATAGTATAAAATTCATGATTTTAAAGGTCACTGAATTAATGTTATTGTTGCTTGTGGAGTTTAAACAGCTTTTGCTTCTATCGTGCAAATATTTTTTTTATTACATTACAGGGTGTATAGGCTTTGAATCGGTCATTTTCCAGGCCTACCCAGCATTCTTTGAGAGTCCCACGTGTATTCATACCAAATCCGAACCCGGTTCTGCACAGTTTTGATAATGGAGTAGGTGTTCATGTAGGCAATGGTCTGATCCATGCAGACCCGGAAGTTATTCTGATTGGCTCTGGCAGCCCCAATGACATCTCGCATCTAAAACACAAACATGGTCATTCCACACCCAGCAGAAGAATGGGATAAGCTATAAAAAGTTCAGTTGAATTTAACTGTTCTCACATGATCAGTTCTCTTCCAACGCAATGAATGATTTTGAACACATTGATATCGGTTTCTAATTTTACCTTTTCCATAAAACATTGGGAAAAGCCATACCTTCTCACTGTCCCAAGAACGATATAAGGCCCATTTTGCCCATCACATGATGTTCTTGTGAGGACAGCAGTCACCTAAAGCACACACATCTCTTTTGTACATTTGTATAGTACTGCAAAAATGTTAGCTGATAGTTAGAAAACCATATAACTTGTTCTTATACAGGAGTGTGCAATGAAAATTGAGCAATTACCTGGCAGAATGGCGAGTCCCTTTTGGTGAGTCTTGCTTTGAAAGCATCCTTCACAGGTTATCCAGTGTGGATAACAATATAGACTCCATTCATCCTGAAATTGCAACCTCTGTACTTCCCTTTGTGTTGTTTAGACAGATAAACTCAAATCTCATCATGCTTAAGGCAAGTATTCAGCAGAAGTTGAAATGTGCTGAAATTACTGAAGCATCATCTGGTGCTGTGACAAGACTTAAAGAACTGTCAGGTTTAGTTCTGGGATGTTTATAACCCAGCCATAAAAATCCACTCTGGGTTAAAAGCTGATCTTTAAGGGCTCAGCACAAAAAATATGTATAGTTCAACTCTTCCTCTCCCATCGAGGGGGAGAAAGTGGCTGTAAATTTGCCTTGACTGTGGGTTTATAATAGGGAGGAAAAGCAGGGCCATACTTTCACACCTTCAAGACTTTGCTCGTTCATTCTAGAAGCTGAGCTGTTTCTGCTTACAGACAAACTACTCCTTCTTTGAGATTCAGCTCAAGTGACTCTTTTTTTGTGGCATAATCCTCAGTTTCCATCTCCAGAGTTAATGGACTCTTCTAATCATCAGCCGCCTAGGGGAGGTGTTCTATATGCAGTCAAACGGAATATGTCTTTTTGAGTCTCTAATTTACTCCTCAATATTATTCCAAATATCTTTCAGCAGCCTCCATTGCCAGATCCCTTCTTTCCAAGCTCGCTAAATTACCAAGACACTCATAGCTTGGAGACTTAAAACGTTAGTATAGAGTAGGAGCTTGAGTAAACTGTTATGTGTGACACAGAAAGCAATGAAAAGCATTATTGTTCAGTACTGGGTAGTGACAATAATCTGAACATTTATTAGTTTTTCTTCAATAATGTTGACCTGGTGGTGTAGTGGTTACAAGTTGGGCTGTGATATGCAAGGTCACCAGTTCAAAACCATCAGCCACTCCTTGAGAGAAAGATGGGGCTTTCTACTCCTGTAGACATGTACAGTCTCAGAAACTCACAGGGGCAGTTCTACCCTGCCCTATAGGCTTGCTATGAGTTGGCATCATCTCATACTAGTATTATTTTCAATAATGTTGGGTTGTTTTGCAGTGGGGATTGTGGAAGACCTGTGATCCATGATGTGTTTCCAAAGGGCCGAGGAAGTGAGGATGTAAGAAGAGAATGTCTATATGCGTATAAGAGGAAGGGATATCATGGCTTACGTATTATGAACAGGTCCAGGTGTGGTCGTGTGTGTGGTGGTATGAAAAATATCGAATACGTGAACATTTTGTCCCAGGGCCTCTCACTTTTCGTTTGGCTTCTTTCTCCACATGCTGTATTCACTACAGCTCTTGAAGGCCCTAACCTCCATCTTTAGCCTCATCCTCTTCCCTGTGCTCTGGTCCCACATTAATGCGACTTGGTATTTTCCTGTTTGTGTTGAACTCATGTTCACGATCAAGGCACGGTGGTGTGGTGCATATAGCAGCACTTGTAAACTATCCATTTATGTGTAAATCACCTAAAGATCTGGTCCAAATGTAGGTTATTACTCAGTCCATCTCAGCGAAGGTCCGAATTCAACATTTCACGAGTGATGCAGATGCCAATGGACATCCCGTGAGTATACTTGGGGGGCAAGAGAATTAAACTGCGGCTAGAATTTTTTTTTTCAGTCTTGTGAAAATTGCCTTGGATTAAGTAAGTGTTCAATACATTTTAGATATAATAATTCCCATAAGTATTATTATTTATGGCCTTGTAATTTCCTAATTGTACAAACCAACAAAGGAACAAATAAATCTGCTTGGGAGAAGTCCACCAAGAATGCTCCTTAGAGGTAAGGATGGCGCGATACTGCATCTCACATGCTTTGGAAGCATTGTTAGGGGAGACTAGTCCCTGGAGAAGGACATTGTGTTTGGTAAAGCAGAGGGGCAGTGAAAAAGGGGAGGGCCCTGGACAAGATGGACTGACACAGTGGTTGCTACAATGGGCTCAAGCATAAGAATAATTATGAGGATGGTGTAGGACGGGGCAGTGTTATGTTCTGTTCTACACAGGCCGCCATGAGTCAGAATAGACTTGATAGCGCTTAACAACATCAACAACAACAACAACAATGATGCCTCCTAAGTTTTTAAAATCAGAGTTTCCTCATTGAATGAAACATTACATGTGATGTGGCTACACATAGTTGATATAAGAAAATTTATGACGTAATGTGGTTTTTACTCTTTACAGCCAATTGACTTGAATTGGAATTGTCTGTAGGACATCTTCCTACTTCTCAACCAGTGTTACCACAGGTTCCCCATCAATGGATAATTATATCTTATACCATTGTTGACTATGGGATGTCCATCTTCCTGCAGCTCAATTTATTTCAAGTAAAGCCTTCTTTAGAGTTGGTGCCCCTCACCACTCCATCAGCCCGTTCAGACTGGGTTGTCATGTTCCTGGACTAGTTTGCTCTCTTTAATCTGGGCTTTCTACCCCTGGTATCACTGGCTCCAATGTATATTACATGTCAACTAAGAGTTCTTGAATCTCCTTTCTCAAAGTCCTCCCCGACTGATCCTCTTCTTCAGGATCAAATCCAGCGTCTTGCACTTAACATGGAGAGCTCTTAAAACATTTTTACTTTTACCTCCGGCTCTAACTTTGTATGTAGCCATCCTCTCCTGCAGTTGTGCTGTATCTTTTTCTGCTTCCCCAGCACATCTTAGCCTTCATCCCTGCCGTCTTCTCACACCCTGTTCCTCAGCCTGATGGACCGAACAGCTACCAGTAATCCTACTTTCTTTCTGAAAAATATAGTTTCAGTGCATCCTCCTTGATGCATGGGAAGCCTCGTGTTTTCTAAAGTAAGAATTTTTAATCACTCCTCTGTTGCTCACCGTGGCTGTAGAATTTGAATTTTGATTACATATTCGTAAGTAGTTCCAAATGATACAAACAACAGTTTTTATTATCAAAGCTTGTTAAAGCCTGAATTTTAAGCATAGCACAGTAGTATCATGAATAGGAGAACAAATAATTAATCATTTATCTAGTGGGAATAATCATGTCATGATTTAACCAAACTCATCACCCAGCACACAAATCTCAACAACGCTTTGTTGTTCCCTAACATGTGGATTGCAAAGTATCACTCAAAGTACAACTTCTAAAGATGCTGTTCTATAGTATTTTTTCATGTGTATTTGGGAATTCACAAAGATTTGGGGCGATAGCCCTTTCCAATGACAGGAACCTTGTGTTACACTTATGTAGGTACGAGGGCGATTCAAAATATTTAGTGAAAAATGGGATTCGAAAATAATGGAATTTTTCCACAAACTTTTTGAAGCCCTCTAATATTTATTTTACTTTTTTCAGTAGACTGTGATTCCTGGAGAATAAGGGCAAGCAGATGCCGTATTAAACATTGAATAATTAGGTATTAATTATTTGGGACGGCACTTGGCAACCTCTGGCTTTAATGACCTCTGAAGTCACTTTTTAAAGTCACTGACTTAGTAAAAGTATTTGAAGTTTAAATAAATAATAACAATTTTGAGGTGTATGTGTGTGTGTGTGTTTTTAAAGGATGCCCAATTAAGAAGTTAGCTTATAAATTTAACTTTCTTTGGGAGCCCACATTAACTTTAATTGTTGACAGGTCTTCTTAGTGTAATTTGTAACTCGTCTAGATATTCAGTATTCATCGAGATTCTACGCTTGGCTTTGAGAAAATGCAAACGAAAGGGTGGAGATTATTGTAGCCCAGATAGGGAGATGATCAGTAAACCTGGGCAATAGAAGAACAAATGCCGTGCATCGAGAGGCACATGTAACACACTCACATACACGCACTTGGCTCCAGTTTCCACTGAGTCACCTGACAGATTTCATGTTTTGAAAACCGCGAGGCAATGCTGACTGAATTCCCTTTAATTCATTAAAAGAGAAAGGGAATCAGATCGAGTTTGCACAAGATTTCCAAAGCCTTGTTAGCCTTTCAAAAGCCCCAGCGCGCTGCAGCTAGTGGAGGGCCTTTCCACGTACCTGACCAATTAAGCTCGAGAACACGAAGACTCCCAGGAAATAATTCAAGAGCTGAAAAGCAATTTCAAATGTATTTTGTGGTTCTGGAAGGCCCCCGATGGTAATTAAACTCCGAACTGCCCAATAATAGCATCTCAGGTACCTGTGTCAAGAAGAGATACAGTTTGCATTTCACTCTAGCATTGAAATACTGCTCTGCTTGGACTACTGTGCTGAGTTATAACAAACATTCTCCTAATCAACATTTTCTTGGGACGGGCAGCATTGGCAAATACGATGGTGCAATATCAATTTCACAAATATTATCAGATGGCTGAAAAAGAAAACCCACTTGCTGTGAAACAAACCACCCCCAAATGTACTGTAATAACCACCACCATTTTATTAGCCTCATAGTGTTGGGGGCCAGGAGTTTGTGAAATGCCCAGAATCGATAGTGTGTCTGCGCTCCGTGCTGAGGGGGCCCTCTTCTGGGGGAACTTGACCGGGGCTGAGTATCTGGCTCTTTGTTCTTGCCCTTGACTGGGGTTCTCTGTTCTTTTCTACATTCTATTTTCTCAGAATGCCCCGTGGGGTTTCTTCCTTCATATATCTGTGCTGGAGTGGACATGGTTCAAGTGGTGGCTGGCTGGGTATTCCTCCCTGGCCATGCAACTTCTCTGTGTGACTAGCGTGGACTAGCGTGGCGGCCTCAGGGTCAGTGGACATCTTAACATGGCGGTGAGTTCCCTCCAGAGCAGGACCTGTACAGGCAATTCTGAAATTCCACAACATCTTAATCCACTGGCGCTTTCTAGTCATCAAAGTACGCATTAAGGTTAGCCTAGAATGAGGGGGATGGAAATTTGTATCTACCTTTATTGGGGAGCAGACAGAATCTTAGACCATCCTGAAATGACCAAAGTAGTGTTTTGTGGGCATGTTAGAGATCGAATATATTTAGGGGAGATTCTTTGGCACTTCCTGTCCACATGATTATACTGAGGGAAAATAGAGCGGAGGAATATCATCCCTATCTCTCCTGGCCACATTCGATAAGCCCCCTGGCACACGTGGCAGAGGCCAAGGCAAGCGGGACTCCATCAGAACAGGGCATCACTCTAGGGCAGCGGTTCTCAACCTGTGAGTTGTGACCCCTTTGGGGGTTGAATGGTCCTTTCACAGGGATCACCTAACAGGGGTCCTCAAACTTTTAAAACAGGGGGCCAGTTCACTGTCCCTCAGACCTGTTGGAGGACGGACTATGTTTTTTAAAAAAAAAAAACTGTGAACAAATTCCTATGCACACTGCCCACATCTTATTTTGAAGTTAAAAAACAAAGGGGCAAAAACACCCGGTGGGCCGGATAAATGTCCTTGGTGGTCTGCATGTGGCCCATGGGCCATAGTTTGAGGACGCCTGGTTAATACATCCTGCATATCAGATGTTTACATTATGATTCATCATAGTAGCAAACTTACAGTTATGAAGTAGCAACGAAAATAATTTTATGGTTGGGGGTCACCACAACATGAGGAACCGTATTAAAGGGTTGAGGCATTAGGAAGGTTGAGAACCACTGCTCTAGAGTGTAAATTAGTAATCTACATAGTTATTTAGTATCAAAGAAAAGCAAGTTTTATTTCTTTTTAGGGTCATTTTTGTAAATATATGTACCACTCAACTTTTGCCAATTCAACATTTCACAAGTGCAAATTTATTGATGGCAATAACAATTGGCTATACAGTCCTACCCCTATCAATGTAATATTTCCATCACCATCAACCTTCCCGTTCCTGGTAGTAACTGATAGTTATTTTTCTCTATATATATATTTGAATTTTCATGTCTTTTTATATAAGTTAAGTCATACAAATTTGTCCTTTGGTGATGGACTTACTAGTCTGTGCAAGAATTCTATTATCTTTAATTCTGTTTTCCCATGAACTTTCTGAAGTCCACTGTCATTCCCTCAGGATAAAGTCTCCCAGCCCCATCTATATTGTGGCATGTATCAGGACTTCATTTCTCTTACTGGCTGAGTAGCATTCCCTCTTATGGATGCACCACCTTTTATTCCTCCACTCATCTGTTGAAGGGCATTTAGTCTCTTGCTACGTTTTGGCTAGTGTGACTAATGCTGCACGTCGCTGTAGGAGTCTCTGTGTTCAAGTCTTTTGAGTATATACATAGAAGTGGAATTTCTGGGGCGTAGAGTAGTTCAATTTTTAGTTTTATATTTTAGGAACCTCTACACTGTTTGCCACAATGGAAAACATTTTACATTCCATAAACAATGGGCAAGGGTACACATTTTCTCATGTCTTCGCCCACATTTTCTGTTTTGTTTTTGTTTCTTTAAACTTAGCCATTCTACTTGTAGTGAAATGATAATCTCATTTTGGTTTTGATTTGCATCTTCCTGATAGTTAGTGATGTAGCTAGTATCTTTTCATGTGTTTGGTAGCCATTTGAATGTCCTTTGTGGTGACATGGCCCATTTTATGATTGAGAATGTCTTTTTGCTGTTGTGATGGTTTTACATAACCTACTGATATCGAGTATGAGCCTGCTAAGAACAACCCTATAGGATAGGCTATAACTGCCCCATGGGTCTCTGAAGCTGTATATCCTTATAGGATCAGAAAGCCTCACTTTGCTCCCATAGAAGCTGGTGCGTTCAAACTGCTGACCTTGTGTTTAGCAATCCAATGCATAAAGGACCACATCATCAGGGCTCCTATTATTACATGTATTTTAGTTATTATAGAGAGCCACTGAATTTTACTGGTGACTCTCTGGGGTGTTTGGGGACCCTGTGCAATGCTGGGGTGATAGTCATATGTGTTCCCACCTTCTGAGGTGCCCCATGTGCACTGAGAACACAGTTGCATTTGCTAAGATAAGATTAGTCCCAAATAATTGTTTGTGCTTAGAGCAATTTTATCACAATGTTATTGTTATTCTATGCATGTTATATCTCCTTGCCTCATTAATATATAAAGCTGTACTTTGGAAATAAAATTTGCCTTGGGATCATCAGTCCACTGGTCACTCTTTTTCTTCAGGTCGTCCCTCACTTCAGGTCCAGACCTCTGGACGGTGACAGTTATTAGCTGTAATGGTTGGCTGTATGGTTTCCAAAGATAGTTTTCTAGTTAATAGTTTATCTTTTCACATCCAACAAGTCGTTTTTAGTGAATAGAATTTTAAATTTTTTTATGGGATCCTGTGTATGTATTTTGTTGTTTGCTGTTTATACTTTGATAATCTGTTAGAAGCTGGACCCAACAGTACTGCCCTGTCTTTTCTTCTAACAATTTTATGATTTTACTTACCATATATATGAAATGACTTAGTATGACTCTTTTATCCATGTTTTTGAACGTACCAAATGACTGGGCGGAGCCATGCAAATAGGGTGTATGAAACGCTGATAGAAGGTTTTGGTCAATTTTGCCTGATGACCTTCAAGAAAGAGAGCAACTGGTGGAACACATGGGAGCTGAATCTTTGAGAGGGAGGGGCAGTGAAGGCAGTAGGGGCCAGAGAGGCAGCATCAGTTAGAGCCTGACACAGAGCGGAGGGGTAGCGCCGAGACCATGATGCAGAATGGTGAGCTTCCTGGCCCGAGATCACATGGCCAAGAGGGAGACCAGAGAGAGACACAAGCCAGCATGGTTGAGAAGAGGCAGACTGAAGAACTGTTTCTGCAGCATTTTCTAATAGTTAGCTTTCCTAATAAATTCCATGATTGTGAGTCCACCGGCTGTAGTAAGGAATTTTCGAAGTAGAGAAGTAGAGTGCCCTGGGAGGAATGGTTAGTGTCAGAAAAGGGTAAAGAAGGATGGAGGGTGGAGACCTGTCCGATCTATGCCATGCAGCACTTGGCCTTGGGCTGTCATTGAATGAGCTGGCTTCTCCTTTGCCCCGCTGACGCTGGATGAAGTCGGATGTGGTCTCTACTACACCATTTCCTCAGGTCTGTAATCAATTTTCCGTTTATTTTTTGTGTCTGGTGTGAAGAATAGATCGAGTTTCCTTTTCCTCCAGGGGGAAATCTAATTTTGCCAGCATCATTTAATGAAGAGACTCTTCTTTCCCCATCGAATGGACTTAGCAACCTTATTTTAAAAAATCAGCTGACTGAAAATGTCTGAGTTTACGTCTGGACTCTCAGTTTTATTCCATTGGTCTGTAGGTCCGTGGTTATATTAGTAACAGCTTATTTTCATTACTGTGGCTTTAAATTATGTTTCAAAATCAGGAAGAGTGAGTTTTCCAAGTCTGTTCTCTTTCAACATTGATGTAACTGTTCAGGGCCTTACAGAAAGGCATTTAGCCTCATGTGGACTTATACTGACCACTGTGTAAAATAGACAGAAACACTGTCCACCTTACAATTATTGTATGCTCGCGTCCGTTGTTGCAGTTGCTATGTTAGTCTATGTCACGGAGGCTCCTCTTCTTTTTCACTCATCCTCCACGTTTCCAAGGACTGGTCTCTCCTGATCACATCCAAAGACAAAGGTTTGTCATCATCACTTCTAAGGAACATTCTGGCTGTACTTCTTTTCAGATAGATTAATTTGTTCTTTTGGCAGTCCAGGGTTCTTTTAATATTCTTCACCAACATCATAATTCAAAGGCATCAGTTTTTCTGTGATCTTATTCATTGTCCAACTTTCAGATGCATGAGGCAAGTGCAAATACCATAGCTTTGGGCAGGCACACTTTAGTCTTCAAAGCACCAGCCTTGCTTTTCAACCCAAGAAGTCTTATGCAGCGGATTGGCCCAATGCAATGTGCACTCGCATTTGTGCACTTGGCTGCTGCTCCCATGACCATTGACTGGGGATATGAGCAAAATGACTTCCTTGACAACTTCAATCTTTTCTCCAGTAATCATGATGTTGTTGATTGGTGCAGTTGTGTGGAGTTTTGTTTTCTTTCCATTGAGTTTTAATCCATATTGAATATGTAGTCTTTGATCTTCATCCCTAAATGTTCCCAGGCCTCTTCCTTTTCAGCAGGCATCTGCCTATCACAGGTTGTTAATGCGCCTTCCTCCAATCCTGATGTCATGTTGCTCGTATAGCCTAACTTCTGGGATTATTGGCTTAGTGTGAGGAGCCTGGTAGAGTAGTGGTTACACATGTGGCTGCTAACTTAGAAGTTAGCAGTTTGAAGCCACCAGCCACTTCTGAGGAGTCTCAGAAACCTACACGGGTAATCTTACCCTGTTGTATAGGATCACTATACTAGACGGCAGTGAGTAGAGAGATTAAATGTGGTGGAAGGATGCAACCCTGATGTACCTCTTTCCTGATTTGCTCTTAGCTTCTACTCACTCATTGTCATCCACTTGATTCTAACTCTTAGTGACGCCATGGGGCATGATTGTCTCTGTGAGTTTCAGAGACTCTTAAAGAAGTAGACACCCTCACCCGTCTCCCTCCAAGCAGCCAGTAGGTTCAAATGTTGGAGCTCATGGTTAGCAGCTCAATGAGTGCCCCGTTATGCCACCAGGGTGCCCTGCTCTTGATTTAGTACCTTCCCAACGTCCATTGCACTATCTGGGGTGGGCACAGAAGAGCAGCATCTTGGGCAGAATTCTGCCCTAGTCAGGCTTCTAGTTTTCATGCAGGTGTGCCATATATATGGATAGCCCTTTACTGTGTATTACTTTTTGAACAAGTTGGCCTTTTTGACAAAATAGTTATTGTAAATAAACAGTTGGTGTTTCCAAAGGAGGAAACAATTTTAGTTGAATTTCATATTTAAATACAAACAAATTTAAATGGAAATCCCTCATTTTGAAACTTGGTACTCTTTGAAGGGCATGGCTTTTAAGTTTTATTTGATCTTTTTCATCTAATGCTTATAGGAACAGAAAAAAAATTCTCTGAGAGATTTAAAAAGCATGGTACCAAGAGAATAAGAACACTACCTCTCTACAATTTTTCCCCAGTAGATTTTCTTTTACTTCTTGCTACCACAGGAAACTTGGTTCAACTTGAAGAAGCACAAAATTAATTTTATAGTTTGCATTTTGAACTTTTCATATTCCAATTTGCAATTTGCCATTACCTGATTTATTTTGGCCACAGGGACTGGGTCTGTAAGTCTCTTGGAATTAAGGAAATTTGTTGATCCCAATACTAAGAATGGATTTTTCCCTCTGTAAGCCCAATTGCATTACACACATAAGGTTAGTGTCTCCTGCAAGATCATGATAGTGTGGGCATTGTAGTGTTAGTGGAAAACAAACATAAGAATATTTTCATTCTCGTTTTCTTATTTATGGGTATTTAAAAAATAGCGATGAAATGTGAAATTCTGACATGGTTTTCCAGACCTGAAGTGGTAGCCTGGAACTGTTTCTTTTTCAAGGTACTATGTTAATTGGAAGTTTTCTGCCCTGATGATTTGAGGTTTATTTTAGGCTTCTCTTCCCACTCCTGTCTCGCACACAGACAGGCACAGCTGAAGATAAGATTTGTAATTTAATTAGATGGCATCTTATTGATTTTCTAGGATTACCTTAATTAGCCAAGTGTGTCCATCTCTAATATCCACACCACCAATGAGTATATCTTTTCAAGGAGACCCTTTCTACCTGCCTGATTTAATGCCTGAGCTATTGAATAGGTACTCTGAAATCTTAAGGGGAAATGCTTTCAGCATGCTCCGAGTTAAACCAAGTGGAGGTCTGGTGGCACAGTGGGTTATGCATTGTGCCTCTGACCACAAGGTCAGCAAGTCAAAATCACCAGCCACTCCTTGGGAGAAAGAAGAGGCTTTCTATTTCTGAAAAGATCTAGAGTCTCAGAAACCCACAGGGGCATTTCTACTCTTTCCTATAGGTTCATTTGTATCAGAATTGACTACAGGCCAACGGGACAGTTAAAACAAGGATAAGTTTTACATAAAACCATAAAACAAATAGTGTTAAAGTAGAAATTATTTCATTTGAAAAAAAAAAGGTGACATGCAACTTTCCCTCAACGTTTAATTAGGAAAAGGTTAACACACACACACACACTCACACACACACACACACACACACACACACACCCACTGGTGTGCGCTAAGGAGCTTTGGTCCACTGCTGTTTTTGCAAGTTGATTGCCAGCCACTTCTTTCACTAGTTCGATCAGTGTCTGCTATGTATTGGATTATGTTCCCCCAAAATATTGGTTGTAAACCATAACCTCTAAGTATGTGGAAAGGAGCATTGGTGGCACCGTGGGTTATGTATTGGGCTACTAATAACAAGGTTTGCAGTTCAAACCCATCAGTTGCTCCAGGGGAGAGAAAAGAGGCAGTCTGTTCCCATAAAGTTTTACCATCCCTGAAACCCTGGGAAGCAATTTTACTTTGTCCTATAGGGTCAGTATAGGAGCCCTGGTGGCATAGTGGACTATGCACTGAGATGTCCGACACAAGGTTCACATCCACTAACTGCTCCCCAGGAGGAAGATGAGTCTGTCTACGCCCATAAAAGTGTAGTCTCAGAAACCCCAAAGGGCAGCTCGGTCGCTATGAATTACAATCAGCTAGATGATACATCTGTATCTATAGCTATATCTATCTATCTATAGATATATATATACCACAGGTAATAGTATTATATACCATATATATATATATTCTGTGGAGTAATCCCATTTTGGGGATAGGGTGCTTTCTTTGTTATGTTAATGAAGCCTTACCAGTGAAGAATATGTTTTATTCAATTTAATTTTATTATTAGTACCTTTTTATTGGGATATACTTCACAAATCATGCAATTTAATTGTTCAGTTATACTAAGAGGCTTAGTGCAATCGTCGCCACAGTCGATTTCAGAAGGCTTTCTTCTTGTGCTCATTCCCATCACTGCCCCACTTCAGCTGGTCCTCCCGTGCCGTGCCCTTAGGGAACTGTCAGTCTACTCACTGCCTTTACAGATATGCCTCTAAGAAGAGTAGGTGGGTTTTAATACAGAAAACCATTCAAAATAGCTGATGATAGTGAAAAATAATTTATATAGTGTTGGAAATATGCTAATAAAAAGAGTAATTCTAGAGCCATTTATAGGTATTATAGATGTGAGTTAAGTAATTCAATTACTACTCAATTAATGTGAAGTGTATTGTATGAAAAAAATATGTCTAGATTCTAGAGAATAGAGACTCCTTAATAAAACTGTTAATGAATAGGGGAACTTGCATGAAAAAAAAGGAAGTAAGCAAACAAACAAAAACTCAACCACAATGACGAGACAAAACAGAAAGCAAAATCCATTCAGAAAAGCATAAAGTATTAAAAACTGAAACAACTTTAAAATGTGTCAAAAGAGAAAGCAAATGTCAAGGTTCTGCGTTTTAACCTGACTACATTTGCCATCATTGGCAATACTGTCTGTCTGACAGCAAGGCTATTCACATCCCTCGACTGTGGTCAGAAGGAATTCAACAGAGGCTTAATTCATGTGGGGACCCTGCAAATGGATTTTGGGTTTTCACTGTCGTAGATAGCCTACTGCAAACAGGATGCTCACAATTTAAGCTCTGATACCATTTCTTCTTTCAGATTTGGATTTTGTTATTCACAATCCTTGGATCACACAGGCTGGTGTGCTTCTTCCATGTGGACTTGGTTAATGCCTCACTTAGATGGCTGCCTGCCTTAAGACAAACCTTTAAGGTACCAGATGCTGTTCTTTCTGAGCCTGGCACAATCTGGATTCTTCACCACACTTTGTTGTAGCATCCATATATTCAGTGATCTCTTCATAAGGGTGGACAATGAGCAGGGCCATATCATGAGAACTAGTTTTTCTTAGATTGGGGACAGAGCTAAGTGGGACCTCAACATCCATTCTTATATCTATGGATTATATGTGTTTCTGGTTCACTTTAGAGATATCATTACTATTTTATGATATGGCTCATTATAAATCATCCCCCTGGGGCATAAGGGAATTCTATTGAGAGTTTAGTTAATTTAGCCAATGGTATAGAATTTAAAACCCTTTGAAAAAAGGAAATTTTGCAAGTATAGGTTGGCTACTAATACAATGCATTGATTTTGATTTGTACAGATTAAACTCTTAAGTGGCTGGACACTAATTATACAAACAATGGGGTTTGGTGATGGGGGAAACTTTCAATGGCACTCATTCACATGGGCTGAGCCATGTCTACCAGACTAATACGTCATAAGAAAGCCACTAAAACCCTACACTTACAGCCACTGAGTCGGTGCCAGCGCACAGTGATCCTATAGGACAGGGTAGAATTGACCTTGTGAGCTTCGGAGACTGTTACTCTGTAGGAGAGTAGAAAGCCCGTCTTTCTGCCAAGGAATGGCTGGTGGTTTCAAACTGCTGACCTTGTGCTTGGCAAGCTTAACTCATAACCACTGCACCACCAGGGATCCTCTAAGAAAACAAGGAGGGCATTGAAATGGTAAATATATGGTAGTCCCTGGCCACTATCTCTCTGGCCTGTAGGGTGTGTTTTAAACAAATCAATTTTAAAACACAAAAGAAAAGATTTAAGTTTAGGCAAAGAAGCCAACAAACATACAGGCTGCATGGAGCTCCCCAAGCCCACTCACTCTAGGTAGTGTGTCATTCTGTAAGGCATTGTGTCTCTCTTCCTTCGTCCTAGAATTGCTCTTTCCCAAGTCTGCTGTGAGTTGCCCTTGAGAGTTATTCTAGTATTTTCTCTTTCCCAGTAAGGAAATTTCCTTATCGTATTCTTATCGTCATTTCATTGCAGCAGAACATAAGTGATGTCTAGTTCATAGTAGGCCTTGAATCTTCCAAAAGGAACTGTCACTATTGAACAGCCTAGTGGAATTCTGCTGTTATTAAATTCTGATTCTACTGCGCTAAAGTTTTCAAATGATCTCTCTTATTTTTGAGATGCTTACCTACCTAATTGTCAAGTTTAATTTATGAACCTTGTTATTCTCTAAGTGTTTAATTGAGTTAGTAGTAATAGCTGACTCATAAACCCATAAAACCCTTCAGTGGTAAACTAATTAGCCACTGCACCTGCCCTCCAAAGAATTAACATTGCTCATGACTAACAGTCAGTGTTGAAGTTATTAAAAGTTATCTTACCACTCCATTGTGTAAAGCAGAGACTTTTAAACCTTCTGATCATGCCAAGACTGAGAAATGTGCTTCACGGGTCATCCTAGGACACACACACACACACACACACACACACACACACACACACACACACACACAGAATAAATGCTCATGAAATGATACTAGTGGGTTGGATATTGAGCTGCTAACTTCAAGGTCAGCAGACCAAATCCACCAACTACTCGACAGGAGGAAGACGAGGTAATCTGCTCCCATAAAGATTCCGTTTCAGAAACCCTACATCGTGACACTATGAGTATTTTCCAGTAAATGCTACCCTCTTTAGGTGAAAAGCATGACAACTTACTAAAATGTTTCCATCACACCCTAGTGAGCTGTGGAGGAGCTCTGGTGGGGCTTAAGTGTTCTCCGTGAGAGAAAGGTATGGTAGGCTGCTTCTGCGGTGCTTTACAGCCTTGGAAATGGGATGGGGCAATTCTACTCTGTCTTTGAGGGCCTCTCAGAGTTGATATCAACTTGAAGGCAATGGGTTTGAGTTTGGTTGACTTAATGGGTTGTGAAGGATGCCTGGTGGCACAGTGACATAGCACTTGGATGCTAATCAAAAGGTTGGTAAGTAGATCCCACCAGCCTCTCTAAGGGAGACAGATATGGCAGTCTATTCCCAGAAAAGGAGGAAGCACTTCAAAGAGATGGGTTGACACAGGAGCTGCAACAACGGGTTGAACTACACCAATTGTGAGGATGTTGTTGGACTGTGCTGTGTTTCTTTCTCTTATGTGTGTGATCAATATGAGTCAGAACTGAATTAACAGCACCTAACGACAACAACATTTCTATAATGAATTAACAGCACCTAATGACAACAACAATTCTAGGCTTGCAGCCTAGGCAACTCACTTGGGCAGTTATAGTCTATCTAAAAGTATCAGAATGATTTGGAATCAAACAGATGGCACACCAGAACAATAGGTGGCAACCTGCAGCTGGAACAATATTGGTTTAAGAAAACACAAGGAAACCAAAAATTTCAGAGAAATGAACATGCTATATTTTTTTCTAAATGAGAACCTACTTGTTTCCTTCACCATTATACACCCACTTGGTTGTGCCAAATCCTTCATAGGTTGAAGCCCAGTAATAAACACAGGCGTTAATGTGCAGGGTAAACATCAAGTATCCAGTTGTCCGAATGACTCTGTCAAAGACAATGAAATAAAAGTAAGAACACACGTTGTTCCAGAACGCAGCCTATTTACACAGTTTCCTTTTTTGGAAAGTGTCCATCAAATCCCTTTGGCTTAGGTTTGGGACCCGTTAGCTCTCATTAATACTGTACAGGATGATGGTGTTGTACGTTTTCTGACCACTGTGTCTTGACGGTGTGTAAAGAAAGAAAAGGAAAGGAGCCCCTTCTCTTTTCAAAGATGGTCTGAGTCAACTCTGTGAAAGACATGGTCTCTCGGCCAGCTCTTCAGTTCAAGCCCCATCGCATACGCCAGAGGGATGTGAGCGGGGATCTCTGAGAAGCTCATGAGGCTGCATGCTACGCTTACCCATGACTGGAACAAGTGCACGAGCTTTAGGGTAGGGGTGAATTGTGATGAGAGTAAAGTCAACTTGTAGAAGGACGTGCTTCTCCACTGGCTCTGACTGAAATAGGCAGTAAGCTTGATTATTATTATTTCAGCTCTGTATCATCTAAATCTCGAGACTTTCGTATTTTTATTTCACTTTAAAAGCATCCATATCTATAATGATTGGTCTCTACCCTTTGGAGCAAAAAAGAAAGAAGGACGTGAAAGTCTCAAAGAAAAAACGAATTTACAGAACAAATATTCTGCCTCAGCCTGGAGACTTGAAGAATAGATGGTGTCTGTCTACCACCACTGGCCATTCCAATCAGGGCCATAGTAGATGGGCCCTGGTAGCATGGGAGAAAGATGTGGATCAGAAAGTCAGGCTCCTAAAAATTCAAACTGAGACAACACAACAGCAACAAAATGCTATCAAAGTCCCAATAACAACAATTAAAAAACAGAAATGAAAACGGACTCATTAGCCGAGTCGAGACTGGAGGGCTCTGTGAGACAATTGCTTTGAGATGCTCTCCAAACCTTGAAATGAAATGAACCCTCGAGGCCACCTTGTAGCTAAAGAATAGATTGGCTCACAAAATAATGGCTATCATCCATAATTAATGGATGTATTTCTTTTAAACATCACCTGTAGGAGAAAGATGAGATTTTTTACTCCCATAAAGAGTTACAGTCTCAAAAACCCACCGAGGCAGTTGTACTCTGTCCTGTCTGGTCACTATGAGCCAGAATCAATTAGACAGCAGTGAGTGAGTGATATGAGACTGTATGGTAGGCAAGTACTTATTTTAAAACTTTAAAAATGGTGAATTAGGTAAAGGGTTACAGAGCAGATCATCTATTTTACACTCAACAATTCATACACATTTTGTCTCATTCCTCTATTGCAATTCCCTCCCTATACCATCACTTACTGAACTTTTTTTTGTTCTCTGTTTCCATCCCTCCCTCTTTTGAATCCTCTGAAGTTTGTCCTTGGATGGTTGGTTATTCTAACCCGGGGGTGAGTTCATCTCCACACATGAGAGGTGATTAACGGCCGTAGTCTTAGGGGTCCCACCAGCCTGTACCCAACCAGCAAGCCTGATTAATTTTATGATTTTGAGTTTTTCCATAAGTTTCTCCAACTCTATGCAATTCCTTCTAATATGATCTCTTTCAGAGCGCTCGGGAGAGGAAGCCAGGCATCATCTTGTTCTTTTGGTGTCAAGTTTGTGGAGACTGATGTCTGCAGGGTGCACTATTTGACTGCACCAATTGCTTCCATATGTCACTTGATTTTCATCACGTCCCTTTTCTTTGGATGGGCAAGACCAGTAGTTGCACTTCAGGAGGCTGCTCATGAGCTTTTACGATCCCGTTCTCTCTCACCAAAGGAGGATGTCTTTCCACAGTGAGAAAGGCAGAGGACAGAGAAAGTAGATCCATTGAAGCGGAATGACCAGAATGGAAATAATGAGAATGTTCATGCTTTGTGAAGAACGTAAGTAATGTCATTGAAGAATTTGTCTGGAGACTGTTGAATGAGGACCGAAAATGCTGTGCAAACCCTCACTCATACACAAACTATTATGATTAAAACAAGTTTCCCAATCAATTTTAGGACACAAACCTGTGTTTTATATAGCACCCCCCCCAATTCTAAAATTTTCCATTTTTCTTGAAAAAGCCATGCCACGTCTCCAAAACGTTTTCTAAAAATGCTAACTTTTGCTTCTTCTCTCATTCTCAGCCCCCCACAGTACCGGGTTCTACTTTACCTGTAGATATATGCCTTGCCCATCATAGACTCGAGGTGATGATTAAATGCAAAAAATGAGGTATACTATGTAGAAAACAAACAAAAGAAATTCAAAGGTATTAGTCTTATTTAAACAACATTATGTAAAGTAGATCTAATTTATTTATTTATTTTAAAGCCCAGGACCGATTTAGTGGTATTTTCCTCTGTGTCATTTATTTCAGCATAGTGTTGCTACAAGTTGAAATTGACCAGACAACAATTTTAATTTCTTTTTTGCATAGGAAGGTGTTTGGTAAAATTTCAGGGCTCCTTGCTTTATTTCATGTCTATGCTTTAGCTGGTAGCATAGTGGTTACGCATTGGGCTGGTAACCTAAAGGTCAGCAGTTCAAAACTACTCCCTGCCCCGTGGGAGAAAGATGGGGCATTCTATTCCCGTAAAGAATCACCGTCTTGGAAACTCGCAGGGGCAGGTCTGTGCTCTTCTACATGGTCTTTGAGTGAGTATTGACTCAATGGCATTGAGTTTGGTTGATTTTTCTAGCTATAATTTGTAATGCTGGCAGAAAAATTAGTTTTAGAAACATTGTTAAGTTTTTCTTCTTTTTAAAAAGCATATAGTCCAATTTTATTTTACAAGAACTAAAATAGAATCAGGCTGTCCAAAATAACAATAAAACAAGAAAAGTATAATATAGTACATTGAAGCATAAATAGGTGTCAAGCCTTGTTGTGGTACACCAGCATGCTTTTCAAGCAGTTTGCATTAAACATATGTTTATTTCAACATAAGCTAAAGTCCAGTATGTATTAGCATTGGTTGGCTATATTTTACAATATATAGTGATTCAAATGTTTAAGGATTCTATATGCATCTAATCTAAACACGGTTGCTATTTTGATCCAGGTCTTCTGTTCACATCTACTACCACTACTTACATTTTCACTGCTCAGTTGTTGGGGACTCATTCACTTTTCCACTAAAGGAACAGCACAAGTCAGTGGCAAGAGCTGGAAACCAAATCCACTAAACCTACTGACTTCTAGTCAACTCTGACTCATAAAGAGCCTCTAAAGGGTTTCGGAGACTCTAAACTTTTATAGCATCATCTCTCTCCTGCAGACTATCTGGTGGGTTTGGACCAGCAGTCTTCTGGCTGGAAGCCCAATTCTTATTCCATGGTGTCACCAAGGGCTCTTTAAAGAGCTTGAAACCTAGAGCCAAATAGTCACTCCACCCCTACCATTTATTAACTGCATGAACTTGGAAACGTCATTTAACCTGCCTGTATCTGGGCTTCATCATCTGTAAAATGGGGATAAGAAGAGAACACACCTCCAAAAGGGTTGAATGTTTACACAAGTTAATCAAATGCCTAGTGTAGGGCCCGACATAATAGAAAGCACCATAGATGTTTGCTATCATCATGGCCCAAGTTGCTAGGAGTTTTGTCTTTTGAAAAGTGAGGGTTTATTGTATTATTTGCATCACTTTAAAGTTGTATCTACTACTAAACTATATATTACACATCGAGTCATGGAATATAACAGATGGAAGAAATCTGAAACTAATGGATCTCACTGTAATAGAACATTTGACGTTAGAATATAAATGTTGTCATTATTTAATTAAACATATACAGAAATAGCTTGCTTATCCAGAATTTTGGTGTATAAAAAATCTCACAGATATTAAAATGAATATAATTTCAATTATTGGGAACTTGTTTACTGGGTTCCTTAATAGAAGTTTGCCTGAAGGGATGTTTGTAAATTTAACTTAAGGGTTTACTCTAGAGAAATTCAGCACAGTTTTAAAAAGTATGATGAAATATATGCATATACTTAACAACACAATTATTTCAATAATTTCGTTCCAACCTTTCAGCATATATAATTCACTGACATTCATTATTATGCTCATATTTCATCATCCTAATTGGAAACAAGGTTTACTTTTTCATTTGTAACTTGGAGACATAAATAATATTATTTTCCATAAAAAGCTTTGGGAAAACACGACAACCCTATAAGTAAAATGGCTTCACTCAGGGACTATGAAAAGAAGATTGATAGGTATTTCAAGAGAAACCCAGGCGCTGTAGGGTTTGGACACCATCAAAACCCAGTTGCCATCTTCAGCTATTCCATGACTCTGGCTCATGATTGTCTCATGTGGGGCTGATTGCAACTAGGCTTTACTGGGTTTGTAATGACTGATTTTTCTTTTCTTAAAATCATTTTATTGGGGGCTCGTACAACTCTTACCACAATCCATATGTACATCCATTGTGTCAAACACATTTGTACATTTGTTGTCATCATCATTCTCAAAACAGTTGCTTTTCTTCAGCCCTTGATGCCAGCTCCTCATTTTATTCCCTCCCTGTCCCCACCCTCTCTCATGAACCCTTGATAATTTATAAATTATTCTTATTTTGTCATGTCTTGCACTGACTGATGTCTCCCTTCACCCACTTTTCTGTTGTCCATCCCCCAGGGAGGGGGTTATATGTAGATCCTTGTAATTGGTTCTCCCTTTCTACCCCACCTTGCCCTTACCCTCTTGGTATTACTACTCTCATTACTGGTCCTGATGGGTTTATCTGTCCTGGATTCCATGTGTTTCCAGTTCTTATCTGTACCAGTGTACATGCTCTGGTCTAGCCATGTTTATAAGGTAGAATTGGGATCATGATAGTGGGGGGATGAAGCATTGAAGAGCTAGAGGAACGTTGTATGTTTCTACATCTTGCTACACTGCACCCTGACTGGCTGGTTTCCTCCCCGCAACCCTTCTGTAAGGGGATGTCCAGTTGCCTACAGTTGGGTCTTGGGTCCCCAATCTGCACTCCCCCTCATTCACAATGATTTGATTTTTTGTTCTTTGATGCCTGATACCTGATCCTTTCCACACCTCGTGGTCACACAGGCTGGTGTGCTTCTTCCGTGTGGGCTTTGTTGCTTCTGAGCTAGATGGCCGCTTGTTTATCTTCAAGCCTTTAAGACCCCAGGTGCTATATCTTTTGATAGAATGGCTGATTTTTCATGAGGAGAATATCAGGTTTTTCTTCTGAGGCATCTCTGGGTAGACTCAAACATCTAACTTTTTGGCTGGCAGCCATGTTTGTTAACCCTTTACAGCACCCGGAATACAACACCTTGCTGCTGTTGTTAAGTGATGGAAAATTGGTTCTGACTCTTAGCAACTCCATGGCCCCTATACCAGCCTAAAAACTGTTGCTTTCATAATCTCTCTCAAAATCCATTGAAGATACTTAAACATCATGTTTTAAACTTTTTATCAGGTAGTTGAAAAGTCACTTCTTCTTCAAAATGCTTTCTGGCTCTACATGTCCGTCACTTGTTTGAGCCATTCCGCCTTCATGTGAGCTGACCTTATTTGTCTTTGAGACATGGCGGTGTTGCTGAATGTGTATTTCACTGGTGTTGGTGTGTGAGTTAGTTAATTGTGTCAACCTGGCCGATAATCACATGTGGGGCTAATTGAAAGGCGGAGGGATAAATGGGTGGTGAGCTTTGCCTTTCTGGTTCTCGGGTCTCTTGTTTTGTGATAGTTGCACCGGGTGCAGCTGCCTTAGCAGTTCCCTGCTTCAGCTTGCAAGATTGACTTCATACAAGACATCCCCAAGGAGAAGCTACATGGACCTATCCCGATGCAGCCCTGGGTGCTGGAGCAGCCGTGTGGAGACCCCTGCTAGTGCTGAGATGCTTATTCGTTCATTGACTCAG
>NW_022103896.1:52954401-52955962 GCF_000313985.2 Echinops telfairi | reverse complement strand
GTGGTGGTGGTGGTGGTGTGTGTGTGAAGTCCAGTTCTAGACAAAGTTTCTTTCAGCCTAAAAGGTGCCTGGACTCATGCTGCCTGATCATTGAAGGAGTTTGTACTGATTCAGAGGGCGGCTGGGGTAGGATACTTGCTTCCTGATGGGAGTACTTGCAGCCCCAGAGAGCAGCCAGGGGCAGGGTTCCTGGTACTGGCAGGAGTTCCTCCTGGCTTGGAGGGCAGCTGGGTCAAAGACAACTAAACTCAGAAGGATTTGCTTCCTGTCTATGCGTGGCTGGGCTGGATGCCTGTCCCTCTGTTCTGAGGAGCGGGAGAGCATACAGCTCCAGACGCAGAGGTGATGTGCGCCTAGCATCTCATCCACTAAGGTGCACCTCCCACCTGAAGAAGAACAGGGTTCGTGTGGGAGGGGTGTGTGGAGGGTAGCTGCATCTTCTGGGTGTGTGAAGGTGGGGGCTGGCTGTGTTTCTGGTCACCAGGAGGGTGTGGGGAACTAGGGGGAGGATTGCACATTTCTGGTGACCAGTCACTTGTGAACACATGTATTGTCCTGGGCTTATGGAGCTGATTATTAGTTGCTTTGCGATCAAACACTCTTTGAAAAAGTTCAGTCTGTTTGAGCTGTGTCAGGTCGGCAGACAATTTACTTGCCCCATTTGTCTCCTCACTTCCCACTTTTATTTAATTTCTTCTTATTGTTGATATCCAATCTACTTTTCGTTCTTTCCCTTTTAGGCCCACGGTTCTAAGATTATTATCCTTATCTGGTTCATTTGGCCTCTCCTGACTTTGTTGTAAAGGATCAGAGTAGTGTATCTGCCTAATCTGCTATCTAGTTGATAAGTCTGCCTTATCACCGCCTCTTCTAAACCGCATTCAGGCTGTAGTTCTTCTGAGATATATTTGTTCATTCTCTGGCAATCTGTGAGCTAGTCAATATTTTTCACTGACACCATCTCATTCAAATTATTGATTCCTCTGTGGTCTTCCTAATTTAATGTGCCTTCCCCCCCTTTTTTTCTGTGAACACGAAACAATTAAACATACAGTGGCTAGAGTCAGGCAAACCTTAGTCCTCAAAGCAGCATTTTTGCTTTTTAACACCTTGAGATCTTTTACAACAGATTTGCCAAAGTATAATGCAGCTTTTGATTTATTGACTGCTCTTTGATTGCGAATCCAAGTAACACGAACTCGTTGACAACGTCGTATTTTCTCCATCTTGCACGATGTTGCTTGTTGGTCTCGTTAGGAAGACTCTGCTTTCTTTATGTTGAGGCAGCATCCATCGTCACGCTGTAGCTTGTGATCTTCCGCCGAGCCCGGTGCTGCATTTTCCATAGTGTCTAGTCCCTTCCATTATTGCTCCGCTTGCAGAATGAAGACCGGTGATGACAAGGCACAACTCAGATGCACACTTTCCCTCATGTTAAACCACACAGTCTCCTTTTATCCTATTTTAGTGACTGCCTCCTTCTGGCAGGGTCCACATGAGCACAGTTGACTATTGGGGTTGCCTCCGGAAATGACTAGACCAGCCAGTCCTTTTTTTTTTT
>NW_022103896.1:52951356-52953487 GCF_000313985.2 Echinops telfairi | reverse complement strand
TGCATTGAGAGAGTACTTGAGTAGAGACCCAATGTCTATCTGCTATCTTAGTACTAAACCTATAAATATAGATCTATTTCCCCATCATCATAGATAAATGTACATACCTTTATTTAGACCTATATAAATGCCCTTTGCCTCCTAGTTCTTTCCTCTAGTTCCTTTTATTTTCCTCTTTGTTCCAGTGATGGTGCATACCTCTTTTTGTCTTCTTATACTTAATGCATCACCTGATGTTTTCCCCATAGAACCCTTCAGTGTTTCAACAGGAGGTTTGACGTTTTGTTCAGTTTTTTCAACTCGAGAGCTGCCGAGTATTTTCTTCCCTTTTGGTTCTCTGATTTTAGAACCTCACATATTTTATTATATCAGCTCACTTTGCCTCTGGAGCTACCCTTTGGCATCTTTGGTTGAGCTACTTTATTTGACCATTCCTTCTGTTTGCTTTGTGTGTTCTATATTCAGGAACAAGGTTCAGTTTCTTTTGACATAATTTTGGCCTTTTCTTTCTTCCCTCATTTTAAATGACCCTTTGCTTTCTTCGTGTATGTTGTCTTTGATGTCTTTCCACTACATATCTTGTCTTGTGTCATTAACGTTCATTGTGTCAAATCAGATCTAGAGATGGTCTCTAAACTCAAATGAGCTGTATTCAAAGTCATATTTTTGCTTGGTGGGTCTGTTATAATTTTATTTTAACTTCAATTATAACTTGATTACAATCAATTGATTGTTCTGCCACTGGTCTATGGTCTTGTTCTGAAGGAAGATATTGTGTTTTTCATGATTTCTTTTTACAGTTTTGATTCCTGTGTGTTCCATCTGGTGAGGTTCATGTGTAAAATCACCATTTGTACTATTGACAAAATGTATTTCAAATAAATAAGTGATTGTTATTATAAAATTCTGTGATAGGATATCCAGTGTCATTTGTAGTACTAAGGCCACATTTATGACATATGGATCCTTCTTTATTTTCAGTGTTTGCTTTGCAATTATCAGTAATTATCAATAAATCTTGATTGCATGGTTGGTCAATCTCAGACTGAAGAAGGTAGTAAAAATCTTCAATACTTTCATTTTTGACAGTGGTTAGTATACAAATTTGAGTAATAATTGTACTAACTGAACTTCTTTGTAGGTTTATGGATATTATTCTATCGCTGACAGTGCTGTAATTCAGGATAGATCTTGATATGTTCTTTTTTGTCAACGAATGTTATACAATGTCTTTTCAATTTTCCATTATCAGTATGATATGCTAAATGTTTCCTTAATTCAGAATGGTCAATGCCAATCTATTTTAGCTCACTAATACTTATTTCAAGGATCCCTGATGGTAAGTGTTGGGCTGCTAACCACAAGGTCAGCAGTTGAAACCCACAAGCCTCCCTGAGGGAGAAAGAGGAGGCTATCTGTTCCTGTGAAGATTTACGGTCTTGGGAACTCTGCATAGGGTCACTGTGATTTAGAATTGACTTAATGCCGGTGGGTGAATATCTGTTTCATTTTGGACAACTCCCAGTTTTCCTGGATTCATGTTGTACACTCCACATTCTGATTGTTAATGGGTATTTGCAACAGTTTCTTCTAATTTTGAGTTGTGCCATATCAGCTAGTGAAGGTATTGATACCTTTTCTCTATACTTGTCCTTAAAATCAACTCTACTTTGAGGAAGACATTTCCCCAGTTGTATTTTGAGTACTTTACAGCCTGAGAGGTTTACCTTTGGGCACTATCTCAGACAGTGTTCTGTTGCATTTCATAAGCTTCTCATTGGCTGATTTTTCCAGGAAGTAGGTTGCCACGCCCTTCTTTCTAGTCTGTTTTATTCTAGACTCCCGGTAAAAATCTGTTCATAATGAGTGACTGTTGGTATTTTAAATACCAGCTTCCAGAAGGATAGCAACTTACAAACCATCATAGTATGATAAACTGACAGACAAGTGGGATACAAAAATGGGATTGTGAATAGTTGGCATTTTATAAACTCTTATTGTAATATGAGGCAAACTCCAAAATTCATAGGAACTTGGGTATTTATAAAAACAGTTCATTATCACTGCTCACGGATCTCCTCAAAACTTGCATGTGAGGCTATGCATTTAATGGTGGATCACCACTCAACAG
>NW_022103896.1:52948087-52949664 GCF_000313985.2 Echinops telfairi | reverse complement strand
TGTATTTAGAGGTATTAAAACATTTGTATCTTTGATGACAAAAATGAAAATAAATAACTACGTAATACTAATGCCTATCAGTAGATGCAATGATAATTTTTTTATTGTTTTTGACAATTTATAGCATTTATAACAGCAGATAACTGGAGGTCAATTTGGACAAATATTGGTAACTAGGAAAATTGAAATCATTCCAAGGTTTCTATGAGCATAAAAAAGTTAAATTTAATTCTCTTACCTTTAACATCCTATTCGCTCTAAATATCGGATTAAACCCAAAGAAGAGGTAGAAAACATCAAATGGTATTATTGATACAAGATCCAACTGTTGGAAGAGCACATTTCACAGTTATCTTGTGTTCTATGGACATAGAAGGTGACCTGTCACTATGAATTAGTACATGCGTCACACAAAATCACACTGCGTTAGGCATCTATGTTGCCGCTGAACGTTATGTTAGCACTGCGGATAGCTTCATTGGAATGTGGAAAACCATTTATGAGCTGGGTTGCATAATGGCCCCAACAATGACCCCAAACACAATGAAAGTGCCATGTTTACTTATGTCACATACAAGGTTGCCATGAGTAGGAGCCTCAGAAGTGGCAACTAAACACAGCAGATGTTGCAGCCTGTTTTCCATGGATCACCTATGACCTTCATGCATCTGACCTCTCCTTTGGCCAGGCATGCTCTGGAATTTTTGTGGGGTTGTCACACTAACAACTTCAGGTTAACATACATTTAAAAAATTTTTTTAATTTAATTTAATTTTTAAAAATTTTTTATTATTTTTTTAACATACATTTTAATAATGTTTCAAACACGAGTCTCTCGGACTGAAAATCAAGTCAATCCTGAATTTTATTTGAAAGCACTGCACATTCATTACGGTGCTATTCTTTTCTGTTTCAGACAGCTTCTTCAGTGCTCAGAGCGTATGATATTGTTGGTGCTTCGTCCATACTCTTTAATTTTACCTACTGCCTAATTCTACCTACTGGACGCATTTACTATCGGTAAAGTGCTGTGAGCGCATCCACCAGAGACTGTGCAGGTGGAAAGAGGGGAAGGGATGAAATACGCTCCTTTTACAATTAATTAACAGCAGGTATTAAAAGTATTGATGGGAACAGGTGTTGAAAGTATTACTGTCGCTACAATTATATATATATTTATTTACCTACATGTAAATTAATCTAGCTTTCTCATAATGGTGATGGTAAATGACATCACATATACACTTTCCTGATTGCAAAGATAATAAAAAAATTCTTTTATGTAGATAAAATAATGCATTTTCCTTCATCTTCACATGTACTTAAGAAGTAGGATACATTTAAAAAGCCCTTAAGACTATTCAAAGCAATTAAAGGCTTTGTGTAAGGCCACACATATGAAATGGAGAGCTGAGGTAATTAATTGTGTAACGGAATTTTAAAGCTATTGCACAGAAAGAGAACTTTTCATTGAACCAGGTTAGCTGTGATAAACTAATTCCATGTTAAATGTATTGGTTACAAATTGTATTATCTGATAAAACCTCATCTTAACAAGATAGTGATCCTTACAAGAC
>NW_022103896.1:52945511-52947430 GCF_000313985.2 Echinops telfairi | reverse complement strand
GTGAAGTGCCACACTTACTGTCATAGACCTTAAGACAGGTATAAGGCAGGCACTAAGGACATTCAGGGAAGGCATGATGGTACTTGAATACATGAAAATTTTGTTTATAAACAAAAAGTAAACATAAGAATTAATTTAGTCCTGATTCAAGCTCAATAATGTAATGAAGATTTTGGAATGAGCTTTGTGGCACAAAGAATTTTCATCCTTTTCATAGCGTTCATCAGCGTTGAGCTTTGCTGAATATTAACTGTTTGTAAAGAAAATAGGTAGAAGATGCAAAGAATGGAAATATATTTTAGTCATTTCTGATTGCTAATCAGGACATTTAAGGATCTAAACCCAGATTTATATTTTTTAACATTTGAGGCATGCAGTTGACGTTCTTGAAATGGGAGGCTCATGGTCATGGATATGGATTGGATCCTATCAGGTAACCTTAATCTCTGTAATTTCAGTTACAAGAGCTAAACAAAAAAAAGAAGAAAAAAACATTTATAATTATGGGCTAGCAGAACAGTATGATATTGTTATTTGAGGAAAGAAAGATACCATGTTATGCGAATATTTTCTTATTTTTCAATTAGCTCATATGGACAAAATGTTGACCAGATAAGATACAATTTTATAGACTTCTATATTATCATGCTACATTAGAATTTTTACGAAAAAGGCAAAAGTAAACCATTTTGATGTCAGAATTTAAATTTCGGTATTAAATCATTTTGTTCTGCCCAACATAGACCCATATGTTGAATTATACACTTGCACATATAAGGAGATATAGCATGTCATTATTGAGAAACAAAAGCTTTAGGCCGCCCTTCTTCTGATGGAGTCAAGCCTATGTAGTCTAATACAGTGGTGTAGTGGGTTACGAGTTAGGCTGCTCACCACAAGGTGGCAGTTTGAATCCACCAGCTGCTCCTTGGAAGAAAGATGTAAGCACTTAGTGTTGGAAACCCACAGGGATGATTCCTCCCTGCTCTGTAGGGTCATTAGGGGTTGGAATTGAATTGGGGCAGTGGGATTTGTGTGTGTGTGTGTGTGTGTAGTCTACTAAAAGGAGGCCAAGTGGCATAGTGAGTTATTTATTGGACTGCTAACTGCAAGGTCAGCTGTTTGAAACCACTAGCTACGCTGCAGGAGGAAGAGACTTTCTACTTTTGTCAAGATTGCATCTCAGAGACCCACAAAGGGCAGTTCCACCTTCCTGTGGGGTCACTCTGAGTCGGAATGGACTCTGTGGCATTGAATTTGGTTTTGGTTTAGTCTAATAGCATGTTCTCTGTGATTATGAAAGGATGAGGCTTTCCTTACAGAAATCTATGGCTAGAATTTAAAGTCAAAATGGTAGCAGATTACTTGGACGATGTTAGAATTGCTTTTAAGTCACCTACCTGAAATTTTGTGGAACTCCTGTAGTATCTCTTGAGCTCATTTGAGTCCACCTGAAATATATGGCAGTATGTTTATGTTTTATATTAATATTAGCTAACTTCATCAATCAAATAATTCTCACTAGTATTCTTTCTATTGAAAGCCAATTCTTTCTATTGTTTTTTTATCCTCATTAGCCTAAAGCATGCTTCATCCTCTGACATCAAAGACCCAAACTCTCAAAATTTCTCTTTGTTTCTGTTTCCTTTCTGTTATTGTCTTAATGTTTGTCATGGTCAAGTTTTTCATTGCTTGTTGCTCATTGCTCTCTCCTCCATCCTTCCCTCATCCTTATTTCTGAGCCCACGTCAATTTGGGGTTAGTTAGGGCCTGCCACTTCTCTTACTCCATCAAGACCACAGTGCTCAGCCCATCAGGGCCCACCTCATCATCACACCCTATGAATGCTCTATAGTTTCTAGCATTCTATTTACTTCTTTTATGGCCCTGACTGTATTTCGGAACTATGCATCTTATCT
>NW_022103896.1:52941754-52943734 GCF_000313985.2 Echinops telfairi | reverse complement strand
CTCCCTCATGAGCCCTTGATAACTTATAAATTATTATTTTGTCATATCTTGCCCTGTCCGACGTCTCCCTTCACCCACTTTTCTGTTGTCCGTCCCCCAGAGAGGAGGTCATGTATAGATCCTTGTAATCGGTTCCCTCTTTCCAACCCACTCTCCCTCTACCCTCCCAGAATCACCACTGTCACCACTGGTCCTGTAGGGCTCATCCGCCCTGGATTCCCTGTATTTCCAGTAAACGATTTCTCTGCCTTAACTTTTTTTGTCCCCTGTAACTTTTACTCACATACATATACTAAATTGTATGAAGATTTAGTAGGAACTCTATATGCGGGGCTCATTTAATGACTTATTGTGGACCAAATGTGTTACTGAGCCATAGGCTGACCACATACAGGATTTAGTTGGTAGCCTTATAAGTCATATGCTAAGCTGGAGTAGAATTAGTCAACTTCTTCAAAGTTTATAATGGACCAACAGATACATTTCAAGAACTCAGTAGTTAAGTTAAAATATTACCCACGCCCTACACCTAGGAAGAATTGTTTTAACATATTTATCCCATTACTTTTTGTATTGTCTATGATTGAATAAATGTTAATGATACTAAAACTTGCTAGATTAAATGAAAATGCCATTTAGTGATTTTAAAATCCCATTTCTTTGGAGCACTAAATAAATTCAGCATTATTAGCCTTCTGAGAATCTGCATGCTTATTGGTAACAATTAGGTAATTATTTTTAAAATGTCATCCCATTTTATTCATTTTTAAAGCCTCATCATTATGCAGACAACGTTGCATTAGGAGAGGCTTACTTTAGGCAAGGTGTGCTAATTATAGCTCAATCCTTTTTCAACAGATAGTTTTTGAGAAAGCTCTACCCAGGTATTGGATTTACCAATTATTTGCCTCTTCTGATATACAATTCATAAAACCTCCTTATTTACTTATTTATTTTTATTTTTTACAAAATAAAATGCAGCTTTATTATGATGCAGGAAACACCTTCACCGTTAGGGGAGGGGAGGGAATGTCACGCAGCTCCTCAGAGAGACGGGCAAGAGGCAGACACAAACATCTAGCTACAAAATACTCAGTCACAGCACACTCACTGGAATCAGCCTTACGAAAAGGACTTGATTTTGCAAAGAACAGTTAGAAGTGTTTTAAAGAAATTACTATACTCTACACTAGTAGAAAATACATCCTGACTCAAAGGTAATGCTACCAACAGATCCGCTATCCTATGCTGTTAGGGGTTGGGTGCAGCTGAGGTGTCTCTGACCCATGAGAACCATGTGCATGGCAGAAAGCACCCCTGCTCAGTTCTGCACCATTCTCACAATCGCTGTTTGCACCCAGAGCTGCAGCCGGTGTGTCAGCCCACCTCACCTAGGGCCTTCCTCTTCTTTGATGACCTTCTATTAAGCATAATTCTACCAAGTGTAATGTGCTTTTCCTGAAATTCATCCCTCTTGATTACATGTCCAAAGTATTCAAGCAGAAGCCATCCTTGACTCTGACTGCACTTCCAAGATTTATGTTGTTGTTGTTCTTCTGGCAGTCCATGGTACTTTAAATATTCTTCATCAGTATTTTAAAAAATCATTTTATTGGGGACTCGTACAACTCTTATCACAATCTATACATGTATCCATTGTGAGTTAAGCACATTTGTACATTTGTTGCCCTCATCGTTCTCAAAACATTTGCTTTCTGCTTGAGCCCTTGGTTTCAGCTCCTCATCCCCCCCACCACTTCCCCCTCCATCATGAACCCTTGTGTGTTAGTCTGGGTACTTTGAAGAAACAAATCGACAGAAACTCATGTGTAAGAGAGAGTTGCATATAAAGGTTAAATGTGCATCAAGAAAGCATCCCAACCCAGAGCTGCCCAAACCCACAAGTCCAACATTAACCCATATGTCCAGCACCAACGCACAAAGTCCTCTTCCAACTCACAAAACAGACTCTATGATTCC
>NW_022103896.1:52939197-52941172 GCF_000313985.2 Echinops telfairi | reverse complement strand
CAGTGTACATCCTTTGGTCTAGCCAGACTTGTAAGGTAGAATTGGGATCATGATAGTGGGCGGGGGTGGGGAGGAAGCATTTAAGAACTAGAGAAAGTTGTATGTTTCATCGTTGCTACACTGCTCCCTGACTGGCTCGTTTCCTCCCCTAGACCCTTCTCTACGGGGGTGTCCAGTTGCCTACAGTTGGGCTTGGGGCCCCCAATCTGCACTCCCCCTCAATCACAATGATATGTCTTCATCAGTATTACAATTCAAAGGCAACAGTTCTTCTCTGCTCCTCCTTCACATGCATATGAACTGATGGAAAATAGCAAGTCTTAGGTCAAGTGCACCTTAGACCTCACAGGTGCTCTAACAGTTTAAAGGGGTCCTGTGCATCGTATTTTCCTAATGCAATACATAATTTTATTTCTTGACTGTTGCTTCCTTGAGTGTTGAATGTGGATCAGGTGAAATGAAATTCTTGACAACTGCAGTCCTTTCTTCATTTGCCCGGTTGTGAGGGTTTGTGTCTTCTTTCCATTGAGTTGTAATTCACACAGAAGGCTAGATCACCTTGGCTTCTCATAAGTAAGCACTTCAAGCCTCATAATTGTCAGCAGGCCAGGTGTGTCTTTCTCCGATTTCAAGCAGTGTTCTTTATGTAGCCCTGCTTCTTGGAGTATTTGGTTGATAAACAGATTGAATAAGTAGAGTGAAATGATACAACCCTGAGAATATACCTTTCCTAATTTCAAAAACACACTGCTCAAATGACCCTATAACAGTAGCAAAATGACAGTTATGAAGTAGCAATGAAAATAATTTTATGGTTTGGGGGCGTCACCACAACATGAGGAACTGTATGAAAGGGTCGTGGCATTAGATAGGTTGAGAACCCTACAAGTGTAAACGAATTGTGTATATGGATATCTCATATTTAAATAAACCCCACTGAAATTACCAATTTTATTTTTCCTGTTTATAGAGGAAATTACTGGTCCTTGGTTTAAAACTACACCATTTGTTGGTGTAGCGCAATTTTCAGAAGAAAAGGGTTGTAAATAAATGTGGAAACCCTGCAGACATCTCCTGGCTCATTCCATTGTGCCCTTTAGCATCTCAATGAGAACAATCTGCTGTCTTTTCACTTGTCTATCTTCCTTCAAGACCCCCATGGGCTGATCTTTCTAATATCCAGCCCAGGTGCAGTACCTGACAACGATAGGTATTTAATAAATATATGACTGGATACTTCATAATAATATTTTTTCAGTAAAAATACTAAATAAATGAATGACAACTTGGTGGTGGGGGAATGAGGAGGCTTTTTGCTCAGTAAAGAGTCACATTCTTGGAAACCCACAGGGGGCAATCCTGTCCTGCCCTGTAAGGTCTCCATGAGTCAGAATCGACTGGACGGCAGTGAGAGTGAGCACAGCCCAGGAGGCACGGACCTAAAAGTTGGGAAGATCTTCATGGGGAGCACTCGACTTGGATTTAATCTTCGTGCCCATTGTCACTGAGCCCATCGTAACTCACAGGCACCACATAGGTCCAGCAGATCTTCCCTAGCGGGTTTCCAGGCTGTGAGTCTTCGTGGAAGCAGACTTCCCCATCTTTCCTCCATGGAGTGACTGACAGACTTGAACGGCCAGTCCTTCAGGTACCAGGGGAATGCTTTAAACCCTGTGCCACCAAGTCTCCTTATAACGACCTACACTGGATTAAAGAAACGCTACTCTCTCCGACAGAGTTACTATGAGTCAGCGTTTGTACAAACAAAGCAATTAGTTTCTGCTTTATATTTGCAGCTCGTGATGATGCATTTTAAATAGAGCCCATTGAGTATGCTTTTATCGGTTACTTTTCTTGGTTTTAGCACTCCATTGTGCTTAAAAGCCTCTTAGAACATTGAAAATAAAAGTCTCCCCTTACTGATTTTGTCATTTTCCATTTGTCAAACATTGACACCCCCCCCTCCATTTATCCA
>NW_022103896.1:52936142-52938305 GCF_000313985.2 Echinops telfairi | reverse complement strand
CTATCTAACGGGTTTCCGTGCCCCCCAAGAATGGAAATCCTCCATGCTGTCTGAAATGGTAGCCACTCGCCTTGGTGTCAGAGTGGATTAAGTGCTGCTAACCACAAGGTCAGTTGTTTGAACCCAATAGCCACTTCTTTGGAGAAAGATGAAGCTTTCTGCTCTAATAAGCATTGACGGCCTTCGGAACCCTAGAGGGGAGTTCTGTTCCGTTCCATGGGTTTGCTATCAGGCAGAATTGACTCAATGGTATTGGGTTCGGTTTTTGGTTTGGTTTAGTCACACGTGATTATTGAGCATTGGAAATATTGATAGTGTGACTGAGTAAACTGCATTTTTTAAGTGTTATTCAATTTTAATTACCTAAATTTGCAGCTAATTGCCTTTACATTTAAATTTGTATGGATACATGTAGCTAATTGCCACCCTATTAAAAATATGGAGAGACTGCATCAACTGAAAAAATTATGACACTTTGCTCTTTTATGTAAACTGGGTTTTCCCAAAGCATCCAAGTCGAACATTCTGGAATTGATTTCTACATGTAAACTGGGTTTTCCCCAAGCATCCAAGTCCAACATTCTGGAATTGATTTCTATTGTGTAGGCACAGTGCTTAATGATAAACTTACAATGACAAACCAGACAGTCTGTTCAAAAAACTTACAGCCTAGTGCTTCCTCACCACACGAGCCAGCCAAATGAGAGACTCTAATGAATGAAATAATACCTGCCTTATTAAAAAAATATTAAGGGGAATGGCAGGCTGTAATGTGTATGGAAACAACTGCTTCATAGATGGGCTTAATTACTATAGGAATACATGAAATTCCTTATCCCTTTTTACAATGATAAACTACACAATATTTACTTAAAATATGTATAAGGCTTTAATATTTTAGACTTGGTGTTATTTTTGTACTCTCAATTATTGTCAAGTTCAGAAATACCAGCTTCACCAGACTAATCTAATTTTTATATGCAAGGGTTTTGGAATCAGACAGACTTGGTCTTGAAGCCTGACTGCTACTTTTCAAGTTTTGTGCTTTGGGAAAATCACCTCTCCTTCCCTCCCTCCAAACCTTGATTTCCTCACGGGTAAGCAGGGGCTACTGAGAAGGTACTTCTCCTGTTGGTCTTGGCTGCCATCTAGTCCCGGTCACCCCATGCGTGCAGACGAGAGTCCCTCCCTAGGGTTTCTGAGGCTGTGACCCTTCAGACAAACAGCCAGGCCTGTCTTTCCAGGTGCCTCTGGTTGTATTGGGAACCAACCCAGGGATGCCACATTCCTCAGCTCCTCGTGGTGTGGTTGGAAGGATTGACTGGCACACTGAGAAGAAATGAGCTGGTACAAGAATGATGGTTATAACTTCCAAGGTGATTTCAACCTATAGGACAGAATGGAAATGCCCCAGAACGTTTCCAACGCTGTAAATCTTTGCAGGAGCTGACTGCCACTCCTTTGGAGGGGTAGGTGGGCTCTAACCCCTGGCCTTTTGGTTAACAGCCAGGCACTAACTACAGCACCACCAGCGCTCCATAAGAATAACAACTGACATTTAATACACAGATACTATGCTCCAGACAGGGTCACAAGGACTTTCCATGAGTTAACTCTTCGATTAACATTATGAGCAAGATATTATTATTATTCTCATTTCAAAGATGCGGAAACTAAGGCACAAGGAGATGGGTGGCCTCCGGTACATCATGCGCACTCAGTGTTGCTTTCATGATTTTTGTTATCACTGATGGTTTCCTGTGGGTAGAGGCCCCCTATGCGGAGACAATCAGTGAATCACTAATCAAGACAATTGGCTAGAATTTTGGTAATACAGTCTGATGTTATTGATTTGTCAGTTTTCAATTCTCTCCCACTGTACTTACTATTATTTCTCCTCCTCTTACAAACTGGAGCCTGGGCTGGACCAATAGCATATCACAAAGGTAGACGGTATCGCACACGATGTCTGTAATGAGCCAGTAGTGCATGTTGTCTGCTGTTTGATATGGGAAGACAATGCGCAGTGGGATAAGCCAGCAGTTCCAGTTGTAGGCAATGGTGACAAGGAGGAGCCACAGGAGATAGACTCGATCTGAAAAGACAGCAGCTGAAGTCAGCTAAGTGACATCCAACAAACATTAAAAGAATTGTCTTGTGTAG
>NW_022103896.1:52933185-52935579 GCF_000313985.2 Echinops telfairi | reverse complement strand
ACACACACACACACACATTATAATCTATACTTTTTTGGTGTAGTGTACCTATTGCTGAGAGCTTTAGTGCCTTCTTTTTAAAGGTAATTAATGGCAGGACAGTCCTGAAGTGCCTTTGAAATATAGGCACTAGTCTTTTGTCTCTCATATTCACTAAAACCCCCAAACAAAAAACCAATTCACTGCCATCAATTCAGTGCCACTCATGGTGACCCTATCGGACAGTGTAGAACTGCCTCTGTGGGTTTTTGAAGCTGTACATATTTACTGTACAAGAAAGCCTCATCGTTCCCCTGTGGGGCAACTGGTTTGTCTTGTGGTTGGCACTGTTTGTCTTGTGGTTAGCAGCACACTGTGTGACCCACGGTCTTAGTAGGGCTCCTTCACCCTCAGCAGAGAGAGGCAAACAAGGCTTTGCTATCATGTAGTCAGATTCTGTTTTCTAGATAGACTTAGAATGTGGGCTAAGCAAATCAAATAGAAGTCACCTCTGACTTTGAGGCTTAGTGTCAGCCAGCCCTCCCACTGGGACAGTCCCCACATTGATGTTACCTGTGTATGAGTCTATGCTTTTTGCGAGCCCAATTTGCTTTAGGTAGCCGGTCAGGGGCAACTTCTGGAATTTGCAGCACAGCACGTTGTACTCACGTTCTTCTGTGAGCTTAGCGCCACTGTCATGTGCTGATGCTCCTGCTTGGGGCTTTGCTTGATATGGAAGAAAAGGAGAGAGAAAAATGTCAGAGATTAGATATCATTTATTATGCATGGTTTTTGATTTTGAACATTCTATTCTGTGTTTTATCAAGGTTATGTGCCTAAGGCTGAGTTGAAAGCGGTCATTGACTCAGGGCAGGGTCGCGGCCGTCAGTTTCACTCTTAAGAGCAGAGCCTTCTGGAGTTTTTCTTAAAGAGGTATTTCCAAGCCCTGAAGTGGTCGGCGCATCTCCTCAATAACAGAGTCAAAGCCGATAAAGGGAGCAGATTTGTGTCCATTGTGCAATTAAACTTTCTCGTCCTGCAGATCTGGTTGCATCCTGTTTTCTTCAGTCCAATTCTATTCCAGCTCATTACGTTTGTGTAAGGATCACTTAGCTTAGGGAGCAGAGAGCTAGGATTTCTTGAAGTCAGTTATTTAAGAAACTTCTCTCCATGGCGGCATATGAGAAAAAAATCTTCATGGCACTGGAGAGAGTTACATTCAGGAAGACGATACTGGAATTTGGGAATGTGCAGCAGTATTCAGCTCAGACTTTCAATGACGTCCCTGAAAGGAGCTACCAAGGAGGTATTTTAGAGACAAACTTGATTCCCCATATTTTGGAACACAGCTGGAGTCCCTGCTCTGGGTTGACACAAGATGGAACCATGCATCAGACCAGTCCACAGGCTTTTATTTTTCGCATCAGCCCAGGAGTGAGATTCAGCCGCTTTGCACCAGCCCATCAGAACCGATACCCAATTTTTGGTTTAGTTCTGGGTACTGATTGCTAAGATAGCACTTGTAACCAGGGTTCTCTCAAATGTAAATGGCTAGCCCACCAAGTGTGGAACTCACAAATTTACATTTTTTTTAATGTTCATCTGTCCAACAGCAGATTCTCAGCTCTATAGTAATTTTCATTCCTTCCATAGGTATAAAAAATCAGATGGAACTATGCTTATACTATTTATACATTTCATAAAATTCATTATACTTTTGATGAAATACTTCATTTTTAACCCTTTGCATTCATTACTTCAGTAAACACAACATAAATAACATGAAGAGAAAAGCTGACAACCAGACGGTGATTTGATGTTAACTTCGTCTCAGCTTTGTCTCACACCCCAAATTCCCACAACATGTGATGAGTGAATTATGCAATTCTTGAAAGTGTTCAGGGAGCTAAAATATTAAACTTAAAACAGTCATTAGGGCAGCGAACCAGTTGTTAGATTATTTGAATCCCATCATTTTGGTCAGCCTCACACATAATCTTTAAATTATAGGTAAGTAAAGCTAAAACATTTCCTTTCAATATATCTTTAAGAAACTATAATGATCCTTTTGGTGATTTTTACTTACAAAGAAACTTCTATCCAATGCATAGTTTCTTTCACAAATCCAGCTTTCTACACGCAGCTTTATAAGGAGACTTCAACTCCATCCCATGTATACAACGATTTTATTATTATTTATCTAGTATTTAATACCTATTGTAATAATAGATAAATCAAAATTAAAATTCTATTTATATGGAATGGAGTTGAAGATTTCCTTAGGATGTTATATATCTGAATATGGATTTGTGAAATAACTATCTATTACTAAACAAATATCCACCAGCTAATCTATGGGAGAAAGATGAGGTGGCTGCTTCCTTAAAGGGTGACCGTCCCAGATACCCAAGTTAT
>NW_022103896.1:52921085-52931939 GCF_000313985.2 Echinops telfairi | reverse complement strand
GTACAATTGCTGCCACAATCAGTTTGGAAACATTCTTTCCTTGCTGAGCTCCTTGACGTTAGCTCCCTGTAGTCTTAACGGCAACAGGTGGCGAGGCTTCCTTTGGTTTTCCTTTCCCTTCCTGCACCTCTGGTTGGTTCGAACCACCAACCTATCACTGAGCTGCTGAGTGCAAACCACTTGTGCCAGCCAAGGACTTCAATATAGACTACTTGTACCTCAATCATTGAACCAAAAAGAGTTTAAGCTTATATAAAAACCCCAGGCTACTCCTTGTGTATACAATTGAGCCAAGGACATCAAGACCCGTCACATAGAGGATGAACAATGGGCAACTACCCAGACCGTGATCTTGGATCTTGCTTTTGGGAAAACTCAAACTAAGAACATCTTAAAGTAAAAATTCTCTCGTAACACCCTTTCCCCATCGTACTTTGAGGTACGATGCTTACCAGTTTGGGGGCTGCCTTCTGGTGAGGATACATCTCCCTCTACCAGCTTTCTCTTGTAGAGGGCTGTTCTTTGATGCATTCTTTTCACCACATTGTGTAGCTGAGCGTCAGCATAGTCACTTATAACTGGAGCTCTGGGTGGGAATGGGTACAGAGAAGGGTTTATGAGGAGTTGCCTAAGGGAAAAGGATTTGGTTGTTCACTTACATTATAGACCCACAGCTTTTAATTGCCCTTAAATGTCATTCGATAGAACAATCCACTATTTCTGATGGAAATAGTGCTCGTGAAAGATAGATGTGACATTGAAAAATACTTGATCATATAGGATCGTGGTCTGTATCCTGCTATCAAAGTGCATTACTGGAAGAAAAAAAACACACAACTATAGTTGATATGGTAGCCAGAAATCGAATGGCCCCCAAGACATCTTGTACACACCCTGCATAATCCTGGGGACTGGGAATGGGATGGATTTTACTCTCACATTGTCGTTGTAAGCTATTGTTGAGTTTCCCATATTCATCACGAGTCGATACACAACAGGATGTAATGCTGCCCAGTTCTGTGCTAGCCCTAGGATCAGCTGGGGATTGGACTGTAATGAGCTACAGTTTTTACTGGCTGAAATTTAAAGTAGATTTTCCCCATTTTTCTTTCTAGTCTGTCTTAGTGTGGAAGCTTTGCTGAAATCTGTTCAGTATCATAACACTCAAGCTTTTACTGACGGGCAGGTGGTGGTTGTGCAGGAGCCAAGTCTGGATCTTGAACAGGAAAGGCAAGCATTCTACCACTGCCCTGTCTCTCCATAATGTGTTTTGTTAGAGGGCACACTTGACTGCCAGAAAAGGAGCTTTTCCAGGTGTGTCTGATCTAATCCAGGAAGCCTGTTAAAAGCAGAAAGTGGCTCCAGTTGATGACGAAGGATCTAAACCAGAGATTTGAGGCACAAAGGGATTTCACTCTCGATCTGTTCTCCACCGCCAACTCCAAAGAAGGAGGCGACCATGTGTCAAGAGCCACGCGAAGCCCCAGGAATGGAGAGTGGTCAGTCAGCAGAGTAACTAGATGCTCAGCCTGCAAGGACAGAAACGGAATTCTGCCAGTCATCTGAATGAATTTGGAAGCAATTTCTTCCCCAGAGCTTCTAGAGCAGTTTGGTTGACACCTTGATTTTAGCCTTGTGAAACCTCAGAGAGCTCAGGTTAGCTCAGACATCTAGAAAATTATGAGATAATGAGCATTTTTCTTGACCTGTTACATTTGTGATCATTTATTGCAGAGAAATAGAATATCTGCAACTTGTGTGTTTTAATGGACTTTCCTTTTAGAAACCTTAAAAACAGACTTGTGCACAGTACAGAGTTAACCCTGGCGTACTTCCTAGAATTCCAGCTTCTTCCCAGCTTCGCCTCACAACTCCCATGCTCTGCCTTCCCTCCAAGGCTGGACACAGTGTGCACAGACCCAGGTGGCCTCTATTCCTCATATTTCCTCACAGTCAGAGTTGCCCTTTCCTTCTCACTTCCAATTGGAGTCTTGAAGTATACATTGGAATTGGGTCAACTGGCGATCCCATTGAAGGGAAACCCTAGGATGCAGGTAACACACATGAACATAACACATCTATCCTTGTTTACAGATTCCCAGACCATTGTGGTCTTTCTCTCTTCCCCTCTTAGAAGTATTATTTACTTTGTATTCCACTGCAAGCTAAGGGGAGTGAATGTGGAGTATTAAGCAAAGGAAGGGGATGAGCATGAAGTGTGTGTTCCAGAGAAGTTTCAGGGTGGTAGATGGGTTGAAGATGTGTCTATAAAACACGGGGATGAGGCAAGATGTTTTTCTCACAGGCTCAGTTTGGGCCGATGAAATAAATAGAGTGGAATTAAAGCAGGATTTTGAAGGCAGAACTCACTTAAGTTGAGTCCCTTTCTGCAGTTTTTGGATAAATGCAAATAAAGAATCAAAAGAATAATTCCTACATTCATGAAGATGACATTAATAGAAATAGAAATTCAGAAAGCATGTATTTCTATCTGGAAGTACATGGAAAAAGATGAGACTTTTTGTATATTCAATTCGAGGTGTTTATAGGACCTTTGGGAAAATATTCTGTTTGTGATACTCAGGAGACATTCTGAAATATAGGTTTTCTGCTAAGATCTTGTCAGTCTTCAAGGTAGATGGAATCTTTGAAGCCACGTGTGTGGATGCAATCATCATAGACTGAAATTTTCAAGGTGAAGATCTATGTCTTATCTTTATGGTCAACCGAGTCTTGGACAAGGCATCTTTCTAATAAATGCTTGCTGAATAAACAAACCACTAGTTCTAACCTTTTCTTTGACCTTATTTGATGTGCCTCAATGCTCTTTAAAGCAAATCTATAGGAAGTGAGGTTGAGGGTTTTTGGATCATTAACTGTAAGGTCAGGATATTCATATTGTCAAAATGGGTGAATAAATCCCTCAGGACATATTTCTTATTTTCTTAAATGTCTATAAGCCCTAATTGACATTATGATCGCCACTTTATAATACCAATTTTTACTGTGCAAACCTACCTCTTGGTCAAAATGCTGGTAATCCTAGTAGAGAGCATATAAGCATTCCAAATACATACATAATTCACATCTGTATGTATTTCACTTACCATAACATTTTATTTTATATTAGCTAGCTCCTAATATGCTACTTTGCTTCATCTTTATTTCCTCCCCACTTCTTTTTGAGAGAAATCCTTGCTCTTTTTCCAGCTTAAACACACTTATGGTATAAATGCATTTTTTTCTGTAGATAATTTGGTGAATAACAGAAGAAGACAAATTGAGTTGAATAAATATTTATTTCATGAACTAGGCACAGAAAAATATGAGTGGAAGAAAACAATAAATGTCTCTTAAATAATATTCATTTGATCTATATTTGATGTTTCTAGGTTTCATTACCAATTGTATAACTTTAAAGAATTGTAAAGTTGTCAAGGATTTCATCTTACTTGGATCCACAATCAACACACAAACGATCAACAACCAAGTAGTATATTATGTAGTACATTTGGGACATCTGCTGCAAAAGACCTCTGCACATTGTTAGCAAGCAAAGATGTCACTTTGGGGACTGAGGTGTGCTTGGCTCAAGTCTTAGAATTTTCTCTAGCCTCATATGCATGCTAAAGGAGGACAGCAAACAAGAAAGACGGAAGATTTGAGCTTGACATTGCCTTGATGATCCTCTAAGAAAGGTCGACTCCACCCTGCACTATATGGTTCATCGTGCATGTTCAACAGTTTCTTTTCAACCCTTGGTGACCCAGGCCCCATACTATAGGCTACCTGGACTTTAGAGATGCTGTGCTCTTGAAGTAAACAGCATACTACATAGGCCACATCAAAAAGTTATGAGCCATAAAACCTACTTAGTGAACCGACTTTACTTTAAAAACATCTGTTGTAGGTGACTGGATCCTGCTTAAGAAAACAATGAGTGTTACACATGTGACAATAACACTCCTTCACTGCAGCAGAACTATAGCTATAAAACTAAGTCATGTCTTTGAAAACTAAGACAATAAAATAAGCAAACAATTACAAGGTATCAAATATGTCAAGGTGATTAAAGGAACTAATAGACTTCTCTGGACTTAAAGCTTTAATGATCTAGGGCAGTGGTTCTCAACCTGTGGGTCGTGACCCCTTTGGGGGGTTGAACAACCTTTTCACAAGTGTCGCCCGATTCATAACAGTAGCAAAATTACAGTTATGAAGTAGCAACAAAAATAATTTGATGGTTGGGGGTCACCACCACATGAGGAAGTGTATGAAAGGGTCGCGACCTTAGGGAGATTTAGAACCACTGGTCTAGGGAAAGAAGAAGAACGCGGCTGAATTAAGGTTGTGGAATTGAATGTCATTGGACTTTGGATCTAACCTCTTGCTTTTGAGGTTGCCCAATACTCACTAACCCAAGACTGGCACATATTTGACACCTTGTAATTGTTTATTTTATTGTCTTAGTTTTCAAAGACATGACTTAGTTTTATAGCTATAGTTCTGCCGCAGTGAAGGAGTGTTATTGTCACATGTGTAACACTCATTGTTTTCTTAAGCAGGATCCAGTCACTTAAATTTTCACATGTATAAGTGAACATTCACGTATTTAATCTAAAAATCTTTTCCATATATCAATATTCCTTCTATATGAACAGTTTTCTAAATTTCATACTAGTGGCTAATTTAATGACATTACTAGAATTACTAAAGGCACCGTGGATGTCACATATATTGTCACTCAAAGAGCTGATAATGCTGCCACTAAAATGGAACACACACACACATGTCTTAGATATATGAATGGAATTTGATCTCACACTTAACCTTAAGCCCTAACCTATGGACAATCTTATGACGTGGTCCCATTCACTATTTACCTTCAAGAAGGGACCACTGAAGATATGAGTGCTGTAGCAAAGTGGGGTAAAGAAATCAGACGGTGCCCAACTATCAGGAAAATAGCTTTGAGAATCTTTTTTAAGCAGCAGATGTCTTATAATAAGCAGCCATCTAAGTGAGGTGTGAGCTAAACTCACATGGAAGAAGCACATCAGCCTGGGTGATCCACAGATTGTAAATAACAAAATATCATGGGACTTTTCATGGGAGAGAAATGAATTAGAACTTAAATTCTGAGCACCCAGTTTACAGAGGCACTGGTAGACCAAAGTGGATGTCAGAAGAAACTCTGAACTTTTCTCTTAAGAGTAGAGTAGCTAAGTCACATGGAAGAAAGAATGAAATAAAAAAGCTGAACAGAATACTTCAAAGGGCAGCTTAAGAAGAAAAAGTAAAGTATTATAATGAAATGTGCAAAGACCTAGAGTTAGAAAACTAAAAAGAACATGCGCAGTGTATCTTAAACTGAAAGAGCTAAAGGAAAATTGAAGCCTCAAGTTGCTACATTGAAAGATTCTATGGGCAAAGTATTGAATGATGATGGAAACAAAACACGGAGTCACTGTACCAAAAACAACTAGTTGGTATTCAACCATTTCATAAGGTAGCATATGGGCAAGAACAAATAGTACAAAAGAAAGGAGTCCAAGCTTCACTGAGAGCATTAGTCCAAAACAAGACTCCAGGCCTTGATGGAATACAAATTGAAATGTTTCAACAAGCTGATGGAGCCCTGGAAGCACTCACTCATCTATGTCAAGAAATTTGTAAGACACCTACTTGGCCAACTGATTGGAAGAGATCTATATTTGTACTCACTCCAAAGAGAGGTGACCCAATTGAATGCTCAGATTACAAGTAAAATTTTGTTGAAGATCATACTGCTGCAATAGTTGAAGCAGTAGACCGACAAGTTCAGGCCGGATTCAGCAGATACAGAACAAGGGATATCATTGCTGATGTCAGATGAATCTTAACTGAGAATTGCAGAAAGATGTTTACTTGTGTTTTATTGACTAGGCCAAGGTATGTGACCCTGTAGATCATGACAAACTATGGGTAACCGTAAAAAGAATGAGAATTTAAAGATACTTCATTATGGTTATGAATAATCCGTATATTGAGGAAGAGGCAGTGGCAAGAACAGAGCAAGGGAATATGGCGTGGTTTAAATCAGGAAAAGTGTGTGTCAATGTCATGCCCTTCACTATCCTTATTCAATCTGTTGAGCAAATCACTCAAGAATGGTCCTTAGATGCAAAAATGGCAAGGCGAGGGAAACGAAAAGAGACTGGTGTCATGTATGGATTATTATAAGAGCTGTAAGAGCCCCCAATTAAATGATTTATTTTAAAAAATGGCAAGGCTTCATCTTACATACTTTGGACATATTGTTAGGAGAGACCAGTCCCTAGAGAAAGACAGCATGTTTGGTAAAGTAGAGGGGCTTCAAAATAAGCCTCCACTGAATTCTCTCTGAACCTTGACCAGGGATGGGAAAAGCCTTGCCCCTTGACAGAGTGTATCAGAAAGTGAATTAATGCAGATTGATTAAAATTCAACATTTTATCATTTGTTTCCCCTTTTAACTCATTTTAAAAATTCCTACTTTTTATTATTTCATACTTTCAGATAGAAATTTTTCTGAATTTTATTGGGTTATTATTGTAAGGAGTTTTATGTAAGATTTCTTTATATGAAATTCAGGCAAATCTATAGAAATAGTAGCGAACATAATAGTTTCTAAGGGTTATGATAAGGAAAATTGTGAGGAGAGGGAGGTATCTAATAACAATGAGTACAATCATGAACGTGTTCTACAATTGGTTGTGATGATAACTGCGCAACTCTTTTTAAAAAGTTAATTTCAAAAATTAAATTTTATAGTACATGAATGATATGGTTACGAATTGGGCTGTGATCCATGAGGTCTGCAGTTCAAAACCACCTAGCAGGGTAAAGATGGGCTTTATACTCTCATAAATAGTTACAGTCTCAGAAATTGAAAGGGGCAGGTCTACCTTGTCTTATGATGAGTCGGCATGGATTTGATGGCAATGAGCTAAGTTGAGTTTGAAAACTGTTAAGAAGTAAAAAGTAAAGCATGATAAAAGAGTCGATGCACTTATTAGAATTATGGTGTTGAGGAATATAAAGTACCAAGGACTACCCGAGAATGAACAAGTAGATCTCAGAGACGTCCAACCAGAATGTTAGAGGTGGGGTGGTGAGTCTTCAGATTCCTTTTGGGACATATTTTCAGGAAGACAAGTCCCTGGAGAAGGACATCATACTTGGTAAAGTTGAGAGTAGGTGAAAAAGAGGGGGACTTAACAGAATGTATTGACACTGCGAGCTTCAACAGTGGGTTAACAGCATCGATTGTGAGGGTCATGCAGGCCTGGACAGTGTTTTGATCTGCTGTACATCGGGTCCCTGTGCGCCAGGACAACAATAGTAACACAGAACTGATTCTCACAATTCCTTGATTAAAAAATCAGTAGATAGAAAAAAAATCAGAGTATATGATAAATTTTGATGAACAATTGAACATAGAAAGAAACATTTCATAGATATATTTTCTTGAGATGGATGAGACTTTTTAAAATTGACTTTTTTACCTGTTGAAGAACAATCACAAAACAATAGTGATTTTGATATTCCCAATTATTGATAAACGTATAGAAAATACAGTCACTAAAAATGTAGATAAAAGGATAGAATTATATTATAGTAATACTTCTTATTTCTTTCAATAAATTGGTTATAAACAAAACATCACAACAAACATTTTGTCTTTGCCCGTGGTTCCAAACTGTGCTGCAGGGCAATGCGTCAGTAAGGTTGGGAGGAGGGCGAAGTACACCTTTATTTTGCAGAAGTGGGAGCAGGGCCCTTGTGACAGGAGAAGTAGCGAGGGACAACCTGAAGTTTGCAAGTGTTCACTCACGGAATCAGCTTTAGTAAATGGTACATATGTAAGGTGTGGATCTGGACATTCGTTATTTTACAACTATGTGTTTATTACAAGTTTTGGAACATTTTGTTGTGCACGCACAGGTATACATATTCCCTAGTTGAATGTTGCTGTTTTAGCCAAATACACACAAAGGGATGCCTAATTTTAATGGGGTCCAGGTAGAGTGGATGGGTGGTAGTCAGAGTGGAGGCGATATTTGAGTTGATTGAAACTTGAAGGATAAATGGAATTTAGGTTGATAATGTAAATGTAAAATATGAGAAGCTTTACAGTTTGTGGGAAAACTTCATTATCTTTGATTCTAACTTTTCTTGAACTTTTTGAAACCTCTTTGTATTTAACACAAAGAAAACAGACAAAGAAGAGATATGCTGGTTGATTGCCTTGTGGAAGATCTGAGAGTCTTTGGCTTCCAAAATCACGGCTCAAGCATTTGTTCATAGTTTCCTAAATAATTATGATTTAGAAGGTTGACTGAGGCCATTGGGAACTAGTGCAGAACGTGAAGCAAAATAGCTCGACTGTGAGCTGTTTGTTTCAGAACAATAACAGGGACAAGAAAGAAGACAGGAGGTGAGGAAGATGTTTGGCTTGAAGAAAGGAGTAGGTAGAGTTAGAATTGAGGGGTTAATATAATATCGTGAAATGTTAAATTGAGTCATCGTACTGCATTGCATAGTGTCCTCTCAAAACGCATGCCTACTCAGGACCTCTCAATCCATGACTGGTGTGTTATCAAGAGGCCATGTGGAAACTAGGAGGAGGCACACAGCGAGAAGGCCGCATGACCACAGGGCAGGGATGGAGTGATTTCATCTCCAAGCTAAGGGACTTCAGAGGCTAGGCGACTGCTAAGGAACGGATTCCCCTCGGAGCTTTTAGAAGACATCAACCTTGTCAACATCATGCTATCAGGCTTCTGTCTCTACAACAGTTACAGCAAAAACTTATTTTGCTGTAATTTGTTATAATATCCCCTTGGCAACTGGTACAGTTAGCAAAGTAGATAGTCATGATAGCATATGGGCAACTCAGATGGGAGCAGACACTGTACGTGAGATACAAATGCCTTCCTTTTTCACTGTTACTGAGTGATGTTCACTCATATCAGCCCATGTGAACTGTCCTGTGGGGCTTTCTCAGATGTACTCGACGGAAGCAGGTGCCCGGGTTTTCCCCCTATAGAGTGGGTTCAAACCAGCAATCTTTTAATTAGCAGCTTAGTGTTAAGTGATTGCTCCATGTAGGCACCTCACATTTATTTCAGTATGTGTTAAACTTGAGATGGGAATGAAAAATGGAGGTAAAATGCACAGCAGGCAGCTTAGCAATTAGGTGTCGAGGTCAGAAGAACGGACTGAGCTGAAGATGCACAACCAGGAAACATCTGTCGGGAAGTGATGGTGGGAATTATACCGTGTCTGAGATTGCTGGGTAGTGTTTGCATAGGACAAGAAAAAGACCGGTAGGTCTCAACTTTGGAATTTGCTGACATTTACGTAGGAGAATAAGAAAAGGAATTGGGAAGTAGCAATTAGGGAGATAGCTGTAACGGAGAAAAATATCACACAATTCAGGGAAGGTAGGAGTTTGAAAAAGCAGGTCACTGGTATCTCTTGCTGAACATAAAGGGAGGAGGATGGGAACCAGAGAGGACTTTCATGTCAGTAAGTTGAGTTTCATCGATAATCTTTAAGAAAATTGGGTAGGGAAATATGGGATGTTAACAAATTTTATCATTTATCCTTCAATTTGTCTGAAGTATTTTGTGAAAGAAAAGTACATTTTCCTTCTTCAAATAATATTTTGGATTTTCATTGTTTCTCAAGCTCATTTCCTTTATAAAATAGTCTTGAATAAACTTTGATTTTGTAACCTACTTGTTAGATTCCACAAAAAATTTCCTGACATAATTTATCTTTCCAAATTACAGTCTAAGTCTATGAAAATCTGATATTTCTATCTTGTTGAGTATAGATAAGAATTAGGCAAACGACATAATATTTTGATTTTTCAAGGGCTTGGAAAACAGGGATTTTTAAAACATTTTCATGGCTAAAGATTAATGATTAATGATAAATTTAGACAGCTGCCCTCAAAAGTAACATTTGAACCCAATGGACAGTCTACTCTGTCCTACAGGGTTGCTAAAAGCCAGAGTTTTACCTGAGGGCAATGAGTTTGGCTTTATTCTTTTTGTAGATATTTATAACTCAACCATGTCTCACATCACTCCGTTCTCACATTCACTCCCAAATGCTGTAAAGAGGTTGAGTTCCACATCACATTCCACTTGTGCATATGGTATTGTTTGTACACATTAGTTTGTACATATGGATAGGATGATGCGCACAAACCTAACCTGCATTGTTTTTGATCTTTATATGACATGCTACAATGTGATCATGACTCAAAAACTTGTTTTTGCGTAACCCCCGTGTCAGCACAGTAGACTCTAGTAGATCTTTTTTGCTATTAATCTACATGTTTATTTCTGTTGTTAATGGAACATATTCAAGTGGCCAGTATATTTGGTTGGCATAGTCAGCTATTTTTAAAAAATCATTTTATTGGGGCTCGTACAACTCTTATCACAATCCATACATACATCCATTGTGTCAAGCACATTCATACATTTGTTGCCATCATCATTTTCAAAACATTTGCTTTTTAATTGAGCCCTTGGTATCTGCTTCTCATTTTTTCATCTCCCTCCCCACTGGCCCCTCCCCACTCCCTCATGAACCCTTGATAATTTGTTATTATTATTTTGCCATATCTTGCACTGTCTGATGTCTCCCTTCACCCACTTTTCTGTTGTCCGTCCACCAGGGAGGAGGTTATATGTAGATCCTTGTAATCAGTTCCCCCTTTCTACCCCACCTTCCCTCCACCTAGTATCACCACTCTCACTACTGGTCACATACATCTGTCCTGGATTCCCTGTGTTTCCAGTTCCTATCTGTACC
>NW_022103896.1:52841930-52919919 GCF_000313985.2 Echinops telfairi | reverse complement strand
CTGTTTGTTGACCTTTAGGAGTGTTTTCCTGCATAGTCAGCTATTTTAAGGCTTAAAACAAGCTATAACAACAATAACAACAGCAACAAAACAATTAAAAAGTCAATTTTGCCACCTAGATTGTGAATATATAAACACAGGGGACATCTATACACATATAACATAGATAAACTTATCAACATCTACTTCTCCTCAAACCCTAGCCCAATTGGAGAATGAATAAACATGCCAATATAAACTAAACACAAAATAGTCATTATATTGGTCTGTTTTACTTACATGAAACTTTAAACTCCTCAGTGGCTTCAGATATTGTGAGAGTAAGGCAAGCTTTGGGTGGGGCCTCGATGTTTTTATAGTTCTCATTTGGGAGCACTTGAGAGTGTCAATGAATTTGTTCATAATTGTCTCCAAGGTTTTGGTGTCTTCGAAATTCTGAAGTTCATTTTGAATGCCTCATTCATTTATTCAACATAAGCTTATTTACTTAAAAGATAGTTATGACTTTATGGTAAGAGAGATAGCATATCTTAGATTCCTCTTTTATTAATATTTCTCTTTAATTTAGTTATGCTAGGTTCGGCCAGGTTGACCAGAGAAACAAATCCAGAGATACTCATATGTATAAGAAAGATCTTTATCTCAAAAAGTAATTGTACATAAGGAAAACCTCCCAGCCCAGTGCTCCTCAAATCTCTAAGTCTGATACAAGTTCAGAAGTCCAATGATAGTCCTTAAATCCTTCTTCCTACTCACGAAGCCATTCAAACATGCAGGAAGGTCACAGGCTGATGGGTGCAAGGTCTTGTGGATGCAATGGTGGTGGACTCATCTCCAGGGCTTGTGCAGGTCTCAGGGTGACACACAGGCATGACGGTGAAGGCTGAGAGAGAGGACTGCCCACCTCCTGCAAGCCATTGATCTCAGTGGCACATCCACATGAAATCATTAAGCTGTAACCTGATGGACAGGCTCAATTCCATCCATATCTTCTTATTGGTGCCATGTTGGCACGAAAATCTAGCTATCACATGTGCCTTGACATTTGTTCCTATTTGTTAACTGGTTTTCAGGATATTTATACTTTATTTTAAATTATTCTAATAGAATTCATATATGTTCTAGAAAAGAAGGGACATTACTTTTAGGAGGTAACTGGACATCCCCTTACAGAAGGGTCGTGGGGAGGAGACAAGTCAGTCAGGGTGCAGGGTATCAACGATGAAACATGCAACTTTCCTCTTTTCTTAAATGCTTCCTCCCACGACTATGATGATCCCAATTCTACCTTACAAATCTGGCTAGAGCAGAGGATGTACACTGGTACAGATAGGAACTGGAAATACAGGGAACCCAGGGCAGATGATCCCTTCAGGACGAGTGGTCAGAGTGGTGATACTGGAGGGAGGGTGGAGAAGAGGTGGGGTATTAAGGGGGAACTGATTACAAGGATCTGTATATAACTCCCTCCCTGGGGGATGGACAACAGAAAAGTGGGTGAAGGGAGACGTTGGACAGGGTAAGATATGACAAAATAATAACTTATAAATTATCAAGGGCTCATGAGGGAGGGGGCAGTGGGAAAAATGAGGAGCTGATATCAAGGGCTTAAGTAGAAAGAAAATGCTCTAAGAATGATGATGGCAGCAATGTACAAATGTGGTTGACACAGTGGATGTATGTATGGATTGCGATAAAAATTGTATGAGCCCCCAATAAAATGATTAAAAAAAAAGAAAATACAGATCAACTGAATGCCTTAACTTTTAAGAAAGGACATAATAAAAATTTAAAAATCCACATGAAGGAAAATAAGGCATTCCTTATAGGAAATTAGTAGAGTAGAATCTTATGACATATAGAAAGTACACAGGTTCATGTGTATCTCATTTAATTCTCACTAATTGTGAAGTGCTTAGAACAGTAATATTGTTACTACTAATGAAAAAACTACCCCATACACTTATGAGACATATTTGTTGTAAAATGAGAGTGTTCTGGATGGAGTGGATTACGGGGCCAGAGGAGTCATGGTCAATCATTAGTGGTGCATGTGGGGAATTAAGCAGTGTAATATATCAACCCCCTTCCCATCAAACCTAAATTAAGTGGTTGGTATCCAAGGTAAATGCCTTTAGGACAGAGTAATGGGAAGGGAACTGGATGGAAGAAGCAGAGCTACGTCCAAAGTGGATGGTAAGAAATGAAGAATGGGGGCTTCCTGCCCAACAGCGAGTTCTTGCTGTGCTCCTCTTGGCAATATTTCTTCTCCAAAACCATGTCAGAAAGAAGTTCCAAAGAAGAGATAATAGGGGTGGTCCACTCCATGGTAGAAGTAGCTTATCTAATACATTGTTATCAATCTCACCATCCACATGTGGTAGACTACTTCTGTAGTCTCCTCTTTGGCACACCATTGATGATACCTAGGTTACTGGGAAGTTCAAATACAAGGATGATTGAGCAAATCAATACTATGAGAATCCTTAAAGTGAACACTAGTACTACTACTTGAAGAAACAGAATGATCAAAACTGAAAATAACTATCTTGTTACTTGATATTTCATCTTTAAAACAAGAGTAAAAATTCAATGAACCATGTCGTGCCTATATTATACACATCTGTAATGAATACCAAGATGTGAGGCAAGAGTGAGCCTGACTGTCATGGTTCAGGGTATGTGTTAACCTGGTTGGACCATGATTCTTAATAGTTTGGCAGTTATGTAATAATGTAATCTAGCAATTAAGTGATGATGTAATTGGGCAGTTAAGTAATGATGTTGTTATCTTCTATTTTGGAATATGATGTGGCCATCTTATAGTTTTGCATAAAGTTGCTTCTCCCAGGATGATCTGGTCTTAATGACAATAGTGAGTATGATATCTTCCTAATGGTAAGGGAGGATTTCTATTTTTTGTTATGTGGAATAGGTCATTGTGAAGGAGAACCAATTAGAAACTGGTGGGTGAAAAATCTGTATAAAACCACCAACAACAGCAACAACACGTGAGATTAGTGTGCACACAGCTGAAGAGAAAATTACTTAGCTGACGTATTCTATCTGACTGTCGTGCAGGACAATGAGGTGCAAAAGTATGCACAAAAGGTAAGAGAATAGGAGGCAAGAAAGACAAAGAGGAAATTGGGAAGTTTAAATATATGTTGGGAACAAATCTATAAAGGAGAGAATAAAAGAATGGAAGGATAAAAATTAATCATCAATAAATTATAGAGGAATGTTTCGCAGAGCTGAAGGAATGCTCCAGTTTCAGGATCAAAGAGATCACTAAATGTGCGGAAGATGAATTGGAAAAGGATCGAACCTAGACAGGATGTGATAAACCTTAGGACACCTAGATTAAAGGAAAAAAAAGTTCTAAATTATTTCAGATGTGGGAAAATCCCCAACCAATCGATAAATAAAAAAACATTAGATCTGCATTAGAATTCTTATTGGAAAGACTAGATAATAAAAGTTAATAAAGCAACATTTCAAAATTTTGAAGGGAGAAATGAATTTATACCCAGAAATTCCAACAAAACTAGTGACCTTGTTTTCACTCAAAGGAAAGTCAGTGTCTCAGACATTTTACCATCCACAATTTCTCTCTAAAGCATCACTAGAGAATGGTCTTGTGTTGTATTCTTAAAAAAAATTATTGCCATATCAGTCACTGATCATACAATTCAATAGTTTCGCAACCGGTACCACAATCAATGTGAAACATTCTCTTCTTTCTTGTACTCCTTGGTGCCAGCCACTAATTTTCTCCACATCCCACCTGTCATTTTCCTACATAATTATTAATCCAGATACTGATGCTATAGATTTTAGTGTCTTGGATTTCATCTACAGTAAAAGCATACAAAGCAAAATTAAGAAACAAAAACAACATCAATGACAAAATAAAACAGAAGCATCTTAATAGAAAATAAAATATTAAAAACTGGAACAAATAAAAAATGGGTGAAAAAGAAGATTAAATGATTCAGTGTTAAATTTTAAAATAACTTCATCAGCCATAATTGATTTTACACTGCTCTGTATCTGACTGATAGCAAGGCTATTCACATCTCAGGACTATGGTCAGAATCTTAATCCATGTGTGGACCCTGCAAATGGATTTTGGGCTTCCCTGTCATCCATACTCTTCTGAAAATGGGGTGTTCAGAATTTAAGCTCTGATGCCATTCCCTCCTCCAGATTTGGATTTCATTATTTATAATCCTTGGATCACACAGGTTTGTGTGCTTCTTCCATGTGGATTTAGTTGATGTCACACTTTTGAGATGCCTCATTTTGAGACAAGCCTTTAAGAGCCCAGACATTAGTGTTTCTGATAGCTAGGTGCCATCTAATTTCTTCATCACACTATGCTATAGCATTGAGTTGTATTCTTGTATGCAGACACTGGAGAGGAAATTTGTATGCAGAATGTTCTTTGGAGATTACTCTGGGGAACAAGAACCATGAGGGAGTAAGAGAAACAGAATTGGGCACAAGGAGAAGGTGGACTATTAGGTAAGGGCAACAGTTAAAGTTTCATCAGATTTGAGGTCAGTTCTGGATCCTAAGGGCTTTCAGAGCACTGAGGCAATTGGACTTAGCCTTTACATATAGGCATATGTGTTAGTCTGGGTACTTTGAAGGAACAAATCCACAGAAACTCATGTATACGAGAGAGTTTTATATAAAGGTTAAGTGCACATCAAGAAAACATCCCAACCCAGTGTTGCCCAAACCCACGAGTCCAACATTAACCCATTAACCCATATGTCCAATACTAATCCACAAAGTCCTCCTCCATCTCACAAAACAGACACAATGATGTTGACTGCAGGAGGAAAGACAAGTCAGTGAATGTGTAAGCATCTCAGTGCTAGCAGGGGTCTCCATAAGGCTGCTCCAGCACCCAGGGCTGCTTCAGGGTATATCCATGTGGCTTCTCCTTGGGGATGTATTTTAGGAAGTGAGCCTTGCAAGCTGAAGCAGGGAACTGCTAAGGCAGCTGCACCCTGGTACGACCATCACAAAGCAAGACCCAAGAACTAGAAAGGCAAGGCTCACTGAGCCATTTATCCCTCTGCCCTTCAATTAACCTCACTTGTGTTTATTGGCCAGGTTGGCACAATAAATTAACTAAATCAGAATGTAATAGTTATTGGATGTGAGCTACCTCAGGAACATAAACTCTGGACCATGCTCCCTTGGTCAAGTATAATTCCTGCAGGAACTTAATTAAAAACCTTTAGGGGCTAACACTCTGGGAACCTGGTGAAATGAGTATGTTGGATCTAAAGGAAGTGTGTGCCCACTGAGCATCGTCTATGTAGGTAAACTTTCAAAGGACAAACAATGAATTCCTTAGCAATTAATAGGAGGTAAGAAAGTGCACCCAGCAAGCAAATTAGCAAAACTTAAAGTTACCTAGAGATAATTTTAGCTTTGAACAAATAATAAAATGTGTGGTGGTTATGATTCTCAGTGGTTCGGCAGACATTTGACTGATTGCTTTTCCATAACGTATTATAATGCAATCATGTCAACGATGTGATCTGATGTGATCAGTCAGTCCATGGAAAGAGGAAATTCCCCTCATTCACAAGGATATGATTTTTTTTTGTTCTTTGATGCCTGATACCTGATCCTGTGAATGAGGACCAAAAGCCCATCTGTAGGCAACTGGATATCCCTTTACAGAAGGGATATACCTTACAGAAGGGGAGGAGACAAGCCAGTCAGGGTACAGTATAGCACTGATGAAACACACAACTTTCCTCTAGTTCTTTAATGCTTCCTCCTCGCTCACTATCATGATCCCAATTCTACCTTACAAATCTGGCTAGACCAGAGGACATACACTGGTACAGATAGGAACTGGAAACACAGGGAATCCGGAATGGATGATCCCTTCAGGACCAGTGGTGTGAGTGGCGATACTGGGAGGGTAGAAGGAGGGTGGGCTGGAAAGGGGGAACCGATTACAAGGATCTACATGTGACCTCCTCCCTGGGGGATGTATAACAGAAAAGTGAGTGAAGGGAGATGTCGGACAGTGCAAGATATAACAAAATAATAATTTATAAATTATCAAGGGTTCATGAGGGAGGGGGGAGCAGGGAGCGAGGGGAAAAAATGAGGAGCTGATGCCAGGGGCTTGGGTGGAGAGCAGATGTTTTGAGAATGATGAGGGTAATGAATGTACAAATGTGCTTTATGCAATTGATGTATGTATGGATTGTGATAAGAGTTGTATGAGCCTCTAATAAAAATGATTAAAAAACCCCACACACCTTGTACACAAAGACAAAATGAATAAAAAAATCAAAGGATGAAAAAAATGTATCAAGTTAATGGTGATAGAAAAAAGGGAGGACTAACAAAATAAAATTGAAAAAAAAGAAAAGAAAACCACGACAATTCCCCCAAATAGGAGTCCTGTGTACCCAGAGGCATGTTTGCCGTTTTGGCCTCAGTGAGGGACTGTGTCCGAGAGAATGAAGCAGAGGCAGAGAATGCTTTCCTTCACAGGGATACTTTTGAGGATGTGTGTGTGAACTCCAGAGTGAGAAGGATTCCAGTTGGAGCAATTCAATAATCTAAACGCCACGGAAGGTAATTTGCAGAAAGCGGGAAACCAAGGCTAACTGAGTCAGGAAAGCTAAGTCAAACCGGGGCCTGAAGAAAAGTGCACTACCATCAAGGCAACTATGAATCCCCGTGACCTTACACAGGGTTACTAAGGTTGTAAATCAGGTTATTAACAACCTGCAATATGCAGATGACACAGCCTTGCTTACTGAAAGTTAGGAAGACAAAGTAGTTGCTGATGAAAATATTGCAGTTTTCAGTATGGATTACGAACTCAATGTAAAGAATACAAAAATTCTCACAACTGGACAGATAGACAACATCATGATAAATGAAGAAAAATTTGAAGCTGCCCAGGATTTCATTTTGCTTGGATCCATACTCAAAGGTCGTGCAAGCAGCAGTCAAGAAATCAAAGGCTGTATTACGTTGGGGAAACCTGCTGCACAAGATCTGTTTCAGGTGTTGAAGAGTAAGGCTGTCACATTGAGGACTAAGGTGTGTTTTACTCAAGTCACTGTATTGTTTATGGCCCCGTATGCATATGAAAGTTGGACAACGAATAAGAAAGACTTTGGAAGATTGATGCACATGAATTATGGAGCTCCCTGGAAAAGGACAGAATGCTTGGTAAAATAGAGTGTCAGCAAAGAAGGGGCTGGATGGACACAGCAGATGTAGTGGCGATCTCAAACAAAGCAGTAGTGAGTATGGCAGACAGCAGGGTAAAGGTTCATCTGTGGTGCAGAGGGGCACATGAGTCAGACTCTACCTGAAGGTACCTGATGATGACGACACAAAGCTTTATCAGAGTGGATACCTTCATTTTTCTTCTGAGGAGTGGCTAATAGGTTGAACTGCTGGTCTTGTGTTTAGCAGTCCAGCACCAACAGTGCTACAAAGGCTCCCTAATGGCCTCACGGAAAACCAGAAATAATACAGAAGAAAATTGGACTAGACAAATGTGAAGTGGCCAGGGTACTGACCATCACCTCTGTGGAACAAGGGTCAAGACTCTACACAATGGGATACAAGATTGTAGAACTGCCCTAGGTGTGGTTTTAACCAGATTTTAAACAGCAGAACACCAGGATGTCAGATCCTGCCCATATAGAAATTAGGAGTTTCAACATTTGTCTTGCAATAGTAGTTTCTTCTTTAAGAGGTGGAGAGTAAATGGTTATCGGGAAGTCAGACAGAATGCTCCTTAGAGGCAAGGGTGGCAGTACTTTGTCTCATAGACTTTGGATATGTTGTCAGGAGAGACCAGTCCCTGGAGGAGGACATCTGCTTGGTAAAGTAGAGAGGCAGGGGAAAAGGAGACCATCAACAAGATGGATCGACACTGGCGGCGACATTGAACTCAAACATGTGCAGAGCTGGGAAATGTTTCATTCTTCTGTACTTGGGATCACTATGAGTTGCAACAGACTCAATGGCACCTAACAACAACAACAACAACAACAACAACAACATCAGTATCTTCCCTCTTCTTATCAGAACCATGCAAGGAAGGAAATGTCATTTTGTGGGAGTTAGAGACTTTTGCTAGAAGAGCCACCTTAAATAATTCAAGGTGCCAGCAAAAGCCATCATTTATACTCCAAGTAAAGAATTAATTGCAACTAGCAGGGGTTCTGAGGAGCTTTGGTGGCATAGAGGTTTTGTATTGGGCTGCGAATTGCAAGGTCAGCAGTTTAAAACCACCAGCTGGTCTGAGAGAGAAAGAGGAGGATTTCTACTCCTGGAAAGAATTAGTCTTCTAAGCCCACAGGGGCTGTTCTACCCTGTCCATACCCCGCTATGAGTCAGAATCCACTCTGTGACAGTGAGCTTGCTTGTTTTTAATAATGGTGCTGTGGGTGAGCATTGCTTGTGAATGGCCAAGTCACCAATTCAAAACTGCAGGCTATTGTGGAGGAGAAGGATGAGCCTCTCTGTTCTCATACAGATTTAGCCTTAGAAACCCTGTCTAGGGTTACTATGAGGTGAAATAGACTCACTGGCAGAGGGTGGAATGAAGAAATAATGGAGGATGAATATTCAGTTTGACTTTGAAATCAAGAAGGGGACCCTATCTTTAAGAGAGAATCTGAGAGACAAATTAATGGCTTATTTCCATCTTCTAAATAACACGCAGGGAGGTGGCAGCAAGCTGATCAAAAACACCAGAGAGCCAGCTAAGCATGTTACAGGTGACTGGGCACTGTGGATAAAACTCAAGTGCATTTTGACCTCCAAGCCAGCAGATGAAAGGATGAAGCAGGGCCTGTTGAAATTAGGCTAATGGCGAGCAAGATGAAATGAAGCATGTTGCTGATAAGCGCTGGCACGCAGGGGAAGAACATTGGCAGTGTCTTGGCTCTCTATCGGGCCTTTCCTTATGATGCTAGCCGATGAGAAGAACTTTTCTTCTTCTTTTTCCAATGATATTTTCATGAAGAATTTGTACCGACTGGGTCACTGCCATAGTTTTGCTTACTTTAGCTACTGCAGGGACAGGCTGACAGGATGTTCATGTCACCATTAAAAAGACAGCAATTGATTTTTGATGAAGATGCCAAAATAATTCAAAGGTGGGAGGACAGCTTTTTAATCAAATGATTCTGGAAAAATTGGACATCTATGGCAAAAAAAGTGAATTTCAACTTAAACCTCACACTTTATACAAAAAGTTACTCAGAATTGACCATGAACTTAGGTGTGTAACATAATATTATGAAATTTAAAAAAATATGTAGCAAAACAGTCTTGAAATTAAGGCTAAGCAATGCGTTCTTAAATTTGATGCCCAAAGCACATGTCGTGGGAGGAAACATTTGTAAATTGGACCCCATCACAAAAGACTCTGCTAACAAGGTGAAATGACAAGCTACAGATTGGGAGGACATCTTTGTAAACTGTAAGTCCAACACAGGCCTAATATCTAGAATAGATAAGTAACTCAAATCTCAACAGTAAAAAAGAAAATCAGAAACAAAAAACCCTACAATCCAATTAAATAGTAAGCAAAAGACTTGAATAGACATTTCCCAGAAGTTGGTCTGCCAGTGTGTTCATTTCAGATTAATTATTAATCTGAAATAATTATTAATTAATAACAATCAGATTAATTATTAGTTATTAGGAAATGCAAAGTTAAATCACAATGAGATATCCCTATTCGTGCATCGGGATCACTAAGACAAAAATTCACGACGACGCCAGAGGCTGGCGAGGGGGTGGAGAAACGGGATCGTTCATGGATATCGGGTGAGGAGGGAAAATGGCGCAATCACTTGGAAAACAGTTTTGTTGTTTTCTTACTAAACCTGAAATATCCATATGAACTAGCAGTTGCCTTTTGGACACTTATCCCTGATAAACGAAAGCCTGTGTTGACACCGAAACCTATAATGATTGTTCATAGTGCTTTGTTTGTGTACTGGTAAACCACAGGCAACCAGACGTTCTTCAGTGGGGAAGGCTAAGCAAACGAGGTCAGAGCCACATCTTGGAGTACCACTCAGCCGTGAAAAGGAATGAATTATTAATGTAGCTAGCATTTTGGAGGGATCTCTATAGAATTTTGCTGATAAAAGGCCAACTTCAAAAGGTTACATATATTTTAAATGTGTATAACATTCTGGAAATGATAACGGTTCAGAAATGCAGAGGAGAATAGTGGAAGCCGATGGTGAAGAAAACAGTGGGAGCTCTTTTTCAATATTGGGCTGTACATCTTAGCCAGACCCATTAGATGACAAAATAGAAATCCAGGGAATGTGATTGGGCAAAGAGGAAGTGAAGCTCTCGCCATATGCAGACAACGTGATTGCATATAGAGAGGACCCAAAGAGTCCATCAAAGGGCTCTTGGAAGATATTGGGGGTTTGGATACAATTTTTGATTTAGGTTTTTCTCTCTTTTACTTTGTTATTATTATTATTATTTTGTATATGAAATCTAGGATAGGTAAATCTATAGAGACAATAACTGGATTAATGTTTTCTTGGGAGCATGGCAGGGGAAGTCCTGAGGAAATGGGAGCAAATAACAATGAGTACAAGAAAGAAGAAAATGTTCTAAATTAATGATTGTACAACTCTTCTTAGTATGATTGAACTATTGAATTGTATGATACGTGAGTTATGTGCCAATAAAACTAAAAAAAACTGAGTGAGAGTTTGTGTAGTGGGCTAGTTACATAATCTGGTGTCAATTTGGGACTTGAGAGGATTGAGTGAAGGGGTGGAGTCTAGTTTGTCAAACATTGCATAGCCAATGAGGCTTCTATGTGGGCATGGCCTTCCTCTGAGAATTTTGGGAATTTCTGTCTTTTCCTCCTTGGAGGTGGGAGAAACTCTCTCTCTGCTTACTCCCTGAGAGACATTCTACTGACAAGACACATGGCACTACACTGATAGACCCTGTGCTTTGGGAACTGGAGGAGTCTCATGAAGACCCCTGCCATTGCTGAGATGCTTACAATGCCACTGGATCCACAAGACTTCCCACCCACTAGCCTGTGATCTTCCTGCGCTCAGCATCATTGCATGTGTTTCGTGAGTTGAAGAGGACTTTATTGATTTATAGATTAGCCCATATTAGACATATGGGCTAATATCAGACTTATGGACTTGTTCTGGACCGGGCTGGGATGTCTTCTCAATATTCAATTGCTCTTGTATATAAACCTTTTTCTTCGACGCATATGAGTGTCAGTGGATTTATTTCTCTAGTCTACTTGGAGTAACACATGGAGGGAGTGAGTTGGGCAAGTTTATTAAAAAAGCAACATGAGGGATCCTTGTGGGAAACTAACACTGAGGGAATTATGATAAGGACTATATTCCCTAACTTATTACAGAGGGAATCTGTAATGATAGGAAAGCCTCCACTTTGGTAAGTTAGAGGTAAAGTCCAAGTACATGATCCTGCTTTAGATATCATTCCCACAGATTCTCCCCTTAATAGCTATGCCACCTTAAAGTGAGCACATGGTTGATTCTGTGTCCCTATAGAAGCAGACATTCTTTCTCTCTTCCCGGTGAGTGTCACCCAAACCCTCTCATACCTTCCCCCAATTAGGTTTCCTCACCTGTGAGCTCAGGGCCCTTAATGTAGATACCACCCACCTTGTGACACATGTAACTACTGAATATGTACGTCTTATGGCTACCTATAAAGGATTCAAGATAGTAAAGGTTCTCTCTCACTTCTCCCAGGTCCACGTGGTCCATCAAAAGGAACTGAGGTGAACATGCTACCATAAAATGTGTCTAACTCCTTTATTTTACTCTCTCTCCTAGCCTGCTTATCCTCTATGACTTTACTATAATCTTTATCCATTATCACCATACATTTGCGCCTTCTGGCCCTTCGGTTGTTGAAGGCTGGTTTCCTCTGACAGATCCTTTGACGGCACTGTTCTGTATCTTCACTATGGTGGCAAGGACTCGAACATGCACATGTGGTACAATCACATAGGGCTCACAACCCCGCACCCCCGCCCCTTAAAGGGACGTGAAGCTAAGTGAAGTAGTACAAGTAAAACTGGAGAAAGTAACGTAAAGGACAATTAAACTTGGAAATATGAATAAAATTATTGGATGTGTATTGAAATGTCAACATTCTGAGTATGACATTGTGCTGTTGTTAGGTGCCATCGAGTCTGTTCTGACTCATAGTGACCCAGCGTACAACGTAATCAAACACTGCCCGAGACGCCACCACACAGCTCTCGGTTTGTTGGACTGTGGTGGCTTGTGTTTTTCTGTGTTGCTAGAAGTTAGGTCACCAGTATTTCAAATGTCAGAAAGGCCACCCAACGTGAACAGGTCAACATAGCTTCTAGACTAAGAACTCTGGAGGGAGGGAGAGAGGAGGCTGTCTACTTCTGAGGAATTAGCCACTGGAAACTTTATGGACAGAATCAAAGTGTTATCAGATGATCTTGTGTTAGAGTTCCTTAAAGAGAGCCACTCAGAGCCATGGCTTCTGAGGGCCTCTGTGGGTCCAAGCAGCCATGTCAGTGCAGAAGAGTATGGTGGCTGCAAGGGTACAAGATGCTCCGGGGGCTTCTCCCAGCGAGGTTTCAAGAAAATTGAAAACGACATTGGTGAGAAAAAGGCCAGGAAAGTCTCACTGAGGCCCTTCCCCCGTCGCACCAGTTCATCTGTTTATTCTTAGAGCGCAGCGAGGACTGTCCTAGGAGAATTTCCTCAGACAACATTACACCATCCACCCTTCAGCCTCTTCAGACTTCTTCTTCCCCAAACTTAAAGACTATTTCAGAGAAATACAATGTAAGGATGCCAAAAGTATCATTTTGAAGTGATATAAATAGAAGAATTCTGGGAAGCGTTTGAGGGAATGGACACGCCACTGTCAGATGTAGTGCAGCTATAGATCGAAGACATCAAGAAACAATACCTTCACATTTTAATGTTTGTTTGAAAAGAATTTCTATGGTTTTGAATCATTACTCTTTGACTTACCCTCCTACACCTTTTCTGATGAATTAATCGAGGCCCATCTTTTCTGATTAAGAAGTCATGTGACAGGAACACAATGAACGAGAATCCAGCCACACGGGTTCTACTTTAGCACAATCGGTTAGGTGGTGAATTTATTAATGTTTGGATTGGCTGACACTCGCTTCAACCTAGTGTACTGATAATGAAGATAAAACAGATATCTCACAGAGGAGAATGATGAACTCTTGAAAAACATATTTTAATCCTCAAGAGAAAAATGTAGAAAACGGAGACTGCCATCTGGTAATACCAAATAAATTTCCATCATTTTTCAAGAAGGGCAGGTCATTTTCCTGATTAACATTGTCATCAAATTTCATGGCCAAAATTACCTACCATAGCTTGTGCAAATAATTTGCATAGTCTGTCACATACTGTATTATATTGAATATTCAATTCAAATAACCTAGTTGCTGAAGGACATACAGCACATAGCTGTAAAACTCACTCATAAATCATTATGTGCATGGTTGAAAGAACTCATCATTTGATCTATTTGTAGTCAGTAGAGATCTTGGATGTGCTTCACAGCTTTTTATGTAAATCAGGAACATCAGTAGTCATATAAATTTGCATTTGTGACTTGATTCCTCTTAGCGAATGTGACAGATTCATCATATTGACTACAAGCAACCCGCAAAAAACAGCGTAAGAGATTACAGCCTTAAAGTATTATGGCCCCTTTTAGATACATTGTATTTAATTTGATATTTGTGAAGACTAGGTAATTGTTATCAGACTTGTATATGAATTCTTTCTGACACAAACATTTGGTTCTCTTCTGTAACCTGAACTTAGGGTATCTTGTAATTGACAGACAGCTGGGATATTGTGGTTCCTGGTTATGTTGCCCACATCACCAGACTCTTATAATTCTTACTTAGGTCATAATTTATTTATCATGAAGTCTTCACATGTGGATATGGTGGCATTAGAGTAGCCCTGAGGGGAAATGGTTGACTGATACTCAGAAAGTCAGTGGTTCAAAATCACCAGGTGCTCTGTGAGAGAAAGATGCGACAGTCTACTTCCATAACAATCGCAGCCTCACTGCCCTGTAGGGCCCTTATGAGTGGAAATGCTCTCAACAGCAGTAGCTCTGATTTTGATTTTGTAGTGGCATTGGAAGCAAAAGTGAATAGCATCAAAGTGGAAGGTGGGTGTATTGCCATTTTATTTATTAAAAAAAAAATATTTTCAATAGCTGGCATGCAAGGGAAATTCAGGTTTTGTAGAGTTTGCCAGAAGAATGAACAACTTTTCATAGAAGAAATATAAGTACAGCCAGAATATTCTTAGACAGGAGGAGATTGGCCTTCAAGCTCAGAATTTTGGCCATGGTCTCAGAAGGGACGAGTTCCTGGAGAAGAACACGCTGCGCGGTAAAGTAGTGAAAGGGAGGCAGACCCTCAGTGAGTTAGATTGCACGGTGGTTGCAACTCAAGCACAATGCACACTGTGAGGAGGGTATGGATTGGAAAGCGTTTTCTTCTTACAGCACATATGATTGCTGTACATTGGATTAACTTGGTTGTATTTAAAAACAATAGAGTCTGAAACATGTCTAATTTTAGGGCCCTTTCCCAAAACGATGAGTGAATTCAGATGTGGACTAGAAGAGGATGTGGTACAGGGAGATCATTGCTTACAGCAGATGTGTAAGGCTGAACAGAGAGGACCAGAACGATGCTTACTTGTGCTTTATTATTGTTATTTATTTGTTTTTGTTTACTTGTGTTTTATTGACTATACAAAGTCATTCAACTATGTGAGGATCATAACTAACTATGGATAGCCTTGGGAAGAAAGGGAATTCTATAACACTTCATTGTGTGCATGAACCTGTTCATAGACCAAGAGACAGTTGTTGAAACAGAATAAGAGGATACAACATGGTTTAAACTCACGAAAGGTGTGGGTCAGGGTTAAATCCGTTCACCATACTTATTCAATCTGTAGGCTGAGAAAACATCTCAAGAAACTGGAGTATATGACAAACATGGCATTGAGATTGGTGGAAAGTTTATTAACAACCTTTGATGTGCAGATGATACAACCTTGCTTGCTGAAAGTGAGGAAGCCTTGAAACGCTTGCTGATGACGATCAAAGAATGCAGCCTTCAGTATGGAAAGAGAGCTAAAATGCTCCCAACGGAACAAGTAAACATCGTGATAAGAGGAGAAAGGATTGAAGTTGTCAAGGATTTAACTTTGCTCGAATCCACAATCAAGTCTGAAATCAAGCCGCAGCAATCAAGAATTCAAATGATGTTCTGTATTGGGAAAGTGCTTCACAAGAGCTATTTAAAGTGCTGAAAAACATAGATATGATTTTGAGGACTAAGGTGCACCTGATGCAAGACAATATTTTCTATCAACTCGTGTGTGTGTGAGGGTTGTATAGTGAAGGAGGTCTATAGAATTGATGCATCTGAATTATGGTGTTGGTCAAGCATACTGAAGTACCATGGACCACCAGAAGAACAACCAAATCTGTCGAGGTGGCAATACAGCCAAAATGCTCCTGAGAAGCAAGCCTGCCTCATGTACTTTGTACACGTTATCAGCAGAGACCAGTCCCTGGCAAAGGACCAAATGGCTGGTAAAGTAGAGGGTCCGTGAAAAAGAGATCTTCCACGAGATGGATGGACACAGTGGCTGCAATGATGGGTTCAAACAAAACCACCATCGTGAGGACAGTGCAACCTGGGAGTGTTGTACTGACTAAATAACCCCTAACAGAAGTGCTTAAAAACCTGCCATTCATTCAAAATTATTTGTTCATTAAATACTTAGGTGATTTTGATGTATCAGACGTTTGATCAGGAGTAACATAAGGCCAAAGATCTTGCATCTGAGAAACTGAGAATGTTGTTATTGTGATAAGGAACATAATCTAGTGGAGGACAATATGATCGGGGTGTGCAAAATTCCAGAGAGAAGTAGCCAAGTGGTTATGCAGGAAACTCAAACCAAACCCACTGCCACTGAGTCAATGCCGACTCCTAGCAATCCGATAGGAGAGAGGAGCACGGCGTCTGTGGGCTTCTGAGCCTGTAAATCTTCCTGGGAGTAGAACATCTCATCTCTGTCCGGTGGAGCTGCTGGTCATTTCCAACTGGTGTCCTTGCATTGGGCAGCCCCTCACATAAGCCACTCTGCCACCAGGCCTCTTGTTGATGTAGTACTCCTTAACAAACCAAGAAGAGCTGCGGATGCTGGGTGAGAATCACTGGGCTACTCACTGCAAGATTGGTGGTTCAAACCCACCAGCCTCCCTGCCAAAGAGAGATGAGAGATAAGTCAAAGATAACCATTTGGAAACCTTGTATAATGTTGCTATGAGCTGGAATCAACTGGATGGCCACTTTTTCCTTCTTTTTTTTCTTTCTTCTTCTTCTTTTAAAACAATTAGCAAAGTTTTATTTGCTCTTTTTTTTTGGCATTTAAAGTATTCTTCAGTAACATCCTTGGCTTGAGATTCTTTGCCATAATCCTTCACAACCGCACAACTGCAACCAACCCCTTTCCGGGGTTTTCCTGCTCTGTCAGTTGTGCAGAGGCCTGCCCACTCGCCTAGCTTCTGGCGGTCATCCACCTGGATGCGGTCGACGTGGTGTCTGGCACACAGGGCATCCACCCACTGGACATCCACAGGCTCATCACAGGTGGATGCAAGCACACAAAGATGACGCTGCTCTAAGGCTTTGGCAGCGTCAACATTTCCACGTGCTGGGCCATCGTGGACGAGGGCGGTCTTCAGCCCCTCTTGTAAAGCAGTGTGAACGTCCATGACGCCCCCAGCAGCGTGCCTTCCTCGGCCGTGGCGGTGGGTTACGGGCAGGACCGAATCTTGAATACACTAGAACCTCCGCCTCCGCACAGCTCGGCGGGGACCGGGAAAGACACCGTTATTTCTTTTTAATGAAGAAATTGGTATTAAATATGCTGTGAAGGAAAATTTTATTATGGTAATTGTTATTAGATAACTTAGTTCCCAAAAGAAACAAACTCATTGTGAATATAAAAAAAATTCTCTAATGGTGTTAACCTAGAAAGCATTAATTAATTAATTAAAATAAAGTCATAGAAGTGAGAACTACTAAGTTATGTGCGGAATATGCTCCAGTACCAATTTGATATTCATGTATTATCTAAAGACGACCTGTCAGTTTTAGAAATTCCAGGAACACCCTGAATTGGACATACACTTAAAATACATATTCATATTTTTTTCGGGAGAAAATGCCTATAGAAATTTAGTAGTTTCAAAGAACATACCTCAACTGTGAGGACTTAGCAGAGTTGATATATTACCAGAATAAAAAATTCCTGGTCAATCCTAGTTCTCTTTCACACTTGGAAAACTCTGTTCTTCAGATAGCCAGCCGCTGAAGCTGGACTAAAAAATACCAGCAGCAATGTCTTTATTTAGGAACCAATGTTAAAGCAATTTGTTGCGGAAAAAACACATGGCAGCCTAACCAAATAGGTTAATTCTGCTGGAATATGAGTGCTTTCCTATTTGTGGCAGAAAACAAAGGCAGTTTGTGGTGTGAGGGCGGGAGCCTTTTGTTAGCACAGATTCCCTCTTCTTTCCATTGCCTATGAAGATGATGAGTTTGGGGCAGTTGTGGTAACACAGGCCTTCCTGGGGCCCCTTGAGCAGTAGGGAGAAGCACACGGGAGATGCACAGAAGATTCAAGTCATTTGTAAATGAAGTGTCTCTTTATAGCCAGCTCTAATTACTGGGAAGAACTTTATGACAAACCCGCCTCCGACCCTCTAAACATTTGCATACATTTTAGTCATCTGGACCCTGAAGTTACATAGGCACAGTCTAATTCCGCCTCCATGCGGTGAACGAGCTTATCTGAAGATGATGATCATAACCTGCCATCACGAATTTCAGGATTCCAGGATTTCGTGTTACTGAGAACGTGTTCGAGTTACGTCACGTTGGGATTCCTTTACCACCACCAGGGGTGCCTTCCTTCCCTGCGGCAGCGTTTCATCTTATTTAGAGGCGTTCCTTTAAGGCAGCGAGTCCAAGAAGCACACAGAATTCTCCGCTGCACGTTGATGCCACCCCAGAGGTGGCTCTTTATGTACGAGCTGCTCGTGCTCATGGGACTGCTCACCTGAAGATGGGTGTAAGCCCCACCCAAGGACCTTGAAAGGACAGAGCTGGTGGTTGGTGTTTGTTCAGACGACAGCCAAGAACCCCGTATGGAGCAGCATTGCTCTGTCGCGAAAGGTGTTGCCACAATATAGAATCGACTGGATAGCAAGGAAGGCAACCGTGCCACTATTTAAGTAAGTGAAAGTGCTTCTGTTGAGTTTAATTGCCACTTTATCCACGAAGCGTCCTATCTGTCTCTCATGGGACCTTCCCTCCCTCTGTATTCAGGGATGGACTTTTCTCCAATCCCCTTGACAGTCCTGCTGCGCTCTCTGGTACATCTTGAGCAGTGTTTGAGCCTGCACTCTGTAGCGCCCAAAGGGTTTTATTGTTGTTCTCTTATTTGAATGAAACAAGAACCTCGTGAATGAGGCTGTTCCAATGTCCTCTACCTCCTTTGCAGATAAAGAGCTGGCAGTTCCAGCAGGCTGAGATTCGCTCCTATCCAGAAGGATATGAGTGGAAGAGTGACCTTGAAAAGCTACGTCATTCTGTTTCATTCATTTCCAACTCTTCACATCTATTCTTCTTTTAAAATCTTCCCTGTAAATGTTATTTTCCACCTGTTTTCTTTCATGTATGGATTTGAAAGATGTGTCACCTATGGTCTTATTTGGTCACTGACAGAAATTGGGGAACCACACAAAGCAAAACATGCAGTTTTGGAGTGATAGCCTTAGATACTGGGTCAGTGTCGATTGAGCTACTGAAACTCAGGAGGTACATTTGTTTAGCTAGGTTTATAGTTACTGAACACATGCCTTCATCTTGTTTAAGAAGATATAAGAAGCTGCCAACACGAGACTTGAAAGCTCTTTTCTCAAATAGGTTAACTGGAGATCAAGTGGGCTTCTTTGTAGCGAGCTCTCATTTGTTATATAGACCAACATTTTATATTCTAAGTGCTCAAAAATCATGGTTAGCAGTTTAGTCTAGGATTCTGCTAGGGATGAGAATACAGCTGATCTTTAGTTCCCAGATTCTACATTTTACCCCTTTAGAAATGAGGACTTTTTTTTGTTCTTATGCAGAAGATTCAAATGATTTGTACTTGAAGGTGCTCCTCATCGCTTGTTATTAATAGATTTCTTAGACACCAAGTATAAATATCATTTTATTAGGGAAAAGTGAAGCTTGTGAATCCACTGTGTGTCAGGCATTATTATGGATCGCGTGGTGTTGAAGCCCTGGTGGTGCCCCGATTAAGCACTGGGCTGATGACACAAAGTGTGCAGTTAGAATCCGCCTCCATGCTTCTGGCAGAAAGGCTGGCGGTCTGCTTCCACAGGATTCGTCTGGCAAGTCTGATAGGGCAGTTTTACTCCGTGCGTGGGACTGCTGTGAGTTGAAATTGACTCCATGACACCTAACGGCAATAATACAATTTAGGGTGAGCAGTTCTTTTAAATGGGGGTAAATACAAAGCATATTCCAACCATGTGTTGGAATTGGAGCAAAGCCGTATTTCGACCAAGTCAGAAAAGCAGTCACTTGTGCCGTTTGGAGATTTCTTTGTTCAATTTCCTTCCCAGGAATTCTAAGATGCTTAATGGTATTCAAAGTTACTTAATAGAGGGAAAACTTTTCATTCCAAAATGAGAATTTGGCTCAACTTGCATTTTGAAGAAATAATTCTTAATTTATGCTAAGAGATAATTACTAAGTCATAACGTGGGGGCAGAGAATTAGGTGTTGAAGTGGGCTCTGTGGGTTGGTGGGAGGAGTGGAATGTTGGCCAGAGGGAGTCTGAGCAAGAGGGGAAGCTGGTAAAAATTGATGATGTGTTCTGTAACCTTTACTCACCTCACAGTAAAAAAATCACAATAAAATGAGAAAGCGAAGGAGGACCCGGGGAAAAGGAAGGCACCAAGAAGATGTGGTGAAGGGACTTTGTGGGTCAGGGTGATAAATCTGGACTACTTCCCAGTTTTACATTGACCCCAGCAAATTTACGAAGTAGGCAATGAAGAGAACTTATTTTTTTAGATCATTTTATTGGGGGCTCTTATAACTCTTGTTACAGTCCATACAGAAGCTAACTTATTTAGGATATTTTCCCTTTCTCTAGAGGAAAAGGAGAGAGAAAGGGGAAGTACTCTGGACTTTTCTGTCCGCCTCACCCACTTTATTTGATGTGAGCCTTACTACTTTAAGGCAGCACGTCTGAGTCCGCCTCATCTAACGGAGCATGTAATCGATAATCTTAGATGCTGAGTATAGTTTTCTTAAGCAAAAATTTCCTTAAGCAAAATAATTAAAGATTAATGAGAGGGGAGGCGATTACTCAAAATTCAAAAAGTACCTTTTGAAATGAAGTGAGAGGAATAATCCCACAAGTTGATTTTTCTTGTAAGAGCAGATGTTTTAAATTCCCCTTAATTTGGACACCTTTTCTTACTCCACTAATTGTATCTTATTCTGTTGAAAGTTACAACAGTATTTAAAATTTATTTTCATTATTAAACTACTGTCATGGCTGGTGATTTATTTATGAGTTAATTAGCTGAATTATTTACAAATAAACAATAGATTTAAGACTACTGAAAGACAATATGTTGCCTAGGGATACCAATTCCAATGGAATATTTATGATTACATGTGGGTCACTGTTAAATATTAGCTACAGTGTTGGCCAGGACACACCATGCCTTGGCAACAACAAAAATCAGTAAAAGGAGAGGAAAATCCCCAAATTTCTGAAAGCTTTTAAGTCTTTCTTTGTCTGCAAACTGTATTTGGCTTAGAATACAAGTTTAAATTCCCATTTTTCAAACTTTATTGTGTTGATTCTCTTTTGTTAAATTCATAAGGTTGTCAGGATTAGTTTTTTGTACAATGCCAATAATCTGTCAACCACAGCAGGTGGTGAATCCTCTAATCCTCCTTGCAGGTTCTCTAAGAGGAGTACTGGTTGGAACTACAAATATTATTTATTCTCTTTTACTAAAAAAAAATCTCCCCTTCTCTTTTCCTCTCTTCTCTTCCATTCTCCCCCCAACCCCCACCCCTTCTCTGATCCAAATTAAGGCACATAACATGGCAAAACTATCCAGTCACACTATTTTAAGATGTGTGCTATCCAGCATCTTACTATTTTAAGATGCTTAATGACCTTTATTAGGGTGAAGACAGCTAATTGCTGTACATGTTATTGAAGATTCAAAAAATAAATGAATAAAAAGGGAGCCTCAGTGTCTTCAAAGTAATTACAGAGTGAGGCCACCATTTTATGAGCATCAGTATTGTTATAAGATCATTTCAGCGAACTAAGTCATACATCCGCAATTATGCCTTTTTATCTAACTTGTAAGTGATTCACTGTGCTCTATGTAGGGCATTTTTTATAACACTTTGACAACTATTAAGGTATATTGCCTGCCATTTTCAAACACTTATACACTAAGTACCATTCAATTAAACATATGGAAATTTACTACTAGGACATTTTCATGAATGAACATTTTCAGTTCATTAGTTGTGTTTACATAGTTGCTATAGTAAATAGTCTAGACTTTTTCCCCTAGAATAGAAGCGAAATTTCTACTGCTATTTTTTATTTACAAAAAGGCTGTTACAGTGAACAAGACTAACTGGTTTGAATTGTAGCTCCTTGGTCTCTCCCATCAATATCCTGATGTGATTTCAGTGAAAGCCACATCAGCCTCAAAGGTGATGCCCTGGGAGAAAAAAGGGAAGGTGTGTTTTTGGATTGGGTGATTCCCAGTGTTGGTTATTAGACGGTGGATGGTTATTATGTTCAATTTGGTTTACGAGATAAAAAAAATTGCACACATTGAATTTTCACTGCACTAAAAATCCCCTGACTCCTTCCTTGGCTTGGCAAGGGTGGTTAAATGTTTTTTATACTTTGGTAATCTATAAAAATTAACCTTGCTTTCTCTACTTTAATAAGAATTAACTCATGATTATCCAAACTCAAATCTTCACATACTTAAAAATTACAGTAATAAGCTTCTACCATGTAGTAGGTGCTAACTCATAGTGACTCTCTAGGACAGAGTAGAATGGCCTCATAAAGTCTCTCATGGTGACAAAGACCAATTTGGGCAACTCAGAGGTCTTCTGATCCAATTAGTCTACTAAAGTGAGAATCACTTTTATAATATCTTTGGACAGATGATTACCTAATTGTTTGTGGCTCTTTCTTCTGTGGATTTCCTGAGGTGATTCAGAAGTTTAGAATGAAAGGGCAATCACAGTGCACTCATGCAGGGTCTAACCCATAGCTCCTTTAGGGGAAATCACCACAGTACCCCCTCTTTGTAGCGTTCCTCTTCCAATAGTCAGTAGCGAATCAGTTGGAAAGAGCCACCTCCCACTTCAGTCTTTTTGTGTTCTGTGCTTATATGGATTTTACAGGAAATCACATTATAATTTATTATTAAGTTTATTAATTAAATTAATTATTTAAAAACGAGTAGTTACTAGTGGGGATTTGGAAAATACAGAATAAGTGAATGAGAATTTTAGGCCCACGATTCGCAGATGACTTTCAATATTTTGACATGGTATTGTTGCTGGATGCTGTCAGGTTGGCTCATAATACTCATAATACACCTCTGTATAACAGCACAAAGCACTCCAGCCACTGTGTCATTCTAGCTCCTTGATGATGGTTCTCCTTTTTGCTGACTGTACCAAGCATGATGCCTTTTTCTAGGGACTGGTCTCTTCTGATAATGTGTTAGTCTGGGTACTTTAGAGAAACAAATCTACAGAAACGCATATGTATAAGAGAGTTTTATATAAAGGGTAAGTGCAAATCAAGAGAACACCCCACCCCAGTGCTGCCCAAGCCCACAAGTCCAACACTAGCCCATATATCTGACACCAATCCACAAAGTCCTCCTCCATCTCACAAAACACACACAATGATGCCGACTACAGGAGGAAAGCTGAGTCAGTGAGCGTGTAAGCATCTCAGTGCTGGCGGGAGTCTCCACAGAGTGCTCCAGCACCCAGGGCTGCATCCGGGTAGGTCCATATGGCTTCTCCTTGGGGATGTCTTGCAGGAAGTGAGCCTTGCCAACTGAATCAGGGACTTGGCTAAGGCAGCTGCACCCTGGTCCAACCATCAGAAAGCAAGAGACCAGAGAGCTAGAAAGGCGAGGCTCACCGAGCCATTTATCTCTTTGTCCTTCAATTAACCCCACATGTGTATATCAGCCAGATTGGCACAAGAAACTTTAACAATCTCAGCAGATGCTGTGTCCACAGATTCTCTTAGTCTTTGCTGTGGGGGTTAGTTGCTGCTCATTGATTCCACTCTGGGCGAGCCCGTGAGTGCCCCGTAGACGTGCATAGGGTTGTCAGCTCCGTGTCCTTTCAGAAGCACATTTCCAGGACTCACTGGGTGGGTTTGAATTCCAGACCCACTGGCTAGTAGTCAAGGGATTCCTGCTTGCTCCACCCAGGGACTCCTTTGTTTACTTGTAGATTTACAAGCTATATTTGAGATTGGAAGTGTGTATACTTTTGCATTCTCTAGGTTCTTAACAATGCCACATGATTTTAATTTTGAAACCTCTCCTTAAACTTTAAAACTTGTTTCGAAATGAACACATATAATATGACCCACAGAGTTGATGTTAACTCCAGCTCACGGTGACTGCCTATGGGCCAGAGAACCGAGCTCCATAGATTTTTAATGGCTGTTTCTTTTAGAAGGAGATTTCCAGGCCTTTGTTTTGCAGTTCCTCTAGGTGGACCAAACCACCAATACTTGGTGAGCAGCTGAGTGCACTGACCATTTACACCACTTAGGGACTTCACACTGGATATATAATAAAATACTTCTTAACCCTTTTTTTCCCGCACACCTAGAAAATGACAATGTTTAAGTCTCTTTGAGGTGAGCAGATGAAGCTTTTTAGGCTAGAGCCCGAGCCCCTGGAGACTCTGGTTGTCTGAGGTCTATTGGGAATGAATTCTTGAACTTTGAGAGAATCCATGATCCTGACATCCATTCTGCAGTGTGATAATGCCCAGAAGGGTGCAACCTGCTTAAGATTCTTGTGCATGAGCCTATCATTGGATATTCAGGATGCGTATACATTTTATAGTACCATAGATAATTTGTAACACTTCATAGTCTGTGACCGTGAAGCGTTTTACACACAGAGGATTGTTTCTTTAAAACAAATTCTCCAAAATCGTAGCATAGATTATTTCTGGGTATAGACATTTCTAAGAATTGCTTTTAATTTTCTTATGACTAAAAGTTATTGATTTAACAATTTGTTTTTAACTTCATCCATGTAAAATACATCTGACTCCATAGTGTGATCTGAGGCTCCAGGTATAGTTTCTATTCTTACAAATAACTCATTGATATGTGCCAATTATTTTTGCTATATTTGAGCATATTTATTTCACACCTCCTTCACCAGCTTTGAGTGTTCTTTTAAAATCATTTCAGTTAATTTGATAAGCTGAAAAATGACATGGAGTTTTAATTAGTATTTTTGTTAACTCTCAAGATGAATGCATAACAGTCAATTATAAGTCATACTTTCTCATTTGTAAATTGTTGACTTTGAAGCCATATTCATTTCCTTATCTCAATGTATGAATTATTTATATATCATTTGTGTATTACACATTTTCTCAGTTTTCTTTTTTGCTAACTTTTTGAATTCTGTGGAAAATTTAATCTCAAAGTACTTTTCTTTGTCATTTCTTCCAATTAAAAAATTCTTCATATATTTGATGAAGTTTCCATTTTCTCATGATTAAAATAAAAATTGATCGAACATATTGTATCACCCATCTGAAACACATTGGACTCCATCATGCGATCTGCGGGTCCAGGTATAGCTCCCACTCTTCCAAATAGCTCACCATTTGGCCTTATACACATTTTGGAATTCTCTTTTATTTTCTTGTGATTGATGATGCCATCTTCACTTTCCTTTAGTATGTTATTCCTTTTTTAGATTCCTCTTTCAGACAAAATCTAGTAAGTCTTCACATCCACTTAAATATGAATAAATGAGACACAGATCCTAATCCACAGCTTGATTACAAGATCCTTTTCCTGTACTTCTTGGCTTAGGAGGAAAAAGAGTGGATATTGTGTTGGTAAAGGTAGGTGGGAGTGGAAAAAGAAAAGAAGAGTTGTCTGATAGGACTGTTTTCCCCAGAATAGGTATTCAGTGAGCATACACGATTTAATTCCTTTTCTAATCATGTCCTTCTGGCTCTTAGTCATTGTTTTCCTTGATCTCTCATTTTTGCAGTATACTTCCGATGCAAGCTGTTGCATTGCAGCTAGTGGACATAGGCACTAGAGGGCAGTGTGAGTGCACGATTCTGGATGCAAAACCAAGATGCTCAGAGGCAGTGTGAGCAGTGTTCAGACTTCACTGTGATTGCCACTTTGCCTTGTATTTTTAAAACTCAATCTCGGTTTTGGTTTGGCAGCCGACTGATAATAGGAGATAGTATTTGGTATATTGGGCTTAGTCCCAGGGAGCCTGCACAGCTCAGTAAAGGCTTGTTTGAGTTTTGCATAGAGAGATTCATTGATTCATTCATTGATTCTTCGTCCTCTCATCCCTTTATTTTTCAGCAACGAGTGAGTGGGCAGCTCTGGTGCTATACCTGAGTGCTGAGATTAGGTGCGGTTTTAATTTTCTCTTGTCAGATGCCTTCCAAAATTCAAAAGTAGACATGCATATGAGGGGGCTTCAAAGGTTCATATAAAATTTCATAATCGTTGAATTCCAGTTTTTATGGATTTGTGAAGCTCCCCGTGTACATTGCGCAATGAAAAGGAAACAATACATGGTACTGTTTTTAGGAGTCAACAAAGAAGGACTGGCTCCCTACTTTAGAGGAAGACGATGCTGAAAACCTTTTGTATGCAGTACCAGTCATAAGTAAATTATAATCTAAATTGAGTTCTATGGATTTAGCTTGGCATTTAATCATAATTTTAAACATTTTTACAGGAAAAAATGCACTAGGCTTTGGAAAACCAGTGACTTTTAAAATACCGTTTGATTAAAAACCGATTGGGGGCCCATCTATGTGAACGCGTGACGGGGAAGTCGGTCTCCAGTACTCGGGGGTCACTAACAACACAGACTAGAGTAGCTACACTTAAGGGCAGATGGGAACTAAAAATTGGATTTGGAATTAAATGTAAATTGGCCCATGGCCAAGTATTGAAAGCTGTCCATGGGCAATAGATCCCTCCCTACATTCCCCAAAAGGCATCTTAGAAGAAGTACATTGTTGAGGAGCTCTAATTATCTACTAAAGTCCTTTGCCAATATTTCATTTAGAGTAGACTTCTCAGATGTGTTTTTGTTAGAGAGCAGGCAGCTCCCCCCACCCCTCTTAGGCAATTAAAACTTGGATTCTTGAGCATTTTCATGGTTTAGGTTTTGTTTAGTCTTGTACTGTTTACTAATCAAAATTATATTGTGGATGCTTGAACTCTTGGTACTTCTCAGACTGAATAAGTCTCATAGAAGAGGAATAGTGCCATGGCATATTGGCCCCCAAGATATCCAAGCACCAATCTCTGAACCCTATGAATAGGATATAAGCATTTGCATGGCAAAAAAGGATTCTGCAGGCAATGGATTTTAAGATGTAGCCAGCATTCTAGATTTTTTGAGTGGCCTCCAGCTAATTGTGTAGGTCCGCTGGTTGCAGGCAGAAAGAAGCAGCAGAAGGGGAAGTCAGACTGAGTTGAAATATGGAAAGGACTTGATAGGGCCTTCTTGCTTGTGAGATGTAGGGTCTCATGGGCAAAGGCCAGAGAGAGGGCTAAGACATGAAAGGTGCTGTCGGCCTGGAAGGAAAAGGGAGCATGTCTCTACAACCACCAGGAACAGGATTCTTTCAGCAACTGGAAGGCCCTCAGAAGTAGATTCATCCCAAAGGAGCCCAGCCTGACCAAAACCTCAAATTCTGACTTTAAACCTGTAAGGAAGACTGAGCAGAGCCAACTCTAGTAGAACTTTTGGTTTTCAGGAATGGTGAGAGAATAAATTTGTATTGTTTTAGATTGCCGAGGCTATGGATACTTGTTATAGCAGTAACAGAACCAATACACGTAGAGAGAATTCAAGGAGCAGAGTATGAAGTGCTGCTGATGAGGAGAGAGATGGACAAGTGGATGTATGGGATTGGTCCATGAATCATGGCTGGGAACCATTGCTTTTTTATCTTTTCTCTGTGAGTGGCAAAACCTTAGCCCTAAGTGATGTTTTCTCCCAAAGGTGTAATTTCTGAAGCATTCCTAGGACTGTGACTACTGACTAAAGCACTGAGGTGAGGAAGAGCAAGATCTCAGTGATACTTAGAGGTTAACAGCCACCAATTTTCTTGGGTTCAAATTCAAGCGCTTCCAGATGCTGACTTTGTGATCTTTAACAAGTTAGTTAGTTTCCTCATTTGTACAATGGGATAATACTAGTATCTCCTTGCGTTTTTGTGGCACCACTTGGTTGTGCCGTTGTGGCATGTGTGGTGATTGTGATGCTGGAAGCTGTCATTGGTATTTCAAATGCCTGCCAAAGAGAACAGGTTTCAGTGGGGTTTGCGGACAAGGAATGAACTCAATCCAAACTAACTCCCTGCCCTCGAGTTGATGCTAATAGTGGCTCCCTTATGCCTTTCCAAGACTGTAACTGCCCATGGGAGTAGAAATTCCTGTCTTTTCCTTGAGGAGCCATTGGTGGTGTCTAACTTTTGAACCTGAGGTGGACCGCAGCCCAAGGCAGAACCACGATGCCACCAGGGCTCCTTTAGACTAGGAATAGACTACAAAGAAGGAATTGACCGCCCACTTTGGAAGAAGTAGTTACTGAAGACCTTAGGCAAAGTATCAAAACATTGTCAGATATGGAAGGGCTAGTGATGGAGACAGACCATTGTGTAAGATAGTCCTGGAGGGTGAGCAGGAGCTGCTTTCTCTAAGTAGAGTTGACAGTGGTGAAGTGAATGGAGTATAGCTTGTGGGAGAAAAACCTTCAAGATTTTCATTTGTGGATGGGGAACAACTCAAACTGAGAAGAAACAGCTGCAAGAATCTGTGGGGGCAGGTCAGATGCTTACAGACATCCTCCCTGAAGACAGCCAGTCACCAGAAAGTAGGCTCCGCTCCCTGCTGTTAAGGACAATGGACAGGCCTGTAGGCATTGATTTGGTTCCTGTAGGTGGAGTTCACACCCTACTGATAATGGTTCCTATGGAGATCCAGAGAACAGGTCAAAGTTAAGCTGCCATCCTAAATCTAGGATCCACCCATCTTGTCACATGTATACCCCCAATCCCTCGTCTTCCTATTGCTTGTATGCCCCTAGACCACCCCCTCTCGTTGCTGTATAACCTATAGTGCAACCTCTTCCTGTGACATATGTCTTTACCTGTAATTAGTGGGCCCCCAAAGGTATATAGGCCCGGGTTAGCAATAGAGAGGGCCTCTCTCTCTGTGTTCCTCCCTTGACCTCTCCTCGGCACCCTCTTCTCCCCTGTTTCCCTTTCCCCTTGTCCTCCTTCCCTTCCCCCTCTCTCCATGTGGACCACCAAGCAGGGCTGAGGTGAGCATTGCTACCATGAGATGTGTTTGATTCCATTATTTGACTCTCTCTGTTATCTCTCATGCTCTCGATGACTTTGATATAATATTTATCTATCTCAACCATACAATTGTGCTAATTAAACCCACGATTAGTGGTGGGGGCTGGCCGCCCCACATCAAACCACAAGAATCAACTATTAATTGGAACTTGGAATGTACTAGGTAAAAATTTAGGAAAATTGGAAGTGGTCAGAAATGAAATGGAGCACATAAAAATGGCTATCTTAGGCATTAGTGAGCTGAAATGGACTGGCACTGGCCATTCTGAATCAGGAAATCAGCTGGTTTACTCTGTTGGAAATGGCACAGTCAAGAGGAACCGTATTGTATTCGTTGTCAGAAAGGACAGTTTGAGATCTATCTTGAAGTAGTGTGGTCTGTGATATGATTACATCTGTCAGCCTTCAAGGACTTCCAATCAATAGAACTATTGTGCCCGTTTGTGTACCAACTACCAATGCTAATGATGAAGGGATTGAAGAATTCTACCAATGCATTCAGTTGGATATTGATCAAACATGTGGTCAAGATGCAGTGGTAATTATTGTTAATTGGAATGCAAAAGTTGAAAATAAAGAGTGAGGAACAGCTGTTGGTAAATATATGAGGGGGTACCCCCCCAAACTATATTCCTCCCCCCAAAGCTATGTATTTAAATTTTACAAAACAAATTTATCACTGTCAAAGTACTCTCCATTACACTTAATGGATTTGTCAACTCTGAAATTCCATTGTTGGAAACATTTTTCAAACTCATCTCTTTGGCTTGCTGGCAGCACCTCCCTCATTTTTTCTTCACTTCTTCTACACCGTCAGATTTCTGTCCTTTCATGTCCTTCGTCATTCATGGAAACAAAAAGAAGACACACGGAGTGAGGCCAAGTGAGTGAGGTGCATGGGGCAAGGAGGCATGCTGTTTTTTTTAACCGAAACTGGCACACGGAGATGGCTGTGTGAGCAGGTGTGTTGTCGTAGTGGCAAAACCAGTTCCCCCATCTGCCACAAATCAGGCCTTTTGGTCACACACTGTTACACAATCTTTTCAGAACCTCTAATAGAAAGCTTGATTAACCATCTGAACTGGTGGAATGAACTTCAATTGCAATATTCCCCTCATATAAAAAAACCCCAAAGAGCATAGTTTTTATGCGGGGGGGGGGGGGGGGGGGGGGTATTCCCTCATAGTTCTGGTGATAGGAATGAAGCAGAGATCTTATGATAGAATTTTCTAAGACCAATGACTTCTTCATACCAAATACCCTTTTTTAACAACACAGTGACTATACACATGGACTTCTCCAGATCAAATCCATTGAAATCAAATTGACTACATCTGTGGGAAGAGATGATGGAGAAGCATAGTATCAGCAGCTACAATCAGAACAGGCTGGCTGTGGAAACCCAACACTTGCTTATTTACAAGTTCAGGGTGAAACTAAAGAAAGTTGAAACAACAAATTGTCCATGAGAGCCAAAAGAGGACTTTTTGAGTATATCTCACCTGAATTTTGAGAACTTCTGAAGAACAGATCTATGTGTTAAATAATAATGACAGAAGACCCAGGGAGCTGCTGGAGGACATCAAGTGCATCGTTTAGGAATCAAAAGGTCATTAAAGAGACAGATTCATGTGGATGTCATAAGAGACTCTGAAACTTGCTCTTAATCATAGAGTAGCTAAGACACATGGAAGAAATGGTGAAGTCAAAGAGCTGAATAGAATATTTCACATGGCATCCTGAGAAGACAAATAAATATTATAATGAAATGTGCCAAGACCCAGAGGTAGAGAGTGAAAAGGGAGAATGCACTCAGCATATCTTAAACTGAAAGAACTGAAGAAAAAAATTCAAGCCTTGAGTTTCTACACTGAAAGATTCTATGGGCAAAATATTGAATGATGTGGACACATCAAAAGAAGATGGAAAGAATACACAGAGCCACTGTATCATCCATTCATTTTAGAAGGTAGCATATGAGCAAGACCCAATGGAGCTGAAGGAAGAAGTTCAAGCTGCATGGAAAGCATTAGTTGAAAGCTAAATTCCAAGGATTGTTGGAATATCAACTGAACTGTTTCATCAAGCTGATGGAGCACTGTAGGCACTTACTTGTCTACGCTAGGAAAATTGGAAGACAAGTACTTGGCCAACTGACTGGAACAGTTCCATATTTGTACCAATTCCAAAGAATGCTCAAATTATATGACAAGATCACTGAAATCACCTGTGAGTAAAATTTGGCTGATCATCACTCAACTTTAGTTACAGCAGTACATTGACAGGGAGCTACCAGAGGTTCAAGCCAGATTTAGAGGATGTCGTGGAACAAGGGTATTACTGCAGATGTCAGATGGATCTTGGCTGGAAGTAGAGAATACCAGAAAGATGTTCACTTGTATTTTAGTGACTATGCCAAAGTCTTTGACTTGTGAATCCTAACAAACTATGGATAGCTTTGTGAAGTATGGGAAATCCAGAATACCTCATTGTGCTCATGCAGAAATTGTACATGGAACAAGAGGTGGCTATGAGAACAGGACAAGGGAATGCTGTCTGGTTTAAAAGCAGGAAGGTGTGTCAGGGTTGTATCCTCTCACCATACTTATTCAATCTGCATGCTGAGAAAATCATCAGAGAAACATAGTTATATGAAGAAGAACACAGCATTAGGATGGGAGAAAGTCTTATGCAGATGTCATAACCTTGATTGCTGAAGGAGGACTTGAAGCATTTTCTGATGATGATCAAGACTGTAGCCTTCAGTATGGATTGAAACTCAATGGAAAAGGACATCATGCTTGTCGAAGTAGAGGAGCAGTGAAAAATAGATAGGCCCTCCACAGATTGACACAGTGGCTGCAACAAGCCCAAGCCCAGGAAAAATTGTGAGGATGGAGCCGTACTGGGCAGTGTTTCCTTCTGTTGTGCATTGTGTTGCTATGAGTCAGCATCAACTTGATGGCACAGAACAACAACTGGAAGATGGATGACACTGGAAGTCCAAATTCTATTAGCAGGGTGCCCACATGGGTCAAGACTCCAGTGATGCCCTTAAACGACAGTGCAGGGATGTAAACAACCTTGCTGTCTGACAGCATTATAAAGTAGATTGTCAGGTATTGCTAGGTTAAAGTGTAACACCTTACATTTGATCTTCCTTTTGACCCATTTTAAAAATTGCTTCTCTTTTTAATATTTTCTGCTTTCTTTTCTATTGAGCTTGTGTCATGGTTGTTGGGTTTTTTGGTTCGTTTGCTTTCTGTTTGTGGTTTGTATGATTTTCTGCATGTAACTGGATTAATAATTACTTGGGGACATGGCAGGAGAGCTAACAACAATGAATATGAGAAAGAAGAGAATTCTTTCTCTGAAAGAAATTGAGTGTGGTGATGATTGCAAAACTCTTCTTAACATGATTTAACTATTGTATGATACATGAATTAGATGTCAGTAAAATGATTTTTTAAAAGATAAAGGAAAAAAAATCTAATTAAATTTCTTAAACACTCCTCTCAGAAAAAAACGGGACCAGTATGTTGACTTGTTGAGCCTCAACATGTTCACCCGAACAGTCTTGGTCAGCTTGTGATATCGCCCCTTGAATTCCCATAGTGAAAATGAGTCTACCTTATTGATATTCTAGGATTTTACAACACTTAATATACCTTTCAATATAGGTTGATACACTCGGAGAACAGCCAAATATTTTCATGAGATTTTGTGACCTAATAAGTTTATCCTTCTGCTACTCACCATGAGTAATTTTAGCCTACTCATTACTCCCCCACCCCCTGCCACCACACACACACAATGCGAGCTATATGTAGAATCCAGGAGGTCCCTGGCAAATTTGGTGGAGAAAGTGTGTGACAGTATTGGACTGTTGGATTCTAAAGCTCAGATTGATTCAACAGGCTTAATAACAATTCAGATGTTCAGAAAGTTCAACATCATGTGTAAAAACAACAAGGTGGGGGAAAGGGAGAACCAATCACAACGGTCTAAATGTAGCCCCCTCTCAGGACGGACACCAGGAAAGTGAAAGGAGACAGCAATTGGTGTAAGACATGACAACACAAATCAAGTGTTGTGAGGGGGGTGGGGTAGGGAAGGGGAGAATGAGCTGACACCAAGGGCTCAAGTAGAAATAAATGTTTTGAAAATGATGATGGAAACATATGTACAAATGTGCTTGACACAATGGATGGATGTGTGGATTGTGATGAGTGGGAAGAGCCCCCAACAAATGATTTAAAAAAAATTGTAGAGAAAATATTTGTGATCCACGAAGTAACGAATAAAACATCTATCTTTTTGCCAAATGTGCAAAAAGAATGTGTGTTCCCTGGATATAGGATGGTTTATAGGGGTTGTAGGATGGTATGACAGAAGAAATAGAGATAGATATTTGCTACAGTGCTTAGCCCAGCATTCTTATTTTTCTTCAAAGTTGGTAGACATTTGTAATACATTTTATTTGCACAGAGGTAGAAAAAGTAACTTTGAGGTATTACTAGATTCTATAAGCTATTTTGTATTGTGCCTACTGGAGAAACAGGGATCTTTATACAGTTCATCATTTGCCTGTTACAAGTAAGAACCGTTTAAAAGAAGTGCAGCTAACAGAGCCCCCTTTTTGAAATTTGAAGCTCTTCTTCTGGACTCATTGGAAATGAAAACTCCAAACTGGTTCTCTGGGAGCCAGGGTGGGATGTGACTAGCTTGTAGATGGACAGATATGGATTGTTCTAAAAGACCGTGTCCAGGTTTGAGGCCAAAATTGAAACAGGCACATTAATCTGAATAAACAAAGTAGAGACACAGGATGAAAATGCAAAGCACAGGCTGGATGGCCAGGGACACAACAGACATGGGCATGCAGTTCATAAAGGAGTTACCTCCCCAGTCATCGGGGCTGGAGCAGCAGATGGTCCACAGATGGTGGCAGAGGTCTTGGCCTGAGGTTGGCAGGAGACGGTTGCTGGACTGGTTAAATTTGTATTTGTCCTAATGTATGGAGTTGATCCAAACCAAGCAGCTCAGAGTGAGAATCAGAGTAGGAACAGTGGTTATGGCTTCCACCAGTTGCTGGAAGAGGAAAATCTGACGCTATCAGTATATAAATATATATAAGTCCTTTGTTTTGGTTGTTGTTCGGTCTCATTGAGTCAGTCCCAACTGACAGCTAATAGACAACTAACTCTAATAGAATGAAGTACTTCCCAGCATAGCTGTCTGAAATCTAATAGAATCAAGTACTTCCCACTCCTTTGCCATGCTCATGGTCTTTACTGTGCTTGAGCCCAAAGGCTACAGCCACGGTATCAACGCAGCTACGTGAAGATTTTCCCGTTGTTTGCTCGCTCTCTGATTTCCCAAGTATGATGTCCCTTTCCAAGGACTGGTTCCTCCTGGTAACGTGTCCAAAGTACTAGAGATGGTACAGGCCACCTGCCTTCCTGAGGAGCGTTCTGGCTGTTCTTGTTCCAGAAACAGAGATGCCCTTTCTTCTGACAATCCATCATTCAAAGGTTTCCCTTCTTCTAAGTCTCCCTTATTGACTTTCCTGTTTCGCATGCATGTGAGGTGATCGAAAATAGCACAGCTTGTGGAATACCCTAGTGTGAAGAAAAGCAGATGACTGCTAGCTCAAGGTTATAGATTTGGAGGTCATTAAACTTTGGTTTGAGTCTGTTGTCTACAGGATGCCCTTCAAACGGCAACTTGGGATGACCATATATTTTGTGCTTTATGATCTCTTTGCTTTTTTAAATGACAAGTCTTAGTCTAGCAGGCATGGTTCTGCTTTTCTGAATGAGTATTATTGAAAAATTTCCCCTTTCCCTAACCCTCATTGTTTGCATAAATAATGTCCAGTCATTTGAGTCTTAACTCTGCACAAGTCAACAATCTATGTATTTTAGCCTAAAAAGCTGTTCTGTACATGCATACTTTCCTTTTCTAAACAGGATTTGAATAATGTTCTTCAATAAAAAGACAGTGATGTCTTTAAAGTAGACCAGGGACATTTATAAACCATAGATACATGAATGGATTTTGAGCTCACACTTAATCATAGCCCTAATCTAAGAACAATTCATTCTTATGACATAGCCCTACTCAATACTCACCCTCATGAAGAAATCACTGAAGATAGGGGTGCTATAGCAAAGTAGAGTGAAGAAATCAGATGGTGCCTGGGTGCCCGAGAGAAGAATGGACTCCTAAATACTTGTGTTTGAACAAGCAGCTATCTAGGTGAGGTGTCGGCTAAGGTCATGTGGAAGAAGAACACGTCTGTGTGATCCAAAGATTGTTAATAATTAACTCTAAGACTCGAGGAGGGAATGGTGCTAGGGCTTAAATTTAGAACATCCAGTTTGCAGAAAGAGATGGGTGACAGTGAAAGCTCAAGATCTATTTGCAGGGTACCCATTTGGAGTAAGTCTCTGGGGCGTCCTCTCTGAACATTGACCATGGATGCAAATACCCTTACTATTAGACAGAGTGCTTTGGGAATTGGACTAATGCCGATGGAATTAGGTTATGACAGAGGAGGCTGGAGGGAAATGGGAATATAATAAGTACAAGGAAGGAGAAAATGTTCTAAAATTGATTGTAGTGATGGTTTCATAACTCTTTTTAATATCCTAGACCTCTTGAGAATCATATATCCATAGACTGTTAGAATTAAACTTAAAAAGAAATATCACAGTTTTGCTCAGATATACGGTAGTTCTCAAAATGACATCTTGCATTTTCATCATTTTAAAGAGATTTTTTTTGCAACATATTTGACCAGTGCAGTACATGGTTTCATTTCTTTACTGCTGCATTCATGATAAGCAGAGACTATGTTGAAGTTGTCATGGATTGTGTTTTACGTGGAATTATTTTTCCTTTCATTTTCATGAAATCATCAATGAGGAAAAAATTGTTAACATTAAGACCTTTATTTCTATTGAGGCCTTACACTAATAATGAACTTGGCAATTTAATTGTAGCTGCTTATAAAAATTACCTGCTAATAATTAGAAAAAAATTCCTTTAATATTATGAATTTTTACTGAATGTATTAAAAATTTTCTTTACAACGTAGGAGGTGAGTTACTCTTTCTGGTCCTGTTAAACCCAAATATGTAAGAAGGAACAGATTGACAGCTGAGCGGAGATTGCTGTGCTACGGGGGCACACAGGGCAAATAGCCCCTTTTTCTCTCAGAATAAGGGCTGAACGAGGCCTATTTCAGTCTACACAAACCATATGTTACATTTTGAGTTTCTTTAAAAACACATGTTGTTAAAGTTTAAGCAAAACATTCATTACTTTGAGAAATACGCTCTGCTTCTAATTTTAAACGCATGTGAGCAAATGCACTGCTCATTATGGTGAGACAAACACTGCCCTGAGCTCCAAGTAGGTAAAAGGGCAACAGTCTTGGGAGAGCTTTCATGTGGCTGCCATTTGTAGTCTAATCCTGGAGGGAAGCAACCAAACCTTTCTCTAGTTAGCTTTGCCCCTGTAGAGGCTTTCCTGTGTCCCACAGCCTTGTACTTTTGTGACGTGGGCTGAGGCCTACAGAAGCCCAGACTGAAACCATTGCTTCCCTGTCATTTGAGTTTAAATCATGTCCCAGACTGTAGAGGTGAACCCCCAGTGTAATCACCTACTGATTACAGTGATTTCTCCAGATCTGGTTATCCCATGAGTCCTGAGAATAGTTGCAGTTGAAACCCAGGCTTGCAGGGAGGAGATCGAATGTATTGCTTCCAATTCTTGTACTTGTGGGATCAGTGAAACCACAAGGGTCCCCTTTTGGTTTTGACCCCCAATAGCTTAAAAGCACATTGAATTGTGAATTTGCCTTGAGATGTTGGAAAGACTTGGAAATATTTTGTGATAAGAATATTGTGAAATCAGATAAGGAGTTCAATTAAGTATATCAATAGAAAAAGATATGGAGTGTTCTTTAAGAGACATTTACTTGATGGTGCTTTAAATGTAAGAATTTAAGAATAAAGGCTCACATTCATGGAAAGGAAACATTATCTTCTTTCCCAAACTGCAGAATTTTGGGTTCCTATTAATTTATTTAGCATTTTTACATTTTAGGTCATCTATTTGCCTGGGACTCTGATTAGGCACTGAGAATTGAGAAATAAACTATCAAATCTTGGCTTCAGGCATCTTACTTTTTAATAGGGAGCACCAGACAACATAGACATTTAAAAATAATTTATCAGACAATGATAAATGCTATGAAGAAAAATAATGTGGAGTCCAGGAGATAAAGAATGAAGCTAATTGTTAATTCCTAGTAAGGTGTTCGGGAATGCCACCGCCACCCCCACCCCCCCAACCAAGGTGACACTTGGACAGAGACTCTGAAAGAAGTGAAAGCAAGTTATGAAGATGTTTTCTGCAGAGTGAAGATATTCATACAGGTATTTGAGGGGGGATTGTTCCAGTGTGGCCGGGCTAGAGTGGGAACGAAGGTCCGAGAACAGTTGTTAGGTGCCATCAAGTCAGTTCTGGCCCATAGCCATCAGTTCTGATCCACATCAGCACTGTGCCCAACAGAAGGAAACGCTGCCCGGTCCTGCCCTCTCCTTACAAGCATCCTTGTGCCTGAGCTCACGGTGCCAATCCATCTGGTTGAGGGCCTTCCTCTTTCCCGTGGCCCATCTGTGTTCGCAAGCATGGCCCCTTCTCTACGTACTGGTCTCTGGAGAAAGAATAGGGGGTCAGAGAGCCTATGGTCTTATGAATCCTCCCGTTGTGAAGACTTAAACTTGTACTTGACATAAAACGAGAACCTACCGAAGACTCTGGAGGAGCAAGGGATGATCTGTTGGACATCGACTGATGGGTGCAGAGTGGAAGCAAGGTGACTGGTTCAGAGGCTCCTGCTTTAGCTACAAGAGGGATCATGGAGTAGAGTGGAGCAGTACAAGTGGTGAGATCCTGTATATAATACTGTAGATAGTTCTGTACAATACTAGCCATCAGATTTTACTAGTGACTTGACGGTTGGATATGGGAGGAAGCTAGGAGCAAAAATTTTATCTGAGAAACAGAAATAATGAAGATGCTTTGTTCTCAGATGGGAATGATCACAGGGAGAGTATAGGCTTAAGAGAGCTGAGGGTAATTAGAGTTGGTTTAAAATGAGTACATCTTGACCTACTGCACAGACACCAAAATGACTATATTAAGTAGACAGTAGTTGAAGCTCGAATTCTGAGGAGAGATCTGGAAATATAAATTTGAGTTCTTAGGGTGACAATAGAACCGTGGGTGGTGCAAATGGTTTGTGTTCAGCTACTTGACTAAAGGTTGGTGGTTCGAGTCAGACCAGAAGCACGGTGGGAGAGAGGCTTGGCTATCTGTTTCCGTAAAGATTACAGCTAGAATTTCCCTCTGGGATTCCTCTATTCTGAAACCGGGGTTACATATGGGGGTCACGGTGAGTAGGAATTGAAGTGGTGACACTGGATTGGACTCTGATCTTTGGGAGGTCACTGTTACTGCAATCCATGGGACTAGATACAATTACTAAGAGACTGTGGGTGGGACAGACCATTAGTCGAGGACTGTGCCTTGGGTTCGTCAAGGTTTAGAGTTTGAGGGGATGAGGAGGACCATCATCGGACCCTGAGAAAGAATGACCAGGGAGGCAGAGGGTCATCTGAGAGAGTGATTTCTAGGATAACACGTGACGACAGGTCTGAAGGAGAGAGTTAGGATCAACTGTAAATTACTGAAGACAGATTGAAACAAAATTGGCCTTCGACTTTGGCAGTAGAGGGCACGCTGAGTTTCATAAAAGTGGACAAAATACAACAAAAAACCTTTGATGAGGCAGATAAAATCTGGTGACAAGGAGGAATACAATCCTTGTTGAACATGATCAGGAGAATAGGGGAGGAAGGAAAAATGAAAATAGTGCTCAGAATTGAGGAATTGTATTGCCAGGGTAGAACAGAAATAAGGCATTAGCTGTCCACATGGAGCCGAGGGAGGCATTTTGTTAATGTTATTGTTGTTTAAATGTTACAACATGTTCATATTCTCTTAGAAGTGATCCAACGGGGAGAAGGAAAAAGATGTTGCAGGAGAGAATGGGACTAATTGCCAGAGTGACGTTTATGAGTAGGCGAGACAGGATGAGCACACCAGTGGAGGAGGGAGCGTCAGACACCAGTGTGCTGAGCTTCAGCACTGTAACCGGAGTAAAGGCTGATTAAAGGGTACGGGCCTGACACGTGTTATACTCAGTGGTGGGAGTACGTGGAATTTCTCTTCTGATTGCTTTTATTTTGACAACTTGTCCCCTTGCTGCTTTTTCCTACGGAGCACAGCTGTTACTCTATTGTCTATCAATGTCTTATAATGTCCGGTACTTGGCTGGGCTCAGACAATGCTGTTTCTGTGAGCTGGCTGCTCAAATAAGGGCACTGTTGAACAGTGGCATATGCGCAGTGGCAATGAAACGAATCATTAGGCTAGGTAGAAGCCATCCAGTTGCTGATTGCTGGCACTTAAGCTAGTTGCTAGACTATTTCTGTCTCAGCAGAATTAGAGTGAATGCTATTGGTACAGAATGATTAGACATTTAATTTCCTTTATGTTTATCCACATTATAAAACAAACTGTCCAACTACCATGGGATACTGAAAGGGCAACAATAAATACAAACATCCTCTTCCATATCAAGGAAGGCTGTCAAAACACCCCATGGTTAGTGGAAGCAGCCATATTTGCAAAGATTCCTCTATTTAAAATAGGAACAATATATAACTCTCAAAGTATACTCTTGAAATTTCCATCACAAACTTACAAAAACCGATTTTTGTGTTTTTATCCTGTGTAGCTCCTTCTAGGCATCTATTCTGAGGAGTCCTACAGTGTTTTGTGTGCAATATAGTTACTATCTTTCATTGTACATTTTATGAGCTGGTTGGGACCACAGACACAGACACGACAGCATAGCAGTGCTACATCTGAAAGCCAAGGCGTTTCAAGGACCGCAGGTGATTCTGGAAGTCAGAGCTGTTGTGTGGGACAGACCCTTCTGGAACCTGCCAGAGGGAACCAGCTCTTTCGGCACCTTGATTTTGGACCTCTTGTCTCTAGAGCTCTGAGAGAATACATTTTTGATGTTTTAAGAAAACCAATTTGTGGACTTTAAAAAAAAAAGGAACTCCTAGGACACTAAGCTAGCAACCCCCAGCTCCCTGGACTCTTTATGCGAAGGCAGGGTATGTGAATTGCACTCAAGTTCACCTCAGCCCCCTCTTCATCCTGCCTCTGTGGTTTCATACATTCAATGCACCTTCTACGTGGGCATCACCTGTCTGCCTCCCAGCGATCTGAGTCTATCCACACACCTGCTTTTCACACGTGTCTAATTAATCATTATCCAGCGGTGTCCCTAGGGGGTAATAGGGACACTGTGAGAGAAGGAGACACCAAAATGACTGTCTGTAAACTTTTTGTACAGTGTTTCAGAAGACATTTACTGTTTTAATAAAAATGTCTCTGTAGGGAGTACAGGAAGAGTTCGTGAGTGATAGTGGCGGGGTGTTTCCAAACCAGGAGTCACTGGACTGGCAGACACCAACCTTTGTGAAGGCACTGAATCAATTTCTCTTTGTGTGGTCCTCACCATTTGGCTAGGTTAGGAAACCCCACTTTAAAAAAGGCATCATTTAGATACCGTATAACAGCCTAGGGATGGCCAAGGTCTGTGGTTTTAGATCCAAAGAAGGACGGGAAGGAAGGTGTCCTACTGACTGTGGCTTTCTGTGGCAACAGGTAGCCGAGCTGTTTCACTCCACGAGACATAGCACAGTGATCTGAAGACAGGAACACAAACTGCACTGTGGGCGGTTCCTTTCTTAGGACCACTACACATTCTCATGTAGGCTTTATGTTTTTCCTTTGATTTTCGCTGCTGACTCATGTTAAAGCCGCCTACCAATAAAGCACGCTTGCTATTCCTGACCTAGCCTGCTTCATCATGGTACACTTCATCTAATTCCTGGCAGGGTTATTAATGATTTGTAAAAGCAGAAGGAACAGATGGCTGTTCTCGCAGGTAATCCCCCACTAAATATATCTTATGTGAAATTTATAATTATGCAAACTAAGTAATCTAGCACTAATATATGCATTACTATACATTATGATGTAATACACTATTTTCTTTTCAGATAAGGCTGGGCCTTTAGGCTGCACTATAGTGAACCTCAAGATAATTTTCTCCTGGGAATATATGATATATTGGTGTACTCTCAAACAAAAGAAACTCACTCTCACGGACTTATTGCTGACTGATAGTGATCCTATAGGACAGAGTAGAACTGCTCCTGTGAGTTTCTGAGACTTTAACCTCTTTAACAGAGTAGAAAGCCCTTCCTTTCTTCCTTGGAGAGGCTGGTGGTTTTGAACTGCTGACCTTGTGGATCGCTGCCCAATATCTAACTCTCACTCCACTAGGGCTTCTACTCTAGGGTATTGATTAAACTCCATTATGTGTCTGTTGGTTTTCCTTGCACTGTATCTATGCCACTCTTTAACCAAAGACCTGCAGGGTCACTTATGCTGGGTAGGTTTCAGTGGGGCTTTTAGAGTAACACTAGGAAGGAAGAAAGGTCCAGTAACATATTTCTGAAAAAAACCCCAAATTAGAAAATACAATTCCCAAAGACCTCAATAGGCTATTACCTTACAGTGTTGGAGGTTATGCCCCTTCTTTGCGAGGCATTTGGAATGCATGTGGGCCATCGCAATGAACTCAAGCACACTAAAGGTGGTGACAATGCCCTGGGACCTGGCAATGTTGTGTTGTGTTGTACCTGGGCGGAATCTGAGTCAACTAACATTAGTTAACACACACAATGCATCTGGTATTCAATTTTGAGAAAGAAAAAAATGAAATAGTGATGGTATCATATCATAAAAGTCTCAAATTAATTTAGTTATTAACAATCTTAAAGTACTTAGTCATGAAAAACAAAATATAAAAATCATGCTGTCAATTCCTAAATAGACCTTTTTAGAGAATCAGTTCTGACTCATAGAGACCGTATGAGTCCAGGTCCTGCCCCATCCTCCCAAGGTTCTTATGTTAGAGACCATTGCTCAACCACTGTGTCACTGTATCCCGTGGAGGGCCTTCCCCTTCTCCACTGCCCCTCCACTCTATCAACATGGGGACGTTCTCTTTATGCTTCAACCTTTCAAGGAAACAGAAATTAGAATATTCACATCTATAGATTGGATGAATTCATTTTTCCCATTTGAGAATTTTGCCTGCGCATTTCTTTTGTAAAGCAAAATCTTTTTAGGTGATAAAATTTATGACGATTTTCATTCATTGTTTCTCAGTTTTGAATCTTAAGATTAAATATACAAACTCAGGTCTTGAAGAAATTTTTCTCTAAGTTACTGAGGGGCAGAGCCCATTTGAGCTCGCCTTCCCCCACTCCTGCACCCCACCCCCAGTATGGCTACTGGATTCCCCTAACCCCCTATTTGAGACTGCCTTTTCTCTACACCCAGGGACTCTAGCGTGCTGGTGAGTTGTGAATTGAGGTAGGCCAGCCATTGATTAACCCGCAGATTTCTCTGTTCCACAAGGGTTTGTGGTTGTTAGATGCCATCCAGTTGGTGCTGGCCCATAGCGACCTTATGCACAATGGAAGGAAACATTGCCTGGTTCTGGGCCCTCCTCCCAATGGTTCCTATGCGTCTGCCCATTGTTGCAGCCACGGTGTCAATCAATCTCCTCGAGGGCCTTCCTTGCTTTTGCTTGTCTCTCCTTTACCAAGCATGATGTCCTTCACCAGGGACTGGTCTCCACTGCAAACACGTCCAAAGCATGTACGACGAAGTCTTGCCATTCTTTCTTCTAAGGACCACTCTGACCATACTGCCCCCCAAGATAGATTTCATTTTTGTCCTTTTGGCAGTCCACAGTACTTTCAATATTCTTTTCTAGCACCACAATTCAAATACATACATTTTTCTTTGCTTTTCCTTATCCAATATCCAACTTTCACATGCATATGAAGCAACTGAAAATACCATGATGTGGGTCAGGCATACCTTAGTCTTTAAGGTAACATCATTGCTTTTCAACACTGTAAGCTGTGCAGCAACTTGTGCAGCAAATTTGCCTAATGCAATATGTCAGTTGATCTCTTGATTGCTGCTTCCATGAGCATTAATTGTGGATTCAAGCAGGACAAAATCCTTGACAACTTCAAACTTTTCCCTATTGGTTAAATTGTGAAGATTTTGGTCTTCTTCACCTTGAGTTGTAATCCATGCTGAAGACTTCGCTCTGTGATCCTTATTAGCCAGGGCTTCCTGTCCTTCTCACTGGCAGCAAGCAAGGTGTGTCATCCACATATCACAGGTTGTTAATAAGCGTCCTTCAATCCCGATGCTCCTTTTTTCTTCATATACCCAGCTTCTTTGATGATTTGCTCAGCATATAGATTGAATAATAGGTTAAGAGGATACATCCCTGACTCACACCCTTCCTGACTAAAACATTTTCTTATGCTGCTTGGAAACCCAAGGAGACAGTTCTATTATGATCCACGGGGTTGCTGTGAGTCAGAACTGGCTTGATGGTAGGTTTTTTTTCTTTTCTTCCCTCTCTCTCCTGATTTTGGATGCCAAACTCATTCTATACTACATTTTTTATAGGCAAGTAGATTTACTCCTAGATTTTATATCGAGTCTATTGGTTTCTATTTATGCAATAACATCATATTGTCTTAATTACAGGTTTTAGATAAGTTTTAATATCTGGCAGGAACACAACTTCCATCGTTTTGTTTGTCATGTTTTCTTGGTTATGTTTGCTTGTTTGTTCTTCCAAGTGAACTTTTTTTTTTTCCTTTTTAAAATAGTTGAAACTTTTTATTGTGAATTGGGTGAAGTTTTACAGAGCAGATCAGTTTTTCACCCAACAATTTATACATATTTTTTGTCAGGTTATTAATTGCAGTCCTCATAATGTGACATCACTTAACACATTTTCTCCAAAATAATAAAGGGAAAAAAAGAGTGAGATTAAAAAGAAAGAAAAGGAAAGGGAAGGAAGGCAGAATACAAGGAGAAAGGTCCCTAAATAGAAAAACCAAAACTAAATAAAACCCTTGGTAATATTTTTATTATTCCAAACATTTGATGTATAGTTTTTCCATTTTCTTCTTTCTTCTTTCCCTTAGCATATCCGTTTGTACTTCCATCTCAGTGCTGTTGAGTCCGTTCTGACTCATAGAGATGTCTTTTCTTCTGCAGTAGAGCTGGCCCTTTGTCTCTTTTCCCCCAGAAGCAGACTGCTGTATCACTCTCACACACGGTTGATGGTGGGTTCAAAGAGCCAGCCTTTCAGATTTTAAGGATTACTTAAAGATGTGTTTAAAATGTTTTATTGTATTACTAATTTTCACAATGTTAGGTGTTTGGGGTTATTAACTCCTAACATTATTGCACAGTGCTTTGAGAATATAGTCAATACGACATACATTCTTTAAAGATTTTTTGAGACATACATTATGCTCTAGTGAAATGGTTCTCAATTTGGTTGAACAATAGAATCAACTGAGAATTTTAAAGAAATACTGATGTCTGGAACTTCTCCGAACTCATAAAACCAGAATTTATGGAATTAAAGCTCGAGCATTGATATTTTTAAAGAGCTCCTGAGATTTTCCAGTGCATTTTGAGTATAGTATGCAGTCAAATTTTGTGTATATTCTATGCCCATTTGAAATACCTCTGAATTCTTTAGTAACTGTGTTAAGGGTTTTCTAAATGTTTTATTGACTGTGCAAAAACATGTAATTGTGTGAGTCATAACAAATCATTGGTGATATTGTGAAGAATCAAAATTCCAGAACACTTAATTGTGCTCATGTGGAATGTGTATATAGACCAAGATGCAGTAGTTCAAAAAAAACAAAGGATACTGTTTGATGTAAAATTAGGAAGGGTATACATCAGAATTTTATCCTTTCATCATATTATTCAAAGTACAAGGGGCAACTCTGCCCCCCACCCTGCAGCCCCAAACCAGAATTGCACTGGGCAGAGCAGAGCCTGGTAGTATGCATTTTATTTCCTGCCAGGTGAGCATCAAGCACCTAGCTCTGAGTTAGTGCACCCAGTGGTGTTGCCTGGGAAGGTTCCCTCTGGTCAGAGTGAATTTTTTTATTAAAACAGTTTGTTCAAATCTTGTTTTTTGTGATGGCCATTTTTAAGAGAGCAGTGTGAGGCTATGAAATTTTGTTTCCTGCTTTGGAAATATGCTGCAGAAACTGGTGTGATGTTGAACACAGTTTATAAGGACAGGACTATGGGAAGAACTCAGGTGTACAGTGGTTTTCTGGTTTCAACAAAGTGGAAATGTTGAACGATGACAAACCTCATTCTGGATGTCTGTCAACTTCCCAAATGGATGGAAATGTTGACTCATAGTGCGTTTGTAGTCCAGCAGGTCGGACTGTTAATCAGCTTTCTATTTAGAGTTTCTGAAAAGATTGCATAACAGCCTGTGACAAAAAAGTACTGATTTGTGGCAGATAGGGGACTGAATTTTCCACCACGACAATGCACCTACTCATCCAGCCATCTCAATGTGTCAGTTTTTGGCAAAAAAAACCACGCATGCCTCTCTTGCCCTATGCATCTTACTCACCTGACTCTGCTCTGTGCAACTTCTTTTTGTTTCTGCAAATGCAGAGGGACATTAAAGGATAGTGATTTGATGATGTAGAAGAGGTGAAGAAAAAAACAAAACAAAACAAGGGAGGTGCTATCAGCCATCCAAATAGATGAGTTTGAAAAATGTTTCCAAGAATGGAATTGCAGATTTGACAAATGTATTCAGTGTAATGGAGAGGGCTTTGAAGATGATAAAGTTGTTTTGTGAAAAAAATAAATACAAAGCTTTGAAAATATATTCCTTTTTTTGGAGGGGGGGATACCCTCTCATAAATGCTGAAAAAATAATTTAAGAAAGTGAAGTATATGAAGAAGAAGGTGGTATCAGGATTGTAGGAACAATAATTAACAATCTGTACTATACAGACAATGCAGATTGCTAGCTCAAAGTGAAGACTTACAGCATTTACTTACGATTATTAAAGATTACATCCTGTGATTGCACCTAAACATCAAATCCTTACAAGGGGATCAATAAACAGCATCATGATAAGTGGAGAAATGATGAAAGTTTTCCAGGATTTCATTTTACCTTGACTTATAATTGGCACCCTTGGAAGCAGCATTTAAAGTACTCAAAGTAGGTGTTGAGCAAATCTGCTGAAAAAAGGGCTCTTCAAAGTGTTAATGAGCAAAGATGTCACTTTGAGAACTCAGGTGTGCCTCACCCAAACCATAGTAATTTCACTCATCTCATAATCGCACATGCGTGCAAAAGCTGGACCGTGAATGAGGAGGAAGACTGGAGACAACCTGGTGCCTTTGAATTACGGCATCGGAGGACAATGCATTTATACCATAGACATTCAGGGGGGAAAATATACTTTCAAAGAAATGTAGACAGTATGCTTCCTAGAAATGAGCATGGCAAATCTTTGTTTCATGTACTTTGGATATGTTATCAGCTCCCGGGAAAAGGACATCATGCTTGCTAAAGTAGATCCAGTTGAAAAAGATGAAGGTTGGATTGATACAATGCCTGCACCAGGTGAGACTGGCTCAGGACCGTGTACTCCTCATTTTGCTGGACATAAGGTCACCGTGAGCCACAACAGACTCAGTAGCACCTGACAACAACAACAATGACAACATGTCCTTTAGATCTAATTTCTGAATTGTATTTGTCCAATACACTCTATCCTTAGTAATAGTTTAATTACTGGTTCCTAAATAAACAAAGAGACACATTCGAGGTCATCCGAATTAGAATGGTGGATTTATCTGTTTTATTTTGTAAGCTACACAATTGCTTGTGTTCATGCTCACGCGCCTTCTCTTGACTTTCCTTGTTTGTCCTCAGGCTGCATTATTGGCTGTATCTTCAGAGCCACCGCCCACTTTCCTGACTTTTCTACTCGGTTTAATCTGCTGTCGAAACCACTGATTTCCTAATTTTTTTTTTAACATTTTATTAGGGGCTCATACAACTGTTATCGCAATCCATACACACATCAATTGTGTAAAGTGCATTTGTACATCATTCTCAAAACATTTTCTCTCCACTCAAACCCCCGACATTAGGTCCTCATTTTCCCCTCCCTCCCCGCTCCCCCTTCCCTCATGAGCCCTTGATAGTTTATAAATTGGTATTTTGTCATATCTTGCCCTGTCCGACATCTCCCTTCACCCACTTTTCGGTTGTCTGTCCCCCAGGGAGGAGGTCATGAAGGGGAACGTAACAAAGAGGAAGTGCTGAAATCCTGATTTCCTAATTTTAACGATTGTATTTTTCATTTCTGTAAGTTTGACCTAGCTCTTTTTAAAAATGCATTTTTAGGTCTCTTATGCATTTGCCTTACTTTCAATCTTCTCTTTCATCTTTTCAGATGTATATAGTATACATCCTGTTTATGGTCATTTCATTATTTATAGATATTCAGATTCTGATTCAGTAGTTTGTTGTTTTTGAAATAATTTATTTCCTCGTATGTTTAATGGTTTGTTTTGTTTTTTAGTTTGAACTGGAACGCTCCAGGGAATATTATTGGTGGGGATTCTTTGAAAGCAGGCTTCAAATTGCTTTCTCCCAAATTGTATGAGCTTTTGGTAGATATTTGGGCTTCTAAACGGAAATATTTAAATATAAATATCTATGTACAATTATTTCCTAAATCATGTTATTAGGACATAATCCATACATCACACCATTCAATAGTTCAGTCATATAAAACAGGGTTGAACAATCTCTACCACATTCATTTTCAAAACATTTTCTTCCTTCTTGTACTCCATGATATCAACTCCCCAGAACCCCACAGGAACCCTGATTCTTGTTAGTGTCTCTATAGGGTCACCGGACTTTGGTTTCATGAAACAAAACATATAGAAAGATACATAACAAGGGGTCAAGAATGCTACCAACAATAACAAAATACAATAGAGAAAAAAAACCCCAAAATACAGCAGAGGAAAACCCCAATCTGAGAAGATGGAAAACAACACCAGAAAAGGCTAAACACCAGATGGAGCCCAAAGGGTCTCAAAAGGGAGCTCCAGCCTTGTCCCTTAGGACATTTCCATTAAGTTCTTGTTGCAGACCTGCGTGCCTGCTGACTGAAGTTTAGGGATTCGCAGGGGAGTCGTTTTCCTTCCTCTGCTCTTCATTCTCTGCTTCTCTCCTCTCCACCTCCCTCATCACTGTTTCATATTCCTTTTGCTTTTACCAAGAGGCATATAAGTCTTGTGTTCTTCCCTCTTAGAGTCTCTCTTAGAAACAGTTTGCCCTCTGGTGGAGCACCCTTTGGGAGGACCAGTGTGACGGAGAAATCCACAGTGTGCCATTGCATCCGGTTGGACCTCGGATTTTACCTCGATGGTGCTTTTGTACCTCAGGCTCTAGGCCATACAAATGGTGTGAATCTTCAGGAGAAAATTCGCTCTTGTTTTAAAAAACTTAAATAAAGTTTGTCCTTAGATCAATAGCATTAATTTTCTATTAGTTCAGGCATGTATTAAAAGTATTATTTTATACTTTATCTAGCATTTCAATTAACTTCTCTCTAAAGAATTTTCTATGAACATTTAGTCTCCCATATTGCTAGAAATAGAAGTTAGTAATCATTATTAAAAATGAATTGCCAATCTGTTGTTAAAAGTGTTTGCAATGCCTAATTATAAAAGTACTACCTACCATAGAGAGAAATTTTAATTTGAAGCTAAAAGCAATAGTGAATCATATTCATTATGCATACCCCAAACTGGCAAATACTCTTTTGATTTTTTAAGCAGCTTATAAATTATTGAAGTATAAATTGCATTTTATTTTTGTCAGTTTTACAGCTAACATTCTTTTTCTATTTCAACTGTAAAGTCACATGCAGATTTTGAAGCATCTTTACCGCAGTGATTCTTGCTTTTTTTCTAGCTAGGAGACAATAAATGTCAGTGCTTTATGAGTGCTGATAAGATTCTGACTTCTATTCTGCTCCCCTTGTTCCTGCTGTGAAATGATTGCCTATTTTAAAACCACCCAAATAGAGACTGATTGCGATTATGAACAAAGAAGACTATTCATAGAAATAACCTCCTTTGTTGTCATTGTGGCTACCTGTGGTGAAGTGAAATTTCTTAATCTGGCTCTTCTATCCACGTCTCTAAACTCCCATCAAATGATTGGCTAGGGCCATGCATATAGGGGCACGTGTAACACTGATGGAGAGGACTGGCCAGTTTTAGTTAAAACTCTCTTGGTTATAAGGATGAGGCATCTTTGAGTCAGCAGGACCACTGGAAGTGGAGCACGTTCCAGATCTCTGTCGGATGTGGTGGACGCTGAGACCAGAGGCACCAGAGACTGTGGCACACAGAGAGAGTAGAGAAGTCAGGCATCAACCAGAAGTCTAGGCAAGGAACAGAGGAACAGTGATGAGCCTAAGAGACTGTGAGATAGAGCAGCAGTCTGGATTCCTAGCTCAGAGGTCAAGGTACCACATGACTGAGAGGCTTAGGACCAAAGAGAGACTTGACTGAGGGCTGAGAAGAGGCGTTGCTGTGGATCAGTGACCGTTTCCCTACTGGCTATTGATCCTGAATTGTGGAATTCTGTTAACTCTCCTAATAAGCTCAATTTATCATGATAGGATATCATTGTTGATGTCAGGTCTTGACTGAAAGTAGAGACTACTAGAAAGATGGTTACTTATGATTTGGCTGAACATTCAACTGTGTGGACCATAATGAACTATGCATGGAATCCCCAAACACTTAATTGTTCCCATTCAGAACTTGTACATGGATCAAGAGGGAGTTGTGAGGATTGATCAAGGGAATACCTCATGGTTTAAAAATCAAGAAATGTTTGTGTCAAGATTATATCCTCTCACTGTATTTATTCCATGCATCTGCTGATGAGCAAATCATCAGAGAAGGTGTATTACAGGAAGAAGAATGTGGCATCAGGGTTGCAGAAAGGCTTATCAACAGCCTGTGAGATGCAGATGAAACCACCTTGCTACTGAAAGTGAGAACTTGAAGTTCTTGCTGATGATGATCAAGAATTGCAGTCTTCCATGTGGACCACAGCTCAATGTAAAGAAGACCCAAATCCTCATAATTAGACCAAGAGGGAACATCCGGATAAATGGAGACCAGGTTGAAGCTGTCTAGGATTTTGCTTTTCTTGGATCCATAATCAGTGCTTATGGGAACAGCCGAGGTCACAGGATGCCTTGCATTGGCTCAGTCTGCGGCCTAAGACTTATGTAGCTAGTGTTGCGAAGCAAGGATGTCACTTTGAGGCTTAAGCTGCATACGGCCCAAGCCATGGTATTTTCAATGGCCTCATATGCAGATAAAAATCAATTCATTTGCATTATGGTATTGGTAAAGAAAATGAAATATCGTGGACTGACAAAAGAACAGATTGGTCTTGGAAGAAGTACAGCCAGAAGGCTTCTTAGAGGCCAGGGTGGCAAGACTTAGTCGCAAGTACTTTAGACATGTTGTCAGGAGAGATCAGTCCCTGAAAAAGACCTCATGCTAAGTAAAATACAGGGGCAGTACAAAAGAGGAGGGCCCTTGACTAGATGAAATGATCCAGTGGGTGCAACAATGATCTCAGACATAGGAACAATTGTGAAAATGATGCAGGAGTGGGCAGTGTTTCTTTCGGTTGTGCAAAGGGTCTCTATGGGTCGCAGCTGACTCAGTGGCATCTAACAACAACCGCACAATCAAGAGTATTGTCTGTGAGTTCTGTGTGTCCATTGCAATGAAATATCAGTGCCCGCACAGACGTAGAGTAGTGTAGGAGCAATGGTCGGTGTGAGAGTAGATAAAGAAAGACAGGCATGGAGGCAGGTGTGAACCCTGCCTTCTGGCAATAGGGTCACCAGAGGAGGTCAGATATAGTGGCCCTTCATGCTGTATATGGCATTAGCAATGAAGATGAAAAGCCATATAACCAAAAGACCTATTGCTATCCAGTTGATTCTAACTCATAGTGACCCCCCTAAGGAAGAGTACACTAGCTCCACATAGACTTGACCCATAAGGAAACTGACTGCCAAAATCTTTCTCACACTGAGAGCTGTTGGATTTGAACGTCTGACCTTTCACTAAGCATCCTATGGTGTAACTGCGGGGTCACAAGGGCTCCTTAAAAACCTATGTTCTATACTGATAAAGTTAGTCTTGGGGGTACTGTACATTTTATTGGCTTGTGTGTTTATCATTAACCACTCAACTATTAACCATTCAACTCTGCTTCCTTTCCTAGGTGTAGCAACTTGATGTTTCTAGGGAAAGCACATCTCCTTTTGTTGCTATTCGTTAGTGCACATCAAAGTACATATTTTTTATATTAAAAAATAAGGATGTGCTGAGATGAAATGCCAGGAACAAGCTGCTTTTCTGGGTAATGGACGGATGACATCAATGGGATTTTTCAGGGGTGAATCCCAAAACTGTCGACAAGCAGATAAATGATTCATCTGACAAGATAATGAATTGGTTTCTTCCTTCCGAGAGGATTTGCCAAGAATTTCTTTTCCCAGGATAGACAATTTAGAAAATATTGTGAAAGGATTGAAAAAAAAAAGGGAAAGGAAAAAGGAACCTAGTTCCATATAGATGGATTCAAGTCAGAAATGTGGGCATGTAAACTTGGATATCTCAAGAAAACATCTTCTCCTGGGCTGACATGTGCTTGATCTAAGTGTTATCACTGTGGCTGAAACATTTTAGACCTCTATTTAGATCCTGTTAAGGATTGCACAAAAACTATCAGTGAAGGGGTACATTTGTTTTATGCAATTTATACGTTTATCATAACAATGTAAATTTTTCAACTTCTTCACTTTGAGTTTATCTAAATAACCAAATAGATTTAATATGTGAATTTGCCATGAACACACATTTATGTTCTTTTGTATTTAAAAGCAATATTTGAGACAAGGGCATAAGGGACCATTTTGTAAACTGTGCATCCACTTTTGTAAATAGCTAACATTTGACTTCATTTTCTGTGGCAGGATGGCGATGAAGACTGTTATTAAGCCTGTCTGAGAGTGTTGTTGGATGCTGTAAATTCTGACTCTTCATGACCCAGTAGAGAGACTAGAACTGCCTCATGGGGTTCCTAAACTGTGATTTTCAGAGGAGCAGGTCTTCAGTTCTTTTTCTTATATGGCAAATGGATGCGTTTGAATCACAACCTTTTAATTGGCTGCCCCGTGTTAAGCGTCATCCCACCAGGATTTGTGCATGCGAGTACACATGTCCTGTCTTAATGGGTTTGGGTAAAGGTGGGTCCAGTGAGATGGGAAGACAGTGGGACATGATCAAAAGAGACTGAACTTTGGTTAGGAAGACCAGGGCTTGTGCAGTCCCAGTTCCTGTAAGTGCGTAAAAGAGAACAGTGATCTCTGTGTCGGTTAGTCTTTGTTTCGGTTTTGGCCATCTTCTGTGTTGGGCTCAGTGTGACCGAAATGAAAAGACTAACCACTAATGCCACCCGGCACTTATCGAATGTGAAAGTGAAGGTTTTGTGTCCATTGGGTTGGGCCAGGATTCTCAGTGGCCTGGTAGTTATGACTCCACCCCATAATGAGATCGACCACAATGTAATCATTTCCATAATGAGATCTGCTGTGAGCCACCAATCAATTGAAAGGCTATACCTCCGGGGTGTAGCCTGCTCCCAATATAAATGGATGCTGTGGGAAAGCTTGCTTGCCCTTTTGCTGGATCTGCAGCCTGCTTTTGGCTCGTTGATTTCTGGTTCTTTGGACTTGAGCCAATGACCTGTGATACTATCTGCTGATTCTGGGAGTCATCGCTGGCCTGCCATTTACCTGCTGATTCATTTCCCTCTGCCACCACAGAGCTGCCGTCTTCTGCTGATTTCGCTTCATCATTCCACAAACTACACAAGTCAGCAGAAACTTGCAGCCTAACATCTGATCTATGGTCGTGCAACTTACCTGCTTCTACAGTTGTGTGAGCTATTTTCTTGATATAAATCTCTCCTATATATGTGAGCTTCTATACACAGGTATATGTTCATATGTATGTAAATTTCACAGATTCCACTTCTCTAGAGAACTCAGCCTAAGACATAGATGGAGACAGCAAAATCCAGGATTCCCTCTGATACCCAATGAACAACGCTGCCACATCAATCACTATTCAGCCCAGGGGGTAAGGGAAGGGCATTTTGACTAAACGCTCTGTTTTTAAATTTTTATTATTAATAACCACATTTTATCCAAATTCAAAAAAATTTGAGGTGAGAATTAGTCACTCACACATCATCTGTATTAAGTGTCTGCAATCAATCATATCCTTAGTGTTTTTGAAGGATGAAGAGTTTTGAAAAACCCAACCTTTTGCAAGGTTAAATAGGCTGATTTTTAATAACTAACTAACAAAATTGTCTTTTTGCAATAAGAGCATCCTTAGATAATATTTTAACAGGGCTTATTTTATCTTTGATATTTTCTAATAGTATATAAGGACTCTGCTCTGGAGGATATTCGTTTTCGTGCATCGACGTCCATAGGCCCAAACAGGAAGACTGAGATGCCTTAAACGGTATGGAAAGCCCAGAAGTCCCAGCAGTAGGAGTGAAAGGTTCTACTGGAGACGTGATGCTACTTTACAGTTGCTTCTGTCTTTTCCCTGAGATAAGGGTGAAACGTCCTCTCATCTAACAGCAAGAGCTTTAAGTTTGCCAGGGAAACCTACTCCATTTGCCAATAATTCTCCAGCCACTGTGGTACCTTGCGTGCACAAGGGTTGTCAGGAAGACCTCAGCCTGGTTTGGGTTAAGCAGTTTTGCCTGCTCAGGGTAGTGATGGTGAGGAAGAGCTGCTTAAGAAGGAGTTCCCCTTAAAACGTTCATCCAGCTTTCGTCCTTGGAAAACTGATGTATCCCTATTACCTATTATTAAAAAATTGAATTTATTACAATAAATGCTAAAAAGGTTGTTATGAAGATTAGAAGAAGTTCAAGCTGTTGATTGAAGGAAAGTGGATTTGTGGGAGGGAGAAAAAAATTCAGTTCGTTAATTTGAATCGTTTGTCGTCTCAACGTGACTGAACTGACCCTATTACTATAATCAAACTAATGAACCTTTTTCTGCCTTAGTTTCTTATCTACGTAGTGAAGATGGTAATGACCTACTAATAAGACTACAAATCATCTGTAGTCACCAACAGCTATATTATAAATATAATTGCTAAACCCTGTTGTATGATTCTAGTCTTACCTCAGAGTTTAAACATCTTCTCTTTGCCTAAATGATATGTCAGGTTTTATTTTTGTCAAACAGCTTTTTGTGTGTATGCGTATGGTAGAGTGAGCATGTGTTTATTTTCACTTATGACCATATTTGTGTTTATTGAAAATGCACTCTTTCTTTCTGAGGGTTATTGTTCAGAGTCAGCAGTGTACTGGGTCCTAGATAGTCACACAGAGAGAGGGAGGGAGGGAGGGAGAGAGAGAGAGAGAGAGAGAGAGAGAGAGAGAGAGAGAGAGAGAAGCATATGTGGGGGCAGGATAAATACTTTTAACTTCTTTTTAAATGACAATCCTTCTTGCTTGTTGAATTAGAAGTGCACACTTTTATTGTTTCACAAGTCTATTACAATTATATTAAGTATAGTTAAGCAATTCAAATGGGATCAGCAGGCATATACGAACATGCCAAGATATGGCACTATGAAAGGCCTCCTGGTTGGGTTAATTGTGGTTTCAGTGATTCACATTTAAATTGCCATCACTTTTGTGACATTTCTAATCATTTTAGTGGGAGGTATTAATAAAACTGCATTTCTTCAGTGGCATAAATATTACCCGTTTCTACAATTATTCTTGGTTATCATGCCGAACTTTCATTAACGAATGAAAGGAAATAATAATAAACCTCTGGAACAATGGAATAGTTACAGAGTTGCAATAGCTGTTTCTTTGTGACCTTGGAAAAGAATCATACTGTCTCTTCAATTGATGCCTACTAAATATGTTGGTTGTTTCTGTGATGACACTAATGACCTAGGCATGTGATTACAATGTGTTTTGTTAATGTGATTTGGTAGATGGTCACGTGACAGCCTGAAAATCTTAGTTATTGGCCACGCCTGTCGATAAGGAACAATGAAATGCACAGAACGCATCCTTCGGTGCTGACCCTTTGGTTATCTGTGGAGGCTTTAGAAAGCTAAGGGAAAAGTGGAGTTGAATGATATTTTAGATTTCCCACAAACTTTTTGAAGACCCACCTCTCTCAGATATAACCACACTCACTCTTCACTTATTGATGTGGTTTGGTTCCAAAGGCCAGGTCTTTATGTACAAATTAATGTTATGCAAAGGAGAGGGTGACTACACCATTTAAAACGGCCAAATTACATCATTACATATTTGTGGAACCACCGAGAATCACCGCCCAGCTAAGTTAACACATACACTTGACCACTGAAGCTAGTGTTACTCTCTCCTTGGGCCTTGATGTTCATTACTGCCAGACATGTTTCCAGTGTGCAAAATACATGGATAGTAGTTTTTTATTTTTCTTTTTTTGGTCTTAAATGAGAAATCTCAGATACCGAGATAGCTACTAAGTGAAGAGGAGCTACCTGGTGTATTCCCTGCGCAGAGGAAGTAGCAAAGAAAAAGGGTTCCTTTGCTCAACTAAATTGGGGAGTAGGAGTTTGAATTTTTCAGTGTAGGCTGAGCAGTCTTTCTATACATGCTCTGCTGTTAAAGTCTCACCTGACTCTGCCTTCTGTCCCAATCTGTGTTTCTTTCAGCACCAGCCTTGGTCCTGGTGCTTCTGCTGCATTTTGAGAGTCCGGCTTTGCGATCGGATTGCTGGGGACATTTTTCTTGAAGACTTTATCTACAAAAAAAACCAGCAACAGTGTATAGATAGTGGAATAATATGTCACTCTTGACACAGCTGTATCCGCTCATACATGCTACGGTGATACTGCGTGTTCTTCCATGCTAGTCTCAGGAGAGCTTCCCCTAGGATTCTCCCTAACATGCTGGAGACCTTCGGCAGGAATTTTAACCTGCAGACACCTTTAGGCTATGAAAAAAATATATAGGACATTTGCATATTATATAAGAAAAGTCTTGTGAAATATTTTTCCCTTCTTTCTTTAATAATAGTTCATGTCTAAGGTGAAATTTGTAGACCAATTTGGCTTCTGTTGAACAATTTCTATCCAAATTACTCAATGATATGAGTTTCACTGTTCACAGTGTGTTATCACTCTCAGTATCTTCTGCTTGAACCATTTGCAGCACCCTGGTGTTCTTGCCCTCTTTCTGTGAGAGTCATTTTGACTATTTGGTTTCATATAGAATGTTTTTTAAAGGAGATCCTTGCTCATGGATGATATTTTTAATTTAATGATACAATCTCTTATTTTGCTCAAGGAATAAATCTTTAAGATATAAAGAGTACCTCAAAGCCATAGTCTCGGGGAGTTCTCTAGTCTCAACTGATACAGTGACTCTAGCCTTTTTTACAAATTTGAGTTCTGTTCTACATTTCTCACTCATGCTCTCAGCATCCATCTCCTGTGGCCTCCATCAGAATGATCGGTCATGGTAGTGGGCGTCCTTCTGCTAGATGAGGGCCGATGAGGCCTGGGTTCATGAAAGATACTGTTCCTATAGATTGTTTTCTTGTTTTATTTTTTGTATCCCTTTTATTCTGATTGAGTAGAGACCCATATAGATTAGATGACTTTCCAAAAGTCATCTTAAAACCCCAGACTATTCGCATTAGAACACAGAGCACACATTTTATAAACTATAATACATCCGTGAACTGTGCTGTCCCATGAGACTATGGCCTTAAGCCTTCAAGCCTAGAAGTTCCATCTCACAAAATATTTAGTTATAACCCAAGAAGTAGCCATAACTACTATGTCCACTATGTGGTTTTTTAATATAGATACACATGATTGCATATATGTGTGTGTATATATATGCACACACATGTGACTACAGATACATCTATCTGTGCATTATATGTAGCCACATATTCATACCCAAACACATTTATGCTGCTGGACATATTTATGTAACAATACACATATATTTTGCTTGTTGCTGAAAAAGTATTTTTGTCATATCTTTTACCAAAATGTACATTTCTGTTATGTGCTTCTTAGTGACATCTGTCAAGTATAAGGCAGACAAGCAGAGAAAAAGGTTACAGCACTGCTTTTTTGAGGTCATTTTATTGGGGGCTCTTATAGCTCATATAACAATCCATATATCAATTGTATCAAGCATGTTTGTACATATGTTGCCACCATTATTTTCTAAACATTTACTTTCTATTTGAGCCCTTGGTATCCGCTCTTCTTCTTTCCCTCCCTCCCCTCCTTCCCCCTCGGGACGCTTTGATAATTTATAAATTATTAGTATTTTCATATCTTTTAGGATCCCAAAGGGGTGTTCCTGATAAATTTACTCAAATGACATAGGATTATCACAAGAGCTTATTATGAAGAACCTTTAACATAAATAAAAACTGCACTGGTGAGAAAAAGACCAATAAAGTTATACCAGGGCCATGTTCCCCTTTCTGTCCTTGTAGGGATGATCTGTAAGAGTTTATTTGGGAAAGCTTACCTCATCCCCTCCAGCCCTGATATTTCCCCTTTAGACCTTTTGCTCCCCAAACTCAATGGATACGGAATCAGAACACAATCTGGGTCATTCATGGGTACGGGAACTGTTGCTTTGCTGTGCTATTAATCGAAGAGTACTGAATTCTTTGGGGGAAGAGTTAGAGCGTTGGAAGCACCACTCTGAGAAGTGGGATTAGCTGGAGGAGATATTGAGAAACAATAACTTCACATTTTGATATTTTTATTTAATAAAGCTTCCCATGATTTTGTTGCAGTACTCTTACTTACCCTCATACATAGCTATCACTTTTAAAAAATGTGATCCTACAATATCTGCCCTTGTTAGATTACTTTGCTATTTTAAATTAGTAATAATTTATGACTGAAATTGATGCCACATTAAATTTAGAAAAATAAAATAGGCAGAAATGATTTAATTGACATTACATTGGTTTTGCATTCTACTTGTTTGATGAGATCAAATCTTTGATTTGGGCTTGATCACCTTTAGCTGTAGCATCTCTGTTGAAGGGGCAACACAGACTAAGAAGAACTCACTTCATTTTGAGTCCAGAAATTCAACTTTTCCTTCAACCTCGTTAGTAAAATTTATCATTGATATAGTTTAAATTTTAATTTACCTGAAGAAAATAATCAATTCACTAGTAAACATTTGGATGATAAAGGTTTTAATGAAAATAAATTACTTAATATAAAAGGAAAATACAGAAGACAGATAGCAAATAACATGAAAACAATATAACAGTTATTCATTATCCAGTCCCTAATCTATTTTTAATTGGGCATGTGTGCTTAGAAAATCAAAATCAAAGCCTAAATCATCACTTATTTAATTTTATTTAATTAGCGGTCATTTCAACAATTTAGGCCAACCTAGAATTGATCATCTGGGTTTACAACAATGATAAATCTGGGGATGATAATTTACTTTCCTAAGGTTTTCAACATATATCTCCTTTAAGATGACACAGACCATGACTCACTTAGAACTATTTCAATGTACTAATTTTCTCCGGTCCACTTTTCATGACTAACGAGAATCATCCTACTGAATTAGCACATAGAGTTTCAGGTGTTTATGGATAAAAAAGCATAACCCCGTGTTTTCCCAAGACATGTTTTCTTAATTATGCACCATTTATTTATCTATTTTGGAATCATAGAGAAAAGAGTAACACAATATTTTGTGTTACCTTTAGGTGGAAAAACTCAAATCCCTGAATTTATTTGGAATACAAAGAAGTCTCACAGTTGTGTCTTTGAAGATGCTCAGGACCACATTCCAAGTGAAATACAATGTGCTTTGTAATGAAATCATACAGAAAGTGTGATCTGAAGTCTCTCTGAAGTTTATCAGTAGCCAGCAGATTTCAGGGGAAAATGCTACATTTTCAATCTCATTCATTTTGCACGAATGTACATTTTTGAGAGCGAAGAAAGTGCAGGACCTGTTTTTTCTGTGTGTTTCGGCCATTCCATGTGTTTCCATTTCACTTTACCCAACCAAGAAGAAACAAGAAAAGAAAGTCAGTTTTTCAGATTTGGGGTGTTAAGGAAATGAGGGCCAAATCACCCCCAGATCCACCAGTCCTTCCGCCAGTGATGCCAGGTATTTGAATCCATGCCCATGGCTCTTTAGTGCAGCTGTGGATGAAAGCCTTTGGCATGTAGTTTACATTTTAACATGGAGAGGATCGAGGGTTTTTGTGAGCTCCTCAAACGAGTCTTGATCCAAAAGAACCTTGGAATCAATGTGTTCCGATATTGTTATAGGATCATCCTCTCCTGACGGAAAAGTAAGGTAGAGACAGAGCATGAAATATGCCTAAAGCATCAGAACAGAACCTTGGATACAAGACAAGCAGACTGTGAACCAGGGTTTCTTAAGAAATTCTCATTGACCATGTCTTCTGAAGTCACATGGGTGTGAGCTGCCCCCTCAGAGCATAGTTTCTTTAGCTCTCGTTGACACCCAGCATGTGTCTTGCATTTACTGCACTGCTTTTTTGATAGGACCAATAAATGACTACTGTGCAGCAGTTTTTCTTCTACTATAATGAAAGAAATCATTCCTTGTCATAACATTTGGATCAAATTAAGCCTAGATGGATGCAAGTACCCGTTCCTAGGGATCCTCTAGATACCACTAAAGTCCTTCTAAATGATACTGCTTTGTTATGACAAATTGAGTGTATTTAGACATAAATTAAGCCTCATATGCTGTGTGGAACTAAGCATTTAATTACAAAATAAATCCTCAATAATAGCTTGTGGATGAAGATGAAAAATCAGTTATTTCCCATTCTTGGTATCAAAGGAGAACAACTTTTAAAAGCCTCACAAGGGCTTAACACAAAAGGATTCCCATCCACTATAGTTCAATGTGGGTATTTAAAAAAAATGCATGCAGTATGTTATTTGTTTGTGGGAACAGATGGTCAGATTGTTTGTATCATCCTAATCATGAAACAGACATCTAAAATACAAGGCAAAACTCTTGATCTGGCATCTGGGTGAAGTTTTGTCAACTGTGCTTTGTGCCTCTTCCCAAGTTCACACATGGGCATCAGGCGCCCCTCTCTTGTAGCTGCCCAAATGAATAGTGCTAGTCTTTCTGCCCACGGTGCTTTTTGCATGTTGTATAGCAATTGCCAGATATCATCAGTGCAGTTGGTCAAAGTCTGCCCTGGAAAGTGCTCCCGTGGCAGATTTGGAACCAAAGTGTTCTGACATGGTTGCTTTTATTGAATATACGAGAAATGACACCACTGAGTCTGGTCTTCACACAGCTGGCTGGTTCTGTCTTCCAGCTTGGCAGCATCTCACACTGGGTCTCTAATACACATCGGTCTGCTTGCTGTCCTTGTATCGGTGTATCACAGACCCAGGCAGGCGTGAAATGTCTGCTTACCTCTCCAAGTGACAGAATGAGTGAGACAGAAAGCCATTAACCTTATGCATTTTATCAGTGGCATTCAATACTTTCTGGCAAAGGAGGGATTCAAAGGAAGAATTTGATTTGAGGATAGGATTGTAAATTAGGCAGGTGTCAATTGGGCTTCCTTTTATGTTGCGAAAAGGAGAAGACTTGGAAGTGTCTCCATTGGTTGAAATATTTGGTGAGGGAGATGTAACTTGGTTGACTTTCTAACTCCTAAGGCAGTAGTAAATCCATAGCTACTCTGTTTCAGAAACAAATCTCCTTTCATTAGGAACCAAAAGTGCCCTAGTAACTGGCTGTTAGATGAATTGATAAAGACTAAATCTGGGTTGACAAATGGCTGCAACAGTGGGCTCACATGGCAGTGGCTGTGGGTCTTGTGGGGGCGAGGATGCAGGATGGGCGGTTTTTCATTCTGTTGAGCTAGAGTTACTATGAGTTGGAACCAATTCAATGGCACCTAATGATTGCAACCGATCTTGGTATGTTGAGAAGAAACATAATGGGTATTCTTTTCACCTCCGTGAATGAGGATTTAGGCTAACATAATGAATGGCATGGCTTTAAGAGTGTATGACAAATGATAATTTTCTGTCCCAGAAGGTTGTACGTTCCACTCACCTTGTGGTTCATTACTTAGGACCTTAACTCAAAACTGTATTGTTGTTGCTGTTAGTTTCCCTCGAACCCATGGCGACTCTTGGTGACCTCAAGAGTGCGGACGCAGAACCCTTCAGAGGGCTTTCTGTGCTGTGACCTTTGGGAAGCATATCTCCCTCCCTGTTCTCTGAGGTACATCTGGGTGTGTTCGAACCACCATTTTTTAACCCAGGGACTCTAAGTATGTAGAGGGAGCACTTTCATATTTGTTATGGTTCGGTTGTGAGTAGGTATGATGTACTTGGAGTAGTTCTGATTTTTCTTAAACTTTTATTATGTCCTTCTAGACCGTCAAGCAGCCTGTAGGATGTTGAAACACATTTCAAAAAGTCACTGCCATTGAGTTGATTCCACCCCTGGCGTGCTCTAGGACAGGGTAGAGCTGCCACTGTCAGTTTCTGAGACTGCAACTCTTTTTCAGAATCAGAGCTTGCAGCACATAAAATCAAATCTGAAAGATCATCCTAAAATACGTTATATGCAGGAGTAGAAACATACAATGCTTCATAATAAAATGCGTATATATAATATATTTAAAACGTTCAGAGAAGAAGGAATCAGAGTAGGTGAGATTTTGAGAATCCATCTCTAGTGAGGAATGTTTCAAGGGCTTTAGATACTTTCGCTCAAGTATGAAAGACTAACTGGTGACCTAATAGTTCATTCAAATTCTTTAAAGAGTTATAATAGAAAACGGATTTACTTTCCACAGTCCAGATGGCAGAAGAAGTCATCAGTGGGATTTACAAAATCTGTCTGTAACAGCAAACTTGTTAACTGTGTGAGCCAGGGAAAACCCCCCTTGTATTCAGGCAGAAGCTGGAGCTTCCATTTGGTGAGGTATGGTGGGGTTCTGCATTGAATCAGAGGTTAGGTATTCCCTATTTGCAAGTGAAAAAGAATATGGATCTATTAAGGAAACTTTGCTACCTTGTCAGCATTGAGAGATGTCCTACCTGCCCTCCTCTCTCAATGCCATGCTTGGTTTCAGGGCCATTTTCATTGGGATTAATTAATTCATTTATAAAGCACATTTTACCAACAGGTATTAAAGCATGTGGGGAGTTACCAATGCTGGTCACTGAACCGAGTGGTTCTCTTCCTTACATCGCTAATTCTCCAGGTGACTCTGGATAAGTCACTTTTCTATAACTGTTCCCTCATCCATAAAATGAGAAATGCATTTTTTCCCCCCACAGGGATTTCTGTGAGGATTAGATAAAGACTCCATTTCAGAAAAATTCAATGTGAATACAAAGTTTTCCACCTGGCAGCCTGGGATAAAGTTGCATGTGTGAGTGGCGAAACAGGGAGGGTAAAGGGAGAATGGGTAGGAAAGAGGGAACCGATTACAAGGAACTATATGTGACCTCCTCCCTGGGGGACAGACAACCGAAAAGTGGGTGAAGGGAGACGTCGGACAGGGCAAGATATGACAAAATACCCATTTATAAACTATCAAGGGCTCATGAGGGAGGGGGGAGCGGGGAGGGAGTGGAAAAATGAGGACCTAATGTCGGGGGTTTAAGTGGAGAGAAAGTGTTTTGAGAATGATGTACAAATGCGCTTTACACAATTGATGTGTGTATGGATTGCGATAACAGTTGTATGAGCCCCTAATAAAATGTTAAAAAAAAAAAGATATACCCCCTAAAAAAAAAAAAGTTGCGTGTGCATGTGTGTAATATGCTCGCTCATGTCGGCATAGTCCTGATGAATAGGGACAGGCCGGACCTGCTACTTCCTCAGGAGAATTCCAGGGATCAAGAAGGCATCATGCAACATCCCACAAATCAGATCTATTCTTCATCAGAAAGCAGCTCCATATGATAGAGTTTGACCTAGTTGAACTATTCACGTACATTAAAATAATGTGCCTGACATAAATATATACCTTTTTTTTTTTTTTTTTTAGAAAACCTTACCAAGGTTGGTTAGAGTCTCTTATTGCTTCAGCTTATAGAACAGGTAGAAATCGTGTGATTAGGAGCTGCCAGAGTCTCCCCAGAGCTCTCTCTTCAGCGAGGCTGCTCTCCACTCTCTGGTCTGCTGGGCGGGTGACTGATGCCTCACACAGCTGGATACCTGACCTAGAGGTGGTGCCTTTTTACCGCTGGCTGGTGACCTGAGTGTTGGTATGAAGGGCTCTGCCTAACAGGAACAGCAGTTCCTGACTAAATCAGTTAGATTATTCCCTCTGGAATTTGGGCTGGGAAATGAGAAGATGGGATTGTGGACAGCCTAGAGTTGCCAGACAGAAACGTAGCAGTCATGAGAACGTAGACCGGGGTCCCTAGGAGGGAAGTCAGAGAGTGCTTACTGTGGATCTTTTAAGGACCTTTGGGGCTGTGTCAGCATTGAGGGATGTCCTAACTGTCCTCTCTCACTGCAATTCAGGCTCAGTCATGAATGGCTCTCCGTTGGTTACTTGTAAGTTTTCTTATAATAATCTCTTGCTACTAAGATTACTTTGACTAAAAACATGGTAAGGGGTTCTGTCCCTCCCGCATCACTTGAAGCTGTAAAGTACTTTTTATTAATCTCTTTCCTTGATTAGATTTTTGGAAATATCATTTGTTAAGTTTATGTATATCTCTCTTCCTTTGTTCACCATCATATAAGGTATCATTTTGAAAGGTTACTTCTTCTTTAGTTCTATAAGTTAATTGCTTATTAGATGAAACTGTTTGTTTGGTTGAAGCAGATAAATATGTTTGCATATTCTATTCTCCTACCTGGAGTCCCTGGGTGATGCAAACAGTAAATACCTTTGGCTGCTACCTGAAAGAGTGGAGACCGTGTCCACCCAGAGGTACCTTGGAAGAAAGGCCTGGAGATCTGTTTTCACAACTCAGTCATTAAAAACCCTATGGGGCACAGTTCTAGCCTGTCACATATAGAGTGTCCTTGAATTGAAATCAACTCAATGGCTGATGAACAAATCTTAGATTTATAGACATTGCAGTGTACCACTAAACTAGTTGGTCTTATATAGGGAAGCCTTTATTGACTGTCGTCAATTATATTTCAGTATAGACTATGGTTATTTTCTTTTACTCTATTGGACAAATTAGAGATTAATGCCCATGAATTAAAGTATTGGCAAAGACTATTGAATATATACAATTCATGTATTGCAGTCTAAAAAACTGGCCTATATCTGTATAATTTGCTTTTCTCAACAGCTATTTTTGTGTCCAAAATATAGTTTAGTTTAAGCATACCTATCAGTTTTCCATAGCTGCTGTAACAAATGCCCACAGACATGGCTTAAAATAATGAAAGTATAATTTCTCACAGCTCGAGAGGCCAGAGTCCAGAATAGATTTGCGGAGGTTGGCTTTGTCTGGGTGATCTAGGGGATGATCTGTTCCTTTGTCTTTTCTAGATTCTAGGGGCTTCAGACGGTCCTCGGCCAGTGGCCTTTTCCTTCATCTTCTGAGCACATCACTTCAACCACTGTCCTTGTCACCCCATCTCCTTCTGCCGCTGACCCTCTTGCCTCTCTCTTCTAAGAATCCTTGTGATTACACTAGTCATACCTAGATAATATAAGATACGTTTTTATCTTAAGATCTTTAACTTACTCATATTAGCAAAGACCCTTTGTCTTGTATGCTAACATATTTACATATTTGGGGGGTTAGAATGTGGAAAGTTTGGAGGGCCATCTGTAACCTACCGTAGCAGACGTAGGCAAGAGCACCCAGCTTTGACTTATTTCAACACAAAGAAGGTCATTTTTCAGCTTTATAAACTGTTATGTAAAGCATTATGTGTCCCTAATTGGTACCAAAACATTTATTTCCAGAAGCACCGGATGTACTTTAAGTGAAGTGGAAGCCTAAGAAAGATGATTGTAATCAAAGGAGGACATTAGCAACTTATCTTTCTTTGAATCTAAGATGTGTAGCATTCTTCATTTCCATGGCAGATATAAATTAAGCCACGTTCTGCAGAAGATCAGGGTTCTATAATCAGAAATCAACATCTGCAGACATTATGGCACTGCACCTGCATGCTTTGAAATGAGGAAAATAAAAATACCAAGCATACGTTGGAGGCTATCTTTAAACACTAATAATTTTGCTTTTTCAAGACCATATATCTTAAATATAACTCTTATTCCTATAAAAGCCTTTGAGAACATGCTAAGTCTGCAGATTTAAATGAAACTCTTTTCCCTCTTTACTCAAATAGCTCTTCTGTTAAATGAAGCTTCCATGAAAGAAGTTTGTATTACAAGCTATGGAGAACTTAAGCTTACAAATACATTTTTGAAACAAGTATAACAAGGATAAGAATAACTTGTCATCTCAAAGATATTATCCTTGGTTTCCTGCCAGTATATGCTGAATTGTGTGGATGATTCTGTGGTCTCTTTCTCCATTTGTTTGTTGGCTTCCCATGACACATGTAGATGCGGCTGCTACTGCATAGAGCTTCTCTCTTGCTTAACCTCAGCATGTGTCAGAAGCATATCATTCTATGTCATGCATTTCAAGCTATGAAAATTCTTCTAGGAATTTTCAAAAGGGCCTCTAATGCCTTTATAAATGCATATTTGTTGGATGACAGCCTTTAATTATTGACAAAAAAAAAAAAAAAAGCAGGAACACATTTTATTATATCCTTTTGGTGAATGAATCTTACCATTTGGGAAATTTCATCTACATGGACTTTTATCAGAAATGGAGTCTTATCATTAATCTTTTTCTTCTTTTGGGTCACATCAGACTAAAACTTTTAATTCAGATAATCCAGCTACTGGATATTCATTATAGGAGGTGATGTTACATTACATTTCTGGGGTCGTGACTCATTACAGAGCATTTCTTCCTCCCCTGCCCCCACCTCTTCTCCTCAAGGAAGGAGACTTGCTACCTACATAAGAGAGATTGTTTTATTATCATTTTGGCTGAAATAAAAAGGAAGAAGAAAGATAGTTGTAAAAATGCCTAATTTGTACAAGTATATATTCTCTACATCTTAATTTTAATATTAAAATGTGGACTTGGTCTTTGAAATAACACATCATATACATACATGTTTTATATACACATATGTAAATAAGTAAAGTAGATCAAGAAGACAAAAGCCAATTTTCTCCATTTCATTTTTCAGACATTTTATATATTTATAAAAGAAAAAAAATCAACCTGTAGATTGATTTAGGAAAAAACAGTATGTTCATGATGTTATCCTAGCTGCAGATATATTTTCTCCAACTGTTCAAGTTCGATTTTGCATCTCTCAGTTAAACTCTGTTATTGTCTTCACATAGGTTTTATGCATTTTCTTAAATGAAAGCCACATCTAATGGAAATTGTGGACATTTTATTTAGAGTGGTGATTGTGATCATATAGGTAATCCATATATATGAAGTATTCTTTAAGAACCTCTGGTGGTGCTATTAGGTAAGCATTGAACTTTCAACCTCAGAGTCAATGGTTCAAAGCCAGCAGGCACTCCACAGACTTACTACCTAAAGCAGTAAAGAGTTACATCCTTGGAAATCCTATATACAGTGGTTATCCATTGGAATCAACTCAATGGCAGTGGTGGATTATATTCCTTGCAGGATATTTCTTAATTTACAATCTTGCTTCTAAGTTGCTCATTTATTTGTAATATCATTTTTTATTTTCATGTATTTTAATTCTATCCTTCCTTAGAGATGAAACATGTTGGATAGTATAAACTCAATTATGCCTTTATTACAAATGTTGTTTTAGTAAAAATATAAAGTTATTAATGCCACCATGCACAGATTTTGTATGATATATGAAATATAAAATATGCTCTCTAGTTTTATCATACTAACTTTATATTTCCATCATTTAATAACAGCATATTCAGTTCTAGTGATGTCTAGCTTCTCTGTGGATGTAACATTCATTTTCACTGAGGAGAAAGGGTAGAGATGGCTTAGAAAAGGAGGCAGACAAGTCCCTTTCCAGACAGAGTCAGGTGGAGAAACATATTTTGTCATGTAGGGAATATGGAGGCACTTGAACACATGTGAAGGATGTAGGAAATATGAAGGATCTTGGGCACAGGTGTGAGACCAGTGCAACCCTTTATGGAAAGTAATCTGATGATACTATATGGGCTGCATGAAAAGGAGAGAGATTGGCTGAGATAGAATACTGGCCAGAAGGGAACACGTAGGCGACTCAGGAGTGTGTGCAGCTGGGGTTACTGATAGAGGCCTGACCCAGGATGACATTACCAGAATTGGAAAGGAAGCAAATAGGTTTGAGGGTCCCAATGAAAGGAGAGTTCACAACTAATTTCCTTTATAGGTCAGCCTAGATAGAAGAATAACACACGAGTCAGGGGCTGAGCCTGGGGACTTGAAAGAATGGTACTGTCGGAAATAAAGGACAGTCAGGAGAGTGAGCCTATTTGAAGGGAAGAGGAAGAACTCATTGTAAATGTGCTGTCTTTGGGATGGAAGCAGAACATAGGTGGAAGAAAATTGGACAGGGCCTTAAAAGAGAAACTGACCCGTTAGAGGTTTGAAAACATCAGTGCAGAAATGAGTGTGGTAGTCTTTAGAGTGAACGTGTGATTAGATTCTCGGGAAGGCCATAACAAAGTCCCACAAAAATTGGGGTCTTTGAACACAAGAAACAATTTGTCCTGCAATTCTAGATATGTCTAGTCCATACTCAAGGTGTTGGCAGGGCAATGCTTTCTCTGACGGCTCTAGGACTAGATCCCTACTTGTCGCCCTCAGCGTCTAGTGGCCCCTGGTATCCTTGGCATTTAGGTGCAACGACTGTGTCCCTTTTCCTTTATAAGGACAACACTCAGAGGGGATTAGAATGCACCCCACTCAGATATGACCTTATATTAGACTGAAAACTTGTTTAAAGACCGGATTTCCAAGTAAGATCTTAGGTACCAGATATCAAGGGTATACGTTTCAGTGAAAAGATGTCTCCTGGAGAGGGTTTAGACAGGAAGAGCAGAGGTGTGATAACTGAATCCCTAGACATATATTTCATTGTCTTTATAACCCTTGTTACCTGAAATTATGCTGCTCACTATGTGCTTGGGTTAGGCAGGGTTCTCTAGAGAAACAAAACCATGACACTTATGATTACAGTGAACCCTTGTTTATCGCTGTTAATTGGTTCTAGACTCTACCGTGATAAATGAAATTCCGCAAAGTAGGATTCCTTATATCCAAAAGTTTTACCTTTTCCTGGATGGTGAGCATCTTCCTCTGGTGCTTATTTTTATTGTCAGAAGGCTTAGAAGAAGCAGCTCGTTTAGGAGCCATCATAGGGCTTAGATACAATTTCTTAAAAATCGCAAACAATTACAGTACACTGTACAAAAGCAAAAATACATCTGATACATAGCTCCGATACGTAGCGATGCAGACAGAAGCGTGTACAGTATGAGCCAATCAGTGGCAGTAATGACAGAGCATGTGCTGTTACGCAAAAACCGTGATAGAGTGAAGTCGCAGAAGTCGAAGCGTGAAGTGGCGAGGGTTCACTGTTTATACAACAAGAAGGCATCTAATGGTTATTTAGTCCACACAACAGTACAGAGGCCTCAGTTCCACTCACTTTCATGGAGCAGTTAATATATTGAAGGTCCTTTAACTCATGTGGGCTGCAGGTCTAAGGTCAAAGAAGCAGAAGCAGAGTCTGCCCTTAGGCAGGCAGTGGGGAGGGCAGCAACAGCTAGTAGGCCTGGGAGCTTAGCAAAGCAGACCCATGGGATCTGCAACTCAAGCTATGTATGCACAGCAACATGATTCTCCAGCCTCGAGCTCAGGCTATGTACCCACCAGCAGTGTGGGCAGGCCTCCAATGAGCCTCAAGCTCTGGCAACATGATCCATGGGTTGGCTCGCCCCATAGGTAGTGCAGCACAAGGTTGAGATAAAAAACTAGCTCAAGTAGCAGCACGCTGGTCCATCACCAGGGAAGAAGAGAGAGGGATACCGGCCTCAGAAAGTATTTATCTCAGTTGTCCTCCAATCAAGCTGCCACAGGATTAAACTCTGCCCACGTGTTCCTCTAGAAGCCTAGTTGGCAAACAAACCTAACTATCATAATGTTACTTGTCTTTTTCAATCCCTCTAGAATACAAGTTCCATGTCAGCATCGACTTTGCCTATATTGCACACCACGACAGCCGAAGTCCAGATGTAGAACTGGTCTTGACACATAGTAGGTGATCTTTTTAAAGTATCAACTAAATAGATGAATGAGTGAATTAATAAGAAAATAATGTTCTTATAAATATTCATACCTTCTGAAGAGTGACCCTCTTTACCTAGCTAAGGGCAAAGTTTTTTATTCAGAGACTACCTTTCAGAAAGATTGTTAGTTTTCTCCTACAGATTACATACTGACCTTCTATTTCGGTGTGTGATTCCTCGCATGGGACTGGAGACGTCTTGGTTTTGAAAGGTTTATTTTCATTTGTGTTCTTGTCCTTAGAGAAACAAAGAATGATATGGGCATGATTGATTTGCATAAAATTGAATTTGAATGTACAGTGTTACCCAAAGTTTTTAGCTCAATCATCCCTCCAATTCTTAAAAGTGATCCCTTTTACGGGAAGAGACAAGAGGACTTTCTGGTGCTTTCTGCCCAGTACCTACAGCTACAATACAGAATAGTCCAGGTAGAAGAGATGTTGACTATAATCTTGGAAATTCAGATGAAAGAGTGAAAAAATGGCTTAAACATGGACTGGTAAAATAAACAGAATGAAAACAGAAACGAGGAGGGAGACAGTGGGAGGCCAACACGTTGTGGCCACTTTTACACGAGAAGGCAACACACAGGGTGAAGAGAGGCCAAATTCATGGAATTCCCAATCAGACAGAGACACGTGTAAGGAAATCCGAGTAAAGCAAGATGAGGAGAACATGAGCTAGATTTAAGAGAGGAAAATGTAGGAAAGTGGGTGAAATTCCATTGGCAAGGACCACCACAGAGGTAGGAAGGAGCCAGTGAATAGCGGGTGATAAAGTCCTTCATCAGGTGTGAGTCTCGGTTATTTGGTTCAGAGTCCACGTGGAGGGAAGACCTATGAGGTAGTGGTTGGAGATGCTCCATCAGGAGGTACTCCCTTGATTGAGTTGGCACCGCAACTGTATGATTGGCTTAATTTTCCAAGCAGCGTGCCAGACCATGTCAGTGATTGGCTACTGGAGAAGTCCATTCTTCTGTTTTCCACATCACACCTTCCTGGTGTCCAGGAGTGGGGACTCTCAGCTCCCATCAGAACAGTAGTCTGCCTGGTTTGCTCAGATTGTCTCTCCCCACCAGCAGCTACTCACCAACAGGAGCTGTGGCCCCAGTGGATTCAGTTGCATGTCTGTCCTGATCATGCTCTGAATGCCTGGTTCCTGGGTGACTGAAAGGGCGACTTTCAGAAATCAAAAACTACCAGTCTCCTACTTGGGCTGTTGGACAGAGGTGGCAAGTGCATGTCTGCCAGGAGCCTGCCATGGTCAGGGGCACATGCAGACTATGCGCCAGACATCTGCCATAGAGGCATGATTGTGAGGATGGCACAAGGCCAGGCAGTGGTTTCTTGTGTTGTATCTAGGGTCTTCATGAGTTGTAATCAACTCAAAGTACCTAATAACCACACCGATGAAGCCCTGTACTCTACCAAATTTGAAAACGTAGAAAAATGGACCAATTTCTAGAGTCAAACAACTTACCTAAACTAACAAAATCAAAAGCTGAGGTTGAAATTTTGAACAGACCTATAGCAAATAAAAAAGATATCAAAGAAGTCATTAAAAACACCAACACAAAAAAACTGCCAACACCAGGAACCCAAATCCTGGCCCGGACCACTTCCCTGGAGAATCCTAGGAGACACTCAGAGAACAGCGGCTGTCCTCTAACTGTTCCAGAATAAGGAAAAGGCTGAAACGCACCCGACTTCATTTTAGAAGCAAGCAGAACCACGATACCCAACCCGTCAGGGGCAATCCTGAAAACAGTCTCTTTTCCAGATGGTGCCATGCCGGCAAAATTGGCTACCTACTGTCTGAAAAAAATTAAACACGATCCACACCTTGTACCATATATTAAAACTAACTCAAGATGGTGCAAAGACCTCTGTTTTAAAAACATTATTATGTAATCATTTTATTGGGGGCTTGTACAACTCTTATCATAATCCATCCATCCATTGTGTCAAGCACATTTGTACATTTGTTGCCATCATCATTTTCAAAACATTTTCTTTCTACTTGAGCCCTTGGTATCAGCTCCTCATTTTTCCCCTTCCCTTCCTGCTCCCCCATCCCTCATGAACCCTTAATACTTTGTAAATTATTATTATTTTGTCATGTCTTACATTGTCCAACAAGACTTCTGTTCTTAGGAAGTGTTAAAACTGTCTGTTTCCCAAGTATTTATAAGGGACTAAACTTTCTTTTCTCTTCATTCAGTGTGGCTTAATTAGCTGATGCTGCACCAGGTTGTACTCAGACAGCAATCTTCTCTTACCTTAGCAACAATAGCAAAGTTCAGTAAGATAGAAGACGATGAAAGTTGATGAGGGTGTGAAAAGAATAGAACTCTCCTATACCTGTCTTAGTCTTATAAGGGTGCATTTAAAGGAGGGTGTTTTTAAGTCCTGGGTTAAAAACCAAAAATGTGACTCTTTGAGCAGAGGGCTAATGTAAAAATTTTAACTTTAATTATCTTCCCAAATAATTTTAGCATTGCAGCAATTTACAGGAATGCTGTGCTCCATCAACCACCGTTTTTAGATGAATGGACCATTATAGGGGAGGTTGGGGACGCCTCCAAGATGAATTCAAGGCAAAGAAGTCGGCCTGGACGGTCAGGGTGACTGTTTTGGGGGATTACAAAGGGGTAACGTGATAGGTTTTCTTGAAGGACACAAGAACATAATAGATGTTTATTATGAAGGAGTACTAATAATATTGAAAACTGCATTTGTTTTGAAAAAGGCCAGGAATGTTGTGCCTGGTATTTTGTTTTCTTCCATCATGATGATGCACACACCTGCTCATTCTTTGAGGGCAGCCAGCACTGTCCCGAGAAAATGTCACTGGAAACCTTACCCCATTCACTGTGGAGCCCTGGTCTCGCCCCAGGCTTCCTTTTATCCTCAAGCTCAATGAACATTTGGAAGGCACACCGGTTGAGTTCCTCAAGGGTATCAGAACTACCATTTTGACCTGGGGTAAATCAAAGAGCTCAGAATTCTTCAAGGAACAGTTGCCCCAAACCTAACTCACTGCCATCTGGGTGATTCCGACTCATAGTGACCCTACTAGACAAGGGAGAACTGCGCCTGCGGGTTCCTGGGCCTGGACCTGTTTACGGGAGTAGAAAGTCTCATCATTCTCCTTTGGAGCAGCTGGTGGTTTTGAACTGCTCACCTTGCAGTTCGCAGCCCAACACACAACCACTACACACAAAGGTTCTTAGGAGAGCGTTAGAGACATGGAAACAATGTACTTCAGACATGTATAGACCTATGTAGAGGATATGTTGAGAATCAATAGCTACACATTTTGATATTTCTGTTTAATGAAGGTTTATGATTTTGTAGCAATACTTTTGTTTGACTGTTCTTGTATAATAGAGCAATCAGAAAACAAAACTATGAAAACTTCTTAGCCATAAAAAACGACTTGAGGTGTTAAGTCATTGAGCTGGGGTATTTAGGCCTATATATTAGTAGATAGTTAACATAGCTTACAAAGACAAATGTTTTACATGCGACTTTGGTGAATAGGAATCTTAAAATTTAAAAGTAGGGCTCGGAATAGCTAGCAAGTGGCCATCTGTGGTACAACTATTGGCCTGTCTCAAATTGAATCAAAGAATCGTAAAGAAAATCAAAGTCACATGGAAATAAAAAGTTCACAGCACTAATAGACCCCACTAAATTTTCCCTTCCCACTCTATTTGACCCCAAGATCAGAACCAAATGGTGCCTGGCTACCACAGCTGACTGCTCAGAAAAGGATCATAGTAGGAGGTCCTATAACAAAATACATGATGGTCTTCAAAACGTTCATGCAAAAATGGAATAGAAAGAAAAGGGGATGTTGTATGAACTTTTGGAAACTTCCCTAGTGCAAGTGTACATAAATGTCATAGATGATGAGGCAATGTCTGTAGATAGAATTGAAGTGTAAGAGTTAGAATGTCCCATTCTATGGGAGTGAGAGGGAAGGTTGGAGTGACTGTGAGGTTCTAAAGTAAGCTTTCATAAGTTGATATAAAGGATCCCATCTCTGATATATCTTTTTTTATTCCTCAAAGGAAATAAATTTGAATTCCACATAGCTGGTTCTTAGGTAGCCTTTTGGGAAAACGTGACTCTTGAGTCTACAAAGATGACGTTTTTTATTTTTCAAATGGACATGGCATGGAAATACACCAGGCAGAATGTACAAGTTGAGCAAAAGCATGAATTGTAATTGTGCATAGATGAAGACGGCAGCAAAAGTGACTGGGAGGGATAACGTTTGAGGGGCTGAGACTAGGAAAATAGGCAAAGACAAGGACTCTGTGAGTCTTATTTTTGATCATAAGAAGTAGATCACTCAGTACATGAAAGCCAAGTTAGATAACCCTCCAGAAACAGTAACAGGAGTAATGGTTCCCTGAGGGTACGGGAAGAGGGGGAAAATGGAGAGGATAGCATTGATGACTGTATAACCCCACTCAGGGATTGCACAACAAAACGGTATATTTATGGATATGTTGGATTGTGTAAGATATGGCAAAAACCCTCCAAACTATTATAGGGGAAAAACAAGAGTTCCTGTGGGGGGGGTAGAGTGGAGGAGGGAGGGAATAAAGGGGAGCTGGTATCAAGGAGTTCAAGAAGAAAGAAAATGTTTTTTTCTTAAAAAAATCATTTTATTGGGGTTTATACAACTCTTACCACAATTCACACATACATCAATTGTGTGAAGCACATTTGTACATTCATTGCCCTCATCATTCTCAAAACATCAGCTCTCCACCTAAGCCCCTGGCATCAGCTCCTCATTTTTTTCCCTCCTTCCCCGCTCCCTCCTCCCTCATGAACCCTTGATAATTTATAAATTATTATTTTATCATATCTTACACTGCCTGGCGTCTCCCTTTACCCACTTTTCTGTTGCCCATCCTCCAGGGAGGAGGTCACATGTAGATCCTTGTAATCGATTCCCCCTTTCTAACCCCCTTTCCCTCTTCCCTCCCGGTATCGCCACTCTCACCACTGGTCCTGAGGGGTTCATCTGTCCTGGATTCACTGTGTTTCCAGTTCCCATCTGTACCAGTGTACATCCTCTGGTCTAACCAGGTTTTCAAGGTAGAATTAGGATCATGATAGTTGGGGAGGAGGGGGAGAAGCATTTAAGAACTAGAGGAAGGTTGTGAGTTTCATCAGTGCTACACTGTACCCTGAGTGACTCATCTCCTCCCCATGACCCCTCTGCAAGGGATGTCCAGTTGTCTACAGATGGGCATTGGAAAAGAAAAGGTTTTGAAACTGATTGTGGTAATGATCACACAATACCACTGGATGTGATTGAACTATGGAATATTATGATATCTGTAAGCGCTCCCAATAAAATAAATTAAAAACCAACAACATTATTTATAAGCAACATATTATGGAAAGTTGATTAATCAGATATTTCATCTATGTCTCTCAATACCATGTGTGTTAGGGAAAACAGTTATAATTCTTATGTTATTTCAATAAGAGATTGCATTGAGACAATCTTCATAATAGCCTCTTTAAAATTTTATAAGCAAAGACATCACTTTGAGGACTAAGGTGTGCCTCGTTCAAGCCATGGCATTTCAATGGCCTTATATGCATGTGAAAGCTGGATAATGAATAAGGAAGACAGAAGAAGAATGAATGCATTTGAATTATGAGTTTGGGGAAAAATGAATCTACTATGGCCTAGCAGAAGAACAATCTATTTCTGATGGAAGAAGTCTAGCAGAATGGTCCTTAGAAATGAGGGTGGCAAAGACTTCATCTCATATACTTTGGACAAACATATTATCAAGAGGCACCAGGCCCTAGAAGACACAGAGCATAGAGAGCCAGTGAAGAAGGGACAGACCCTCACGAGTTGGTATGGCACAGAGGTGGGTTAGTCTACTAGAGAGCATTGGTCTGCCAACGGCAAAGGTGCAAACCCTATATAGGCTCATGATGAATTGAAATCTACTCAATGGCAGTGGGTTTGGTTTTTTGGTTTGACCTTTTTATTCTTGATTTCTAACAAAAAATATTCAGTTTCTTATTAAGACCCTCTCTCAACCACAAAAGAGAAATAGAAAACTTAGGGTGCAAAACTGGCCAAATCTGGCTACCTGATGTGTGCAGGTGTACAAACTGTTTCCCTTGGGTGAACATCTGATATTGCAATGCTGAAAAAACACCCTCATCAATGTCCTAAACATGGGCAAAAAGTCATGCTATTGGCCAACTTTTATAGGAGGTGCGCTGAATTATTTAGTGACATCAACCTATCAGATATCAGTCATCTCCTATGAAGCCTCTTTCTCAAATTTTTATCCTCAGGAGAGATTCTATCCCCAGACTTGGAGAGCCATCTTGGCAACCTAATTTCCAATGTGTTCCTTTACTTGGCCAAATTCATCTTCTTTCACTTTTCCCTGGCATTTGAGTTTCTGCAGTTGTACTAGTGCTACCTGGGAGATTGCAGTAACACACCATGGCTCCAACAAGGGATGCAAACACACAAGGAGTGTGAGGATGGTGCAGGACCAGGCAGTATTTCAACACAGGGTCACTATGAGTTGGAACTAACTTTGGAGTTAGTTCTTGGCACAACAAGAATAATGCATATATTTGAAGAGAACACTTATTGTCTAGCACATATGAACGTACATTATAGAAGCAGCCCTGGTGCCATAAACAGTTTATCACTGTGCTGCCAACCCAGTCATTGGGGGGGAAAAAGATCTGGTAATCTCCTCACAGCCCAAAACATAATCCACAAAGACAATATTCTACACAGTGAGGATCAGTTGGGGTTTTAAAACATGGAAACGGGCTTTTAAGATGCAACGACTGGCCCCTCCCCAACTAGAGCAAAGAAAGTGCAGTAAACCAAGGCCTGAAGGAAGCAAGTAGTCCTTTGGATCACATGAACTCGATCACACCCAGTTACTGTGACTGGCTGCTCTGATCAGAATCACAATACACATTTCTAGACAGAGCAGGAGAAAAATGAAGAATGACATTTGATAACATAAAGAACAAGACTTACTCGTCTGATAGGAACTGGAAGAGCACCTAAGCTTATGGCCCTTAGACACTCTTCAAACCTGAAACTGAACTCACCCCTGGGGCCCACCTTTGCTAGGCCTGCAAGGTGAAAAGTAAAAATCTCAGAACAGCTAACCACATAAAACCCAAAAGGCAGCAACTGTCCAAAAATGAAAGGGCAGGAAAGGGTCCAGGGAAATGAGGAGCCTAGGGTGATCATGGAAAGAAGTGTTATATGGAAAAGATTGCAATAATTTCATGCAGCAAAATGCGTGTAATTGTTGACTTGGAAAGTAATTTGCTGTGGAAACTTTCATTCAAGCCACACTAAAATGTTCCAAAAAGAAAAGGTAACCCAATGGGGCAGTTCTGCCATGGAAGGAGGGGTCACTGTGAGTCAGCATTGACTCAGGGTTGACCCCCAACACCAGCTAGTTCGGGTTCTAGGAGGAGTTACCATGAGAGAAGAGTGTTTTCAATTTTAACCAACAACTCTCATAACACGTTAAGATGCAATTCATAAACATTTTCCTCATAGTCTTTATTTGTACACAAATATACTTTCTTTGAATAATATCTTATTCTGCAGCAAGACCTTGGATTAGGCGGTTTCCAGTTTTGAATCATTTGTTACTGATAAGTGGGAATGACCTAAGCTATTTTGTTTTGAGAACTATCACTTTCAGTAATATGTTTAGGAATACAATGTAAATTAAGTTTATTCCTTCCTAGAAGCCCTGGTGGCATAGTGGGTTATACCTCGGGTTGCTAATTGCAAGATCGGCAGTTCAAAACTACCAGCCACTCTTCAGCAGGAAGACAAGGCTGTCTGCCCTGGTAAAGATTTAGACCTTTCAGTCATGATGGGTCAGAACTGACTCAATGGCAATGCTTTTGGTGTTTGGGTTTAGGTATTTTAGGACTAAAATCAATGATTTGCATTTCATGTTATAATCTGTGGTAATACACATGCGTTTTCACTTCATGCTACTTTAAAACATTAACAATAATTGCACCTAAGAAGTATGTTTTCTATAACAACATATTCTCATAAATAACAGATAGGAATATTTCTCAAATATTCCTTTTAAGATATAATGTGATGCCAATAGACTTCATGGTTAACATCCATGGGTTATATGAGTTGGTAAGGCCTGGGATGCCTAAGATTTGCTCTACCTGTACCTAGGCTAAGAAATTCTAAGTAGGAAAGTGGAAGTTTATGCCTCTTTCTTTCTTTCTTTCTTTCTTTCTTTCTTTCTTTCTTTCTTTCTTTCTTTCTTTCTTTCTTTCTTTCTTTCTTTCTTTCTTTCTTTCTTTCT
>NW_022103896.1:52836887-52841830 GCF_000313985.2 Echinops telfairi | reverse complement strand
CACACACACACACACACACACACACACACACACATACATCTCATCACACACACACACAAAGTGCCACAGCAGGCAGAGGCTGTCCAGGCTTTCTTTCTTTCTTTCTTTCTTTCTTTCTTTCTTTCTTTCTTTCTTTCTTTCTTTCTTTCTTTCTTTCAATACTGCTCAAATTAATGATCAGAGCAGGCCTATCTGGAAGAGTTGGTGTGGCCAATATTCCTCTTGTTCTGAGTTCTAACGTGAGATACCCCACAACTTTTGACCCCCAAGGTTGGCAGCTCAAACCCACCACCTGGTCTGAGGGAGAAAGATGAGGCTGCCTGCTCTCATCAGGATTTACAGACTTGGAAACCCTGTATAGGGTCACTGTGAGTTGGAATCTTGATGGCAAAGGGTATCTTGCCCAGTGTAGTCACGCACTGGAGTCAGATAGAACAGGCTTCCAATTCAGGCTTGCTATTGTTAACTGAGTGTGTATAAACAACAAATTATAACATGGTCTGTGGTTATTGTGAAGATTAAATATGATAGTTTTTGGAGAGAATTTAGCACATTCCTTGGCACATAGTAATTGCCATGAGCTCTTATGCTCTCAAAGAGAAAACTCTCATGTTACCTAATGTTTGATGTGCTCTCTGGGACAAGAGTCATGCTAGACGAGGGTTAGACTTCACAGCGGTGATTTTCCTGACAGAAAAAGAGCTCCATACTTGCTAGAGACGAGTTCTCTGCTTAATAGTGGCGGCATTCCAGGAGTCTTTAAACATGTAAATTACTTTAAGTGTGGGATTATTTATTTCGATGTAAGAATTAGAAATCAAAGGCACATACATGATGCAATACTTAAGACAATCCTCCACATCTGTCCAACAATCAGTGTTAATTAAAAAAGGAAGACAATTTTGAAGACAGTTTTAAGAAATGTCATTGTTTTTTATTCTCTAGGCTCATTTTAGTCTGAATCATTAGAATATGTCTCCCTGGTCTCCAAGGCTCTCCTGCTTGTGCTTTACATCGGCCACCCACCTCTTCTACATTGGAATATAACGATTGCTGTAAAAAGCCTTACAAAGCTCTCTTAGGTCAATCTACCAAATAATTCAGCACCATCATTCTATAGCTAATAACGAGTGGATATTGCTGATGTGACAACCAGTTTGGACTTATTAGTCATACAAAACAGATTACTAATCATAAAGGTAAGAATGATAATTACTGTTTGGGGAGTGACTATTACAGTTCTAGGGAACCCTGGTGGTATAGTAATAGGTTCCATGTTGGGCTGCTAACCAAAAGGCCAGTGGTTCAAATCCACTAGCAGTTCTTCTTGAGAAAGATGAGGTTTTTGCTCCTCTAAAGATTTCCAGCCTCAGAAACCCTAGGACGAAGTTCTGTTCTGGTCTACAGGGCTACCCTGACTTGGGATGGAATGAATGGCAGTGAGTTAGTTTTGTTTTTGTATTTTCTAGAATTCATGGATGGTGAAGTGGTTCACAAACAGTTCGGCTGTTAACTGAAAGATTGGGGGTAGAATTCACCTGCAGGCACCTCTGTTTCTGTAATAACAGCCAGTGAAAATCCTGTGGGGCTCAGGTCTACCCTGACACACCTGTCACCACAAGTAGGCCTGGACCACTAACACCACCACCATCTGCATGTGTCATCAGACACACCTACTCTAGTCTCACCCTGATCTGATAACGCAGCTTTTAACATCTCCAATGGAGATATTCTTGGATGGGTAACTAACTGCATCTCTGACCTCTATCTATAAGATGCTAATAGCAACCTTCCTTCAGCTATGTTAGTTAAAATTGCCTTCGGATATTGCCAAATGGCAAAATTCCTCCTGATGAGAACCACTGAGTTAGAGAAAATAATGTTACAAAGAGGTGCACTAAGAACAAATGCTTGACATTCTTCATTGAAGCTAAATAACATGGGCAACTTAATGTTCTAAAAATCATTTTATTTTGAATGACTGTAGAAGTAAAAATCGACAATGAGCTTTAGTTGAGTTTTCTAGACGTTCATATAGTCTCTCAAATGCTTATTATTTTGTCTAGAGACAAATTTTGACAATATATGTAAATTAAAGGGGAGCAGCCCTGAAGACAAAAACAGCACAAGACCCAGTCAGCATCAAGTCAAACCACCGGCCAAGGTTCTATATCCCACCGTTCATTGAAACTTATCCCCAGACTAGAACGTATGAAGTCGAGCTGAATCTCGGCATGCAGAAGAAACCTACCTGCCTTGCGGTTGGTACAGGCTTCGGGCTCCGATGAAGGCTCAGTGCCTTTTCATTCGGCTGTACCTTGTTGGATTTAGCTGTCAGTGATTTAAGCATCTTCTCTGAGGTGGTTCTGCACGCCGCTGTTTTCTAAGACGGTGCCTGGCAGTTCACAAGTGGGCTTTGTTTTTCTTTTCTTTAGTAGACAAGCCAATTAGTCCTTTAATCAGGATTTGGGTCTGCTTAATTCCTAGAGGCAACTCCCTAGCTAGGCAGGGCTTTGGCTTAAAAGCAGCAAATTACTTCTGCTTGGGCGAGTTGAACTCTATTTATGAACTTTAGAGAGTCAAAATACCCCTGTGGATAATTTCTCAAGTAGAGGATTAAAAAAACCTCATCGTGGAATTGAATTGTTTAAATGGGCTCACAGTGCTCAGTGGCTTGCTTGTTTTTCCTTCTTTCCAATTATCTACCATCTATCTTTATCTAATTTTAATCAAAGTAATGCATACAAATTGTTAATAAATAAAAAAATATATATCCTGAAATGTTTTTAAAACTAGAGAACAGTTTTTCTTAACTGATCCCTGCCGTCTGCCTGGAGCCTTCAGCTCTTTTCAGATGTAGCTGTAGGCAATCAGCTTGGAAACTGAGAGGGACTACTCCGAAAGGGAGTAAAACTGTCATTTAATGGTACAGGTACAAATTCTTGAATGAATATATGGTCTTCTCTGTACATTTTCAACAACAAAATAGACAAAATATTAAAATATGCCTAACAGCGTTTACCATATATAAATGGTATGACCATCCCATCACCAGCCAGCACAAGGGCATAACTACTTAGCTATCGTTTGCATTTTTTAAGAGATTATTTCAACATCTCTACAAACTCTGGTTATTCTTTAAAAAAAAGTTGATAGTGTAAATTTGAATCCCGATGCTGTGAGATTCCAGATTAAAAATGGTCAGAGGATTTTTTTTCTCTCTTGCCCAGAGTCCAGACAAACTTTCTTATCATCTATACATTTTCCTTTAGTGAATCTTTTTTTTTAAATGAAATCACTTTGCTTGTCTTCATTCAAACAAAAACAAAAGTTCTTTTAATAACAAGACCAAACCCCCTCCTTATCCCTGGGGTAGCCTGAGGTCACTCAAGTACTTTCTGTCCACTACAAGTCTGCACTGAAAAGTTCCTTCTTTTTACTGAAGGTCTCACTTATGCATTTAAAGCATGTTTGCTACAATAAATACAGAAAAACTTTTAGATATTTGTGAAGCTGGAAAATATTGTTCAGTTCAAACCAATCTATTGCTAGAACTATCAGCAATGGATTAGTTTAGAATAAATTCGGTGTTCGACATCTAGGTGCAACCATTTCATTAAAAAGAAATGGCTAATCGATGATTAATTGCCTGACATATCTGGTCTGCAAGCATAAAGCTGTTTATTCTTTTTAAAAAATTAGTGCAGTTTTGTTCTTTGAAGTTCCTGATTGTTGTTAAAAAATATTAGTGTTTTTTGATTAAAAAGGCAACTAATTTTACAGACCATTTTAGGAACTTTTTTGGTTAAAAATATTAGTGTTTTTTGTTTAAAAAGGCAACTAATTTTACAGGACATTTTAGGAGCTTCTCAGCTAAACTTTTCATTCTTTAATGGATTACATTTTGTAATGAAGATAAATCCTTAAAACCAAATCAGGTGAAGGACAGTTGGCAGCAGGCCTGCGACTCCTTCCCTCCTTCCCTGGGGCCCTCAGGGAAATGCTAGACCTCTTGATCCCTTTAAAACCTGTTCATGGTATTTGCTAGCTGAGGGGTACTGAGAATTCCCTAGCAGGGTTTTGAATCTGTTGATTCGAGTTTGATCTCTTGCTGAGAATTTGCATTTCCACTGTCGAGTCAGAATCTGCATTTTCACAAGATCCCTAAGGGATTACTATAGATCACCAGGTGATCATGTTAAAATGATTCAGTATATCTGGGGTAGAAATGCACATTCTCTATAGGAGGCAGCACGAGAAGGAACCATTTGGAATCCCTGCTATCAAGAAAATGTATTCAGGAGGACCTGGCTGTTGTGTTTAAACTGCTTATTGAAACAAACCCGAAATCCATGGGTTTCTGAGACATGGCAGGCTGTATGGTGAGAGGCATGGAAGTTTTGTAAGCAAGTACAAAATGGAGATGTCCCCATTTCCCCCCATATTTGCTCAAAAACTCCTTGTAAATTTGAAACCAAATTTGTCTAAGAGAAAATGAAAAATTGGCTTTTTTTCCCTGGAAAAAGATATTTTACCTATGCCTTATAATGGCCTATATTTGCTGAATCATTAATAAAGTTTGGTGTTAGGTAAATTCTAAGAATCTGGGAGTTTGCTTTGACAATTCATTGATAATTTAATCCAAGCATCTTTTGAAATGACTTAAAATAGCCTCACCACCTAATTTTGTCAATAGAATGATGTGGTAGTTACATAATCTGGTGTCAATTTGGGACTTGAGAGAATTAAGAGTGTAGGGGTGGAGTCTAGTCTGTCTATCAGATCATAGGCCTCTGTGTGGGCATGGCCTTCTCCTGAGAATTCTGGGAATTCTTGGATTTCCTCCTTGGAGGTGGGAGACAGACTCTTTCAGCTCACTCCCTTGGACACTCTCTACTGACAATGCTCACTCCCTGAGAGAACTCTACTGACAAGATACATGG
>NW_022103896.1:52835517-52836394 GCF_000313985.2 Echinops telfairi | reverse complement strand
TTTGTCTAGACCAGGAGTCTCAAAAGTTGAGAAGTGGACTATTGGAAAGAATTCTAAGATGAGATACTTGGATTTTGGCTGATTGGTCTTCACTTAGTGAGCCAAGGCAGGCAAGTCACTTGCCTTGATCTGGAACCAACAAGGTTGGGCAAAATGATCTGTAAATTTTCTTTTGAGTATAAATTTTGTGACTTTAGTGTTGTTCTGTAGAGACTCTCTCCAACCAGAAGGAAGAGGACTGTTTATTCTGCCTGAAGTGACTCCTGGAACATCAGCAATAACATTTTTTTTTGGTACTGGACTGCTGCAGTATTGTCTGCCATGAATAAAATAGACCATTTTTCAATATAAATCTCAGTATCTGCTTAACTGAAACTATTCAGGGACTCTTCTTGACCTATGGCACATGCCCTACCTTAATGCTCTGGTTTCATCTCTGACCCTCCTTCCTCTGCTAATAAGCTCTTGCCAAAGTGAATTAGTTATGGTAACTTGAACTACTTTGCTTTTTCTCACCTCTATCCATGTCTTTACTAATCCATTGGTTTATTTAGGCCTTTCTTATCCCTGCATTAAGAAGAAAGAGGTGTGACCAAAGTAAATCATGCCTCTGAGAAGTTCTCAAGAGAGAGGGGTGCCTGGATTAAGGAATTTGGGACATATAAGATGTTAACAACCCCAGCAAAACTCCAAAGAAGAAATGTAGATCACACATAGATGAGTATAAGTATTGTAAATATACAGAGATGTACACTTGTATATATGAGGGGGCTTCAAAAATTAGTGGAAAATTCTATTATCTTTTTTTTTTAAATCAATTTATTGGGGCTCATACAATTCATCACAATACATAGATCAATTGTATAAAACACATCTA
>NW_022103896.1:52833843-52835417 GCF_000313985.2 Echinops telfairi | reverse complement strand
TATTACACTGTCCGGTGTCTCCCTTCACCCACCCTTCTGCTGCCCGTCCCCCAGAGAGTAGGTTATATGTAGCTCCCTGTGATCCATTCCCCCTTTCTTCACCCCCTTTCCCTCCTGGTATCGCCACTCATTTCATTTTTCCGTGAGATGTCTGAAGCTTTCCTCTGTGAGAACACATAGAAGTAGCATTCTGTTTGTACAACTACAGATGCTCCTCAGACAGAGCCAAACACTTTTCCATATTGCTTTTCCTGGATTGAAAGATTAGAATCATTGTCTCCTGGAAAACTCAGTGAACTGGCATAACATAGTTTACACAGTTTATGAGCTCCATCCCAGGGAGTGAGTAGCGCCTGGTGCTGTAAATGGAGTAGCCATCTCACACACAACTAGTGAGCTCTGCTGGCCAGGAACAGAACAGTAAGATGGGACTCAAAAGCTCAGAGAAGAAACATATCTACCCGGCTGATGGCTTACATGTGCCCCGAGACCAGAAGAACTGAGTTGTGCCCTGTTACATGATCTGACCAGGGGCATGAGAGATGATTCTGGTTAGAAGGGGAGAAAAATGCAGAATAATACTCAAAGTCTTAAAAAAAAGGCCGTAGTCACTGGACCAGTTAAGGTCAATGGACTTCTTGAGACCATTACCTAAGTCATCCTCTAGTGAAACAGCAGAGTGGAATACAAAGTGAAGGATGTTGCCTATAAGAACGCTTCTAACTGGTGCTCCACTCAGACTTTTGGTCTCAGACCAAAAGGTCAATATTACTCGAAAGAGAGATGAGAAGATAACAGGGTAAAGAAACCAGAGTACTGGAAATGGAACAACTATAACGTCACTAAAGAGCAGATTGACACATTATGAAACACATAACTAATATCACTGGGCAATTTGTGTGGAGCTCAACAAATTGTCAGTGAGAACTTAACTTGCTGTGTAAACTTTCACCCAGAACACAATAAAAGGTTATTTAAAAAAATACATACACACACGTGTGTGTATACATACACACACACACACACACACACACACACACACACATATATATAATATTAAGAGGGATCTACACCAAAATCACAATGGAAGGAGTAGACAAAAGGTCTCTTCAGCTGTTGTGCTATCTTTGACTTTTTATCTGCAGTTATTGTACTCAAGACTTTGTCTAAGGCTAAAAGTAGGCCGGCTAAGAGAATTGTAGGTAAGATAATGATGTGTCCAGGGAGGAGGAGCCTTAATGGGCTGTTGACGGCAAGGCTGGCCATGCCAACCCACTCGCTGCTCTGTGGAAGAAATATTGGGCTTCCTGCTCCCATAATGATGGGAGCTTTTGTGTAGGGTTCCTATGAGTCAGAATTGTCCCGAGGGCAGTGGGTTTCAAGTGGAGTGTTAGGTTCAGTGACTATTATATCCATGTGGCACACAGTGATTATACTATAGAAGCCAGGTGGCATAGTGGGTTCTTCGTTGGGGTGCTAACTGCAAGGGCAGTAATTTGAACCCCCCAGCAGATTTGCGGGGGGGAAAGGTGAGGCTTTCCACTCTTGTAAAGAGTCAATATTTACTTAAGAAA
>NW_022103896.1:52817746-52832522 GCF_000313985.2 Echinops telfairi | reverse complement strand
AAATGTTAAAAAAAAAAAAAAGAAACCCACAGGGGTAGTTCTCATCTTACTGGGATGCTATGAGTTGATCTGAATCCACTGGCTGGATAAGACCTGACCATTTGTCCTCATAAAGATTGGGCAATTGTTTGGTCCTACTGAGCTGGCTTCGACTCATATTGACCCTATGCACAAAAGAATGAAAATTTCCTAACTGTGGGCCAGCCTCACAATTGTTATGTTTGAGTTCATTGCTGCAGGCCACTGAATGGCTCTATCTCATCAAGGGTCTTCTTTTTAACTCACCCTCTCCTTTACTAAATATGATGTGCTTTTCCAGGGACTGGACTTTTTGGATAACATACAAAATACATGAGATGAAGTCTCACTGTCCTTGCTTCTAAGGAGTATTCTGGCTGTACGTTTTTCAAGATAGATTTGTTTGTTCATCTTTCAGTCCCTGGTACTTTCAATATCCTTTGCTAACATCATAGTTCAACCGCATCAATTATTCTTTGGTATTCCTTATTCATTGTCTAACTTCCAAATGGATATGAGGCAATCACAAATATCATGGCTTCAGTCATGTGCATGGTCATCCCCAAAGTGACGTCTTTGCTATTTAACACCTGAAATAGATCTTGTCCAGTAGATTTGCTCAATGCAACATGTCAGTTGGTTTCTTGATTACTGCCTCTATGAACATTGATTGAGGCTTCAGGAGTCAAGTAAAATGATGAAATCCTTGTGTTCTCTTTATCATGGTGTTGTCTATTGGGCTAGTTGTGAGGATTTTTACTTTCTTGACAGTGAGTTGTAATCCACCCTGAAGGTTGTAGGCTTTGCTCTTTGGCAGCAAGTGCTTCAAGTGCTCTGTTTTCCTCAAGTGAAGTTGTTCTGTCTATTACATGTTGTTAATGTGACTTCCTCCAGTCCCGATGCCATGTTCTTCTGCATGTAGTCCAGCTATTTGGATTATTTGCTTAAAGTACAGATTGAATAAATATGGTGAAAGATCCAACCTGGACGCCAACCTTTACTGATTTAAAACATGAAGTGTCCCCTCATTGTGTTTGAAAAACTCTCTGTTGGTCTATGTGTAAGTTTTATGTGTGCACATTGAAGTGTTCTGGAATTTCCATTTTTCACAATGTTATACATACCTTTGCATAGTCAATAAAATATCAATCAATGGGTTTCTTGTATTATCTGTTTTTGATAAGATCTATGTGATATCGCAATGATATTCCCGGATCAATGACCTCGTCTTGATCTGGTTTGAGTTTCTGGCAGCTCCTGGTCAATGTACTGCTGTACTCATTTTTTAATGACCTTCAGCAAAATTTTATTTTAATACTATTTAATAATTCCCATACTTTACTGGGTCAATTTTTTGGAATGGACACACATTTGCATCTCTTTCAGTTGATCAGTCAGGCAGCTCTCCTCCAAATTTTTTGACATAGACTAGTAGTACTTGAGAACAATATCAGTTTGTTGAAATATTTCAATCAGCATTCTATCAATTAACAGATTCTTCCCCCACCCCTAATGCCTTTAGTGAAGCTTGGACTTCTTCATTCAATGCTATTGGTTTTTATCACATGCTAGCTCATGAAATGGTTAAATGTTGAATTTTTTTAATTAGTTGGGATTTAGTACATATGACATATCATTCCATATTTCAATCATGTCAAGTAGAATTGTACAATTGCTACCACAAACAGTTTCTAACCATTCTTTTTCCACATGGACTCCTTGACATCCTCTCCCTTTTACAGCACCTCTCCACCCCCCTACTGTATCTCCTCCCCTTTATAATACTTGCTGTCCCTATAGGCGCATCAATCCTGGGTTTCATACACTGAAAAATTGAAAAGCATATAATATATAAAAGCATGAATGTTTTTGGTACAGCGGCTCTGTGTGTTACTTCCATTCTCTTTAGATACTTCCTGCATCATTCAGTATTTTGCCCATACAATTCTTTACTAGTTCAACTTGAAGTTTGGCTATGTTCTTCAGTTCTTTCAGCCGGAGCTATGCTGAACATGACCTTCCATTTGGTTTTCTAATGTCAGGTCTTTGCACGTTTCATTACGATAGTTTACTTTGTCTTCTCAAGCTTCCTTTGACGATTTTGTATTCAGCTCTTTCACGTCCTCAGTCTTTAATTCACCTTAGCTACTTTGCATTCAAGAGCAGGTTTCAGATTGCAGCTTAGGAGATATTATGGGATGTCTTTTCTCTGTCATATGGGGTCGATATAAATGGAAAATCAGCCAAAAGGCACTTAACACCACTACCAACAACAAAGTTTGAGTTCTTATTGTGCTTCAGGTACTTTGTTCCTCAGGTATATAGAGAAGATCAAAACACAGTGCCCGCTGCAATACTCACATTAATGAGAAAAATAGAGGTGTAGAAAAAATAATGAATTCTCTCATGGTAGTATGTGAGCACCACTTATTCATAGAGAAGAGGAGGTGACTGAGTTTGCTTAGCTGTGTGTGCCCCCTAACAAGCACAGGTCCACTGTGGTACCAATGATGTCCAAGGTGGGTCTTGAAAGACGCGATGTTTACCGAGCAGATGGGGAAAGGCAGGGCCTTCTAGGCAACAGAAGCAGAATACAGTTGATAAAAGTGTTATGGTCAGTAATACACCTATTGTGTGACCAACAACGTGCCCCTAGTAGACAGGTAACAAAGATTTTTCAAACTACTGTTGACTATTAACAATCAACATGGAATATAAAAATAGTTTTAATTTAACATTTTTAACAGTTTTATTCGTACTTCATTCACATGTCATTCAATTCAGTCACATCAAGAAGAGTGTTATAATCATCACCACATAAATTCTAGAACATTTTTGTCTTTTTATTCATTGTTCATGTAATTATTTTTTTTAATTGTGGCAAAAATATACACAACAATGCTTTTCTTTATTTTAAATATAAGCTCAACACTAGTTATTTCTATAAGGGACTAACATACTAGGTTGATGTCCTTTTTACCTCTGAAGGCTTAGAAAAACAAGTATTGAGTTAAAAAGTACACTTTCAAAGAAAACTTCTGAGTTAACTTATTTTTCTCAAGTTGATTACATTGAATATTTAATGATCTTACAAAGTAGAGTTATAGTAACTGATATTTAGAAGCTTCAAATCATAAAATATGTATAACACTATTTAGAAATATTTGCCAGCATGATTTTGGGTGATGACAAATTTAGAATACTTTCATTTTTTTTTTGCAGTCACCTGCAGGTGTAATGTGACTAGATATTATACAACTCAGCTAACATGAACAATTTCTGAAACTAAAGTGATTTTTAAATATAGTCTTCCAGTAAGTTGAAATGATTTCTGTTTCTTTGATTATAATATTTGCATTGCTTTTAATTTATAATTAAAATGCATGAGCAGCAAATGTAACAGATATTAAGGGTAAAAATGCCTTCAGGAAATTGTTAATAACTAGTGGCATCTGTGACTAATGAATGTTATATTGGTTTAGACTGTGACTAATAGAATAAATGTTTTGAAAAAAATCCTTATGTTCATATTTTATAAACAGTAATCGGGTTATGATGGATTTGTTATGTGAATATGGGTGGGGTAACGGTGAAGTTTCTTCATTCTTTGACAAAGTTGATTAGCCTGCCTCAGTACTTAACTCCAATGATGCAGTATCATTGCTTATTTATTTATTTATCATCTACTGGACTAACTGGAAGCACGTCAATTAATTGGACATCATGTTATGTTGTTATATAAGAAAATAAATAGTTCAATTCACAATGAAGATTATATATATATACTATTTACATAAAATTAGCTTCTAGTTAAGCTGATTTTAAGTGGGCTATTTGATTTTTATATTCTGAAATTATCGGTGGTAAGGACCGAATAGTTTTATTAGAGTTTCTGAGCTACAGCAAGATATAATCAGCTCTAACAGTTACATACAATTGTGTGATGGTGTGTGTATTGTTGGTTTAGGAACAATAGCTGTGGGTTATCTCATTAATAAGAGCTGACATTTACCAAACACGTATAAGGGGAGGTTTCAAAAAGTTAGTGGAAAAATTCCATTATCTCTTGACTCCATTTTCCCACAAACTTTTTTCAGCACCTTCCTATTCACCCATGAGGATATCATTATTTTTCAACACTCAGTGATGAAAACTGTACCGATGATGAAACTTTATTGGTCTCTTAGATCTGAAGGATGAATTTAATTTAGAGCAATGAAAAATTTTTTTTCTGAGAATTTTATTAGTTCCTTATTTAGAAGCCAGAATTCATTTCACTCTTGGCTCTCAGCCAGATGGTTCTTAATGTCTGCTGGATTTTTAAAATTTTGAATGTCTTATAACAGCATCATGATCAACATACTTCAAAACAACTTCATCTGCTTTGCGACCAGGCGAGCAGCTTCTGTGGACGTGCTGTCTGTGAAAGACACTCTTATTCTTTTCATGTCCTCTTTCATCCTTGTTATTCTGACGTGAACTCGTGATTCTGATTCTTCTTTTCTAAACTTCCACTCTTTATTCCTTCTTTTTCCTATCCGCAGCCACCAATATCGTGTAAGCACTTAAGAGGATGCTTTGCTGCCAGAGGAAGCTGGTCGAAATGCACCTGGAGTCCAAGTGGCTAGACGGTCGGCGCGGGGAGAGGTAGAAGCCCACCCTGAGTGGCGTCGTCATCTAGCACGGTAGTTGTTTGAGCAGTGTTGTCCATCTTCTTGTGTGCCATCGAAGGAGTTACTGGTTTCATGGGGTATAGATGCCAAACCAGTTGCTGTTTATTCCAGCTCCTGGCGATGCGATGTGTGCCATGTAGGACTTTCTCGGATGATTTATCACAGGAGCTCATCGGCCCTTCCTTTGGAGGAGCCTTCCGATGGGTCCAAACCTCCACATTTTGGCTAGCAGCCCAGTGTATTAGTCTTTTGTACCACACAGAGACTACTTTACACTGTTGATTTACGACACCATCCATTCAATGTACCCTTGTCAAATAAACAGTTCTAAAAGTTTTCACAAGACCAAAATATTGTGTGTCTTACAGTCATGCTTTTATGCCTGCAATTTAGTTTGGAGGTAAGTTTCCAAATCTTACTTTCCTCACTACATGCCATTTGTGTACATTGCTTGTGCACAATTATCTATTAACTCACACATCCATGTAATTACTAAAGGGTACAATATAGACAATGATGTGAGACTCTGGAGGCCGGTCACATCACATGTGTTATTTCATGTAATGCTGACAATATCTCATCAGAGAAGTTTGATTGTTACCCTCACTTTTTAGATTTGAAAATGAGAATTTAAAAGAATTAAGGAATTTGCCTAGATTCATATAGCTAACAACAGTAAAGGTTGGATTCTGATGATAAAGATAGAAGGCATTGAGATGCTGTCTACTGAACATTAAGGAGTCAGAAATAAATGAGACACCCTGTTTCCAAGAACGTACCGCCTAGTGGAGCATGTACATAGATATGTAGAGCAGTGGTTCTCAACCTGCCTGATGCCGCAATCCTTTAACACAGTTCCGCGTTGTGGTGACCCCCAACCATAAAATTATGTTTGTTGCTACTTCATAACTGTAATTTTGCTACTGGCATGAATTATAATGTAAATATCTGATATGCAGGATGTATTTTCATTGTTACAAATTTAGCATACCGTATATACTCGAGTATTAGCTGACCCGAATATAAGCCGAGGCACCCAATTTTACCACAAAAAACTGGAAAAACTTATTGATTTGAGTCTAAGCCTAGGGTGGGAAATGCAGCAGCTACTGGTAAATTGAAAAATAAAAATAGATACCAATAAAATTACATTAATTGAGGCATCAGGAGGTTAAGTGCTTTTGAATATTTATTTCAAAGAAAAACAGTTAACTAGCTCTGTAAGTGGAAAAGAGGGTCAACAAAAACAATATGGTATCAACAATAACTGTACACGCCGTGTTACTACATGCGCTGCATTACTACATACACTGCCTTACTGCATATACACAGCACAGCTTGTATAGTTTGAGACCTAATACAGGCTGATGATATTCCAGAATTTGATGACATGACTTTTTGCATAGAGCAGCCTGTGTTAGGGATCATAATATACACACTGTGTTGTGTATGTACTGTGTTACTGAATATGCTGCGTTACTGCATACGCTGCTTTAACCCATATGTATGGGAAGTGCTAACACAGCACATGCAGTAACACAGTGTGTACACAATGCAGCATGTTTATTATGAGCCCTAACACAGGCTGCTGTATGCAAGTATAGTCAACACTGGGTCTAGATAGGGGTTAATAAAAAAATAAAAAATAAAATACAACAGATTAAGTACTGTAAATCAATGTACTGTATATCCAAGACCAGAGATACATGATACTTGTATTCAGCAATGCTTGGGTGGAGCAAGGGGGCGTGATGAAGCACAGGTAAGACTGTAAAGGCCATGTCATTGGCTACAGCCCCGGAGAAGAGCGGGAGAAGAAGAGCAGCTGTATGGGACATTCATCTGAGGAGGATGTGGTGCGCCCCAGGTACCCGCACACAGAAGCGGGCAGGTTCGTGCCCTGTACAGCGCGGACAACACAGCGCTGCCGGCGTGCAGGAGAGAAGAGTGGTGATATCAGCAGTCATCGGGCCACCCACAGAGGCTGCAGGGCCTGCAGGTGAGTGGAGAGACAGTCTGGAGAACACCCGCACTGCACCGGAGAACAGGTAAGTGGGACCCTCACTTCAGTATAAGCAAGGGGGGCTTTATCAGCATAAAAAATGTGCTGAAAAAACTTGGCTTATTCAAGAGTATATATGGATACGGTCCTTATAAATGCAAGGTTAAAATGCTAATTAGAACACATCAGCTACTTATATATGCACTCAAGTGTTGCCATGCGTCAGGAGGGACCCAATAGCCACAGGTTTGGGTTGTACATGCTCAATTGGTGTTGGGCTTATTGTTGACTGGGGACTCATGGTGACAGCGACCTTATGTGAGAGAGTAGAACCTCCCATAGGACTTTCTTGTCTGTAATCTTTATGGAAACCGATTTCCACCTCTTTGATTGACAGGTGTTTGTTCTCACAAGAGTTGCTGGGCAGGTTCAAACTATAAATCTTTCATTTAACAACCAGATGCTTACTATTGTGTCATCAGAGTTCTTTAAGCGCTCTCTGAGGTGCTATGTATCTGTGGTAATAATAAAGTTCTAAGTGCTTTATCTATATGCATTAATTTCCTCATCACACCATCCTGGGAGAAGGATAATATTATTATCTCAATTTTCCAGATGAGGAAACTGATGCATAGAGAACTTAAGTAATGTGTTTAGCTAACAAGTACTTAAGCCAGGACTTGCACCCACCAGTGAGTTCCAGAGTCCTGTTGATGCTCTTATTGCACCTCCATAGTAGCCCTGGCAGTGCTGTTGGCTAAGTGTTGGACTGCTAACTGAAAGCTCAGCAGTTCAAACCCACCAGCTGCTTGCAGGAGAAAGTTTAAGCTACTTGCTTTCATAACCAATCCAAACTTACTGTCATTGAGTCAATGCTCACTCAGCGAGCCTCTGTGGGTTTCTGAGACTGTAACTGTTGACAGGAACAGAGAGCCCAGTTTTACTTCTGCGGAGACGCTGGTGGTTTTGAACTGCCGACCATGGGAATCACAGCACAATGTGCAACCATTATGGCACCAGGGATCGATATATGCATATATAATGTAATCTAACTGGCTGCTTGTTAGACACAGCCATGAGGGTGTTCTAGTGCTCAACGGGAGGAGAGAAACTTGCCAAATCCATTCTTGCTAGTTACTTGTTCTTTTTTTAAATTCCATGTTACTGTTCACTTCCGGGAGAAAGACTGGGCTTTCTACTCCTGTAAAGACTAACATCTTGGCAACCCACAGGGGTCACTGTGAGTCGGCACTGACTAGATGGCAGTGCGTTTGGCCGCTTGGGTTCACTCCACTTCAGCGTCTTCACCCAGGAGTTGAAGGTTCTTCTGGTTGCAGCAGCTGCATTCAATGGACAGTTTTTCCAACACCTGCACAACAGCTTCTTCACATCCTCCCGGAGACCCTGTCCCTGTCCCTGTCCGTCAAAGCCCTTTCTCCAGAAGTTTGAAGCTGAGCTCTAAACTGCCCACTGCCTAACTTCTAAGTTTTTAGCCCTTTTCCTCCATTTGTCTAGTTCTTGGGGTCGTAGCAACCTTCTTTAGTCACAACCTCCACGATACTTCGCTGTTCCTTTTATGTCTATTCAGATTTTTATTACTTATTTAACATTTCTACTAAATTAATTTCTTTTTGGTATGATTAGTGTGGGATCTGTCTCTTGATAGATCAAGAATGATAGGACTAGACTTTGAGAAAAGCTAAAAATAGGGCACTTTGGTTCATTCATATAAATTTAATTGATTCATTTAAAAATATATATTCTAGCTAATTCTCACTGTTATAACACATCAGGGCACTTATGAAAGAGCTTCAATAAGTTTGTGGGAAATGGAATGAGAAGATAAGGGAATTTTTCTATGAATGTTTGGAAGCTCCCTTGTATTTAAATATCATTTTCACCAGGTCTTTGCTAAGTTTTTATTAGTTAGATGACCAGCGGGGTGTTTTACAAATATGTATTATGATCATAATGAGATGCCACGACCTACCCAATAGAATAGCTATGGAGCAATAGAAATTCTTATTTGTTACTGGTGAGGATATGCATGTCATAACAACTTTGGAAAACTAGCCAATTCTACTATCGCTAAACTTGGTGGCCCAGCAGTTCCTCCCACTCCTACATAGACACTTCCCCAAAGGTGAATGCTTGTGTCCACATAAAGGCTTGTTCAGAGCAGCTTTAATCATATAGCTCAGAACTGAAAATAACCCAAATGTCTGTCATCAGAAAAATAGCTGAACTGTGGTTTACTCCGATAAAAGGCTACCTTGATGGACTGCTACTAGTATTCACAACAACATCAGCATATCTGAAAAATCGTGTCATGAGAAAGGAACCAAATGCAAAGAAAATAAGGAGCTATTATTTACTTAATGAGTTCATGCTTAATGACTAAAGATACCTATTTAATAAATTCATTTCTATAAAATGAGAAAAAACAGACAAAGTTAATCTGCATTGATAAAAATTAGAATAGTGGTAGCGTTTAGGTAGCAGATTGGGATTGGGGCAAGAGAAAGATTGGCTGACAGGATCATGGAAGAACTTTTCAGGGGGATGGGTATGTCCTGCATGTTGATCTCAGTGATCGTAGGGGTATTATATTTGTCAAAATCTACTGAGCTCTACATCGATGACTTATGTATTTTATTGTATATTAATTAGAATTCAGTACAGTACAAATATCTATTTATCACTATATATAGTGGTGTTTTTTTACTGTTAGGCATCATTATAGGTCTGGAATAATGAAATAGTCTCACATTTGGGGAGTGGGATAAACAATGATATTAAAAATATAACAGGGTACAATATGTACCTTCTCCAGGGATAGCACAAAGGATGGAACAATTTAACTTCTACACTCAAATTTGCCTGATCCCAAAGGCAACATTAATGAGCCCCTACTATGTGTCTAGGAGCCCAGTGGCACAGTGGTTAAAGTGCTTGGCTTCTTACCAAAGGTCAGTGGTTTGAACTCAGCAGCTGCTCCAAAAGAAAAAGATGCTTATATTCTGCGTATGTAAGCATTTAAGGCCTTAGAAGCTCTGTCCCTTTGGGTTGCTATGACTCAAATGGACACAATGGCAGTGAGTTTTGCATTCGGCTTACTGTAGATCTGGCATTAAGAGAATAACTTCTATTTTTAAGAATAAAACTGAGTAAAATAACACATTGCTGTTGTTAGTGGCTGTCAAGTGGGTTCCCATGCATAGTAACCTTATGTATCGTAGAAGAAAGTGTTGCTCTGTCTAGCACCAGTTCTGTTGCTATCTGGAAGGTGGCCATTTAAAAGTTTCATTTCACAAATCTGAAGTTAAGGCTTTTATTTAAAACTTAGTAAATGAATTTATTTAATAATTTATTAAAATATTTAAAAATAAAAATTTACTGAATGTACTTTATTAATAAATAAACTTAATAAACTGATCCTTCTTGGTCTGAGTCTGGAAGCTTGCTGAAACATGTCTATCAATACTTTATTGGTATTTGAAATACCAAAGGCCTAGCTTTCAGCAATACAAATCCACCGCAGCATGAAAACCTGACAAACAAGCGGTGGACAATGACAATTACTGTCCCTTTTCAAAGAGGTGGCTCATTCCAACACGCACCCCCAAAGTCACAGGGTAAATTGTCAACAGAGCCATAATTCACACCCAGACATATGACCTTGAAGTCCTCCACTTCCCCCTTACACTTATATTGTAACAATAAAGTAGAGCTGTGCATCTCAATACATGACTAGTATATTCTTTAAGAGATGATTTGAATAATACTAAAGTAGGCTTCAAATCCTGTGCCAACTGCAATTGATGGCTGATTGCCGATTGGAGTACAGAGATGCCTTCAACATTTCACGTGACAACACTTCACTTTTTACAAAAGACTTAATATCAGTTCTTGTTATTGCTAAGGAAAGAGGACTTTCAATTTTACCAAAAAAAAAGAGGAAAAGCGAAACCAGTGTTCATCACATGCTGTGTGGTGAGCCCCTGACGAGACCGCGCGCACCTGAGAGAGACATGGCCGAGCTCGGCTCCTTCCCAGAACGGCGCTCAGCATCTCAGGTCACGCTGCCCTCGCAGTGAACTGTGGCTGGCAGCACAATATGCTAGTGTTATTTTAGGTTTTATTTGTTATCTGGGATGATTTGGTAGTTTTTCTGGGGTGGAGGGGGCAGTCTGAGCATGCTCAGGTTTTTCCCCCCCGTACAAATTAGTGGTCATCGCTTCCTTGCTTCAATTCTGCTGTCAAGAGTTTTCATAGGAAAGCACTCCTTCCCTTTAAAGAGCATGGGGGGGTGGGGCCCTATATGACCTCTATCTTCCCTCCAGCCTCCACCCTCCATCTTTGTTTGTCTCACTCTGACACCAACCGTCCCTCCCACTGCACTCTCCTTTTGTGTTGGGTTCAATCATATGTTGCAAGGACCATACTGAGCTCACAGGTCGTACTTACAGCGAAGGAGCCTTGTGTATTAGGGTAGCGAACAGGTTGCCACAAGCCAGGGTTAGTAGATGCAGTCTGTTAAGGATCTGTCATTGGTCTAGACTCCCAGCGGTTCTCAATCTGTGGGTCACGACCCCTTTGGGGGTTGAACAACCCTTTCACAGGGGTCACCCAATTCACAACAGTAGCAAAATCACAGTGATGAAGTAGCAACAAAAATAGTTTTATGGTTCAGGGGTGGAGGGGCTGTCACCACCACACGAGGAACTGTATGAAAGGGCCGCGGCATGAGGAAGGTTGAGAACCACTGGTCCAGAGCAACAAGTCTCTCTGCAGCCCTCAGCCTTTCCGTCATTTGGTCCCCAGGGTCCCCTCTGTATGTGTGACACATGCCCCATTTGCAAAGTCCCACCTGGTCATTTGGTGGGAGTTGTTAACTGCAAAGTCAGCAGTTGGAAACCACCATCCGCTCCTCAGAAAGACTGGGCTTTCTTCTACTCCTGTAGAAAACTTAGCCACACCACAAAGCTCCCTGCCAATGAGTCGGTGCCACCTCATCGTGACTGCAGAGGAAAGGGGAGAACTGAACCCCTGCGACTGTCACTTTTTATGAGTAAAAAGCCTCCTGCAAATACTCCTGGTTTCCACTGGCTCACTCTTAGCAGCCCAGTGTGAAAGCCACTACTTTGAAAACCCCATGGGACAGTCCTTCTCTGTCATGTTGGGTCCCTGTGAGTCCCTAGCAACAACAACAACATCAACAATGACAAAACAACATTTAATTAATCATATTTCTATAGAGATCTGGTTTTTCCCCCCAAAATGGTTTATTAAAAGAAATAACTCTAGCAATACATGTGTCGCTGTGTATTTACATCATGCAAGAATGAATCACCTACCAGGGTACACAATTAGCTGTTAACTATAGCAATTCTCAGGAAAAAAAACTCTGTACATAAACTATTTCTGAAAACGTCTCGCCTTGGCAAATTCAGTCAGCACAGTTTGGGCAGCAGACCGCCTCATTTCATTGTAGTGCTACGGTCTCCAGAGAGAGAGAATTCGAACCTTCTGCTCTAAGAATTTTCTTCCTCTCAGATTTATTTTATGCAGCTAGGTTATTTTAACTCTTGATAGGTCTTTAATTTAGTCATTAATCTGTAGTTAAGAGACCAACTTTAATCAGTTGTTCAGCTGGGTAGAACAGTTAACCTTGTTGTAATATGGTACTTTGGCGTTGAGTGAAGACACCAGTCTGGGGGATAGGAGTGATGTGGCACTAACGCAGGAGAAGGACAGTTTTAGTCCTGAAGGTTACTTAATTGCCTTTACACAGTCTGGTCATTGGTGCATAGCTGGACGTTGCTTTAATTACACTATGAGTTGCGATAATTACTTCAAGCAATGCGAGGAGAAGGCAAACATATTGTTTGTATTGCTGCCTTGTGAAAAATAACGGGCAGAGACTTTTAGGAAAAGGTTTAGTTTAGAAAATCTCTACTTCCTTAAATTATTGTATATCATCCATGAATTAAAAGTGTTTATTTTTAGTATCTTTATTTTACTCACTATCGTTGGAAGGACAAAATTCTATCACTAAACCACCACCCGCCTCCAAAGATAACAGCAAACGTTAGCATGTGCCACATTCCAAGGACTACTCAAGGTGACACGGACAGACTTCTTTCATCTCCACCTGTGTTTGTGTTGGTACTATTTTTGGTTCTTACAGCTGAGTCACTAGTGGGGAACAGAGGGATTGAAGTGAGTCAGCATCCAGGCAATGTGACTCCCGAGTCTGTGCTTGTCAACCACCATGCTACTATAAATGATATTTGTATTTACAAATATAAACCCCACTTAATGCCCATGCCTAATGACCATGATACAGTGTGTGAAATAAGACATTAAGTGAGTTGGATGATGTACGAACCCTGTGTTATATCCTGGCAGTCCCTGTATAGTCTGAACTTAAATCCCTATAAAACCTATTACAGGAAAACCTTTTGGGAGCCTGCCAGACAAAGCCTGGGAGCTGTATTCACTGAATATAGGAGACCAACCTTGCCAGGTGTGGACCTGGTTTGGTACTTTGCCACTTTACCCACACTCCAGCATAGGGCAGGGTTGGCATTCATCCCAGCACACTAGGTATGCAGAGAGGTGGCTTCTAAGCACATCTGGAGCAATGAGTTGTGGGTGTGGGGAGCATGGCTGCTGGTGGCAACCCTGGCTGCTTTTGCAACAGAAGAGGAGCTGTGAGTTGTGCTGGCCTTCGTGGAGAGTGAAAGCTTGGCGGCTGAGTGGGTCAATGGAGCCTGGGAGGTGCACTCTGAGGGCCTGCAGGCTTTAAAATCACTAAGGGGAAACAAAAATGAATGAATGAATAAATGGCTTTCCTTTAAAAGCAATCAAACAAACAAAACCAAAAAAATAAATAAGTAAGTAAAAATAAAACCCAGCTCTCATGGGGTCTCAGTATATGTGTTCTTGAATTTTAAGCAACACACTTGTATATCAAGGTAGCATTCAATGCAAAGACATAAACAGATGTTGAGGTTGGTCCATCACTTTTACCAAAATTCTGCTACAGAAAAAAAGAAAAACAAAAGAAAGCAAGAAACTGCTTCTCAGAAATCCTGATTCCATCGGCTTTGGGTGTGTCCCAGGGACATGATGTCTCAGTCACTCCGCAGGTGAACCCAAGAGCAGCTGCGGTTCACATCACTGTCTTGAAAAGATTGCGTTTCCTCTCTTTAGCTTTAAACTCCTTTGAAGTACTTCTTGAAGAATGAATCCCAGATCAGCATCATCAGCACTTGGAAATCTTCTAGAATGCAAATTGCTGGCCCCACCCCAGATCTACCAAATCAGACACTCAGATGTAGCCCAGCAGTTTCTGTTCCAGCAAGCTCGCTAGGAGATTCTGCTGTATGCTGAAGCTTGAGCAGTACTGATTTTTAGATAGTTACCACAATTTACTTGTCCATAACAAAAGATGTGTTTTGTAGTCACTGATGTTACGTATTTTGGGGTGTGCTGTTGAACGGAGTGGATTTCTCCTCCTCATAACCTTGTAAGACAAAGTACCATTGTCTCCGGGGGGTTCCAAGGTGCATCCACCTGATCAACTTTATGAGAGCTTATCTCCAGGTCTTCTCGCCTGTAGTTGCAGCTGGGTTTGAACCACTGACTTCTTTGGTTTATAGACCAATGTGTCACCAGGGCTTCTTGTTCAATATTAGGTTGCCTGAAAATTTTCCCTGTCTGAAACACAGTTATGGGATGATTACATTTTGTTTTTAAAGTCTCTATTTCAGCCATCTAATCTACCTACGTTATTAGATACATTCTCAATGTGTCCTTTGTACACCCGCACTAATGGCTTCAGTTTAGATGAGATTGCCTAGCAAAGAGTAATGCTGCATTTTTCCTCATTGAGACTCACATGGGAATTGTGAATAATTTATCATCTAAAAAGACACTGATACTGCTTCGGTTAATAATCCTGACATGCAGGAACACTGAGTAGATTCTGATTATATACCTCTAAGAAGTAACCTAGGATTTGGAGCTTGGCATCTAGAATCTACCTTCGTTTATTTCTCTCTCTCTCTCTCTCTCT
>NW_022103896.1:52808902-52816372 GCF_000313985.2 Echinops telfairi | reverse complement strand
TCACAGACCCCAGCTCAAGCGATGTGTACTCCAGTAGCATGGCGAAGCAGGTCTTGAAGGAACCTCAAACTACAGTGACACAGTCTATGTATGGGTTAGGTGTCCCACAGGTAGTGTAGCCTGTAAGTTGAGTCACAGAATCAGCTATGGCAGTCACACATTGGTCTGATCATCAAAGAGCGAGAGACAAGAAAGGTGAGGCTCACCGAACCATTTATCTCTCAGCCCTTCAATTAATCCCACATGTGTTTATTAGCCAGGTGGTACAATAAACATACCTATCTCACCCATGAAATACAATAAAGGGAAGTGCGATAAATTGAGGTATGCCTGTATTGCTATGAGTGAACGCTATTTCCTCTTGGAAAATGACAAATCAGAAGTTTAGTTGGTTAATGTGGGACCAGTCCAGTGGAAATGGACTGGATGAAAAATTGGCTCCTGAATCCATCTTCATTTGGTATGTTTGGGAGCAGGACTGGATACATATTTCTGGGTAGGACTTGCCTTTCCTTGTCTTCTCCAAGATTCCTTCTTTTTGGAGACTGTTTTCCTGCTGTTCCAGTTGAGTTGATCATTCCTCTTTATCATTCTATTCTTTCTTTAGAAAGAAGACAGTGCGATATTCCTATAGTTCTTGTCTGCTGATGCTATAGCCAAGTCTCCATAAATACAACCTGAACATCACCAAACTTCCCAGTCAACAATGTATTGGTTGTTTCTTAGGGTGGCTTACTTTTTATATAAATTGCATGTTTATTTCTCATAATTTCACTTTCAAAGTTCAATTTTAATGCTATGTGTACTTTTAATGCTATGAGCAGGAGTGAAAAAAGATGCTTGTCTATTTTTTTGGTGCATTTTATAAAATGAAGGACCCATATGTGAAGTAAAAATGTACATAACCACTACGGGAAAAACCAAAACAAGTTATGGTCCAATGTTGTAGCACTAGACTTTTTTATTTTACATTTAAAAGAAAAACCTTTTAAAATTCTCTTACAAATAGATTTTTAAAATTCCATATCACTCCTGTCCATAGTTAACTAAGAAATTAGAAACATAAGTACTCCCAGAATATCTTTGCATATTAGATCGTGTTATTCTCAATCACTTTCAATTGAGAGTCATTGACAGACATGGTTTTGACACGGCCGCACTTCACTGGCATCGTAAGTAAGGCTGAATTAATGTTTTTATTTTTAAAAATGCTCTGCTCACATAGCTTCATGGAACAGAAATGAAAACGCAGAGGTATATCCAGTAATTTACAGATACCTTCATGAAACATATGAAAGGGGGAAGAGATAGTTTCTTGAACAAGTGGTTCTGGCAAAATTGGATATTCACTTATAGAAGAATGAAACAGAACCCATGTCTCAAATCATATACAAAACTGAACTCAAGCTGTATCAAAGACCTACATGTAAAACTTAGACCCATAAGACCATTGGTTAAGAAAAAATAGGGTCAAAATAGTGGAAGGTAAGCTGGAGGACTCAGATGTCCACATTACCAGAATGTTGTGTTTATCAAGAATTATTCCTGAAACAGTACATAAAGAACCCAGAAACTTTGGGGACATTTTGTGGCAATGACTTTTCAAATAAGAAACAAATTTCTAATTTCTACAATTAGAAACTATTCACAATTCAACAATGAAAATAAAGACACGTGATCCAAATATAAATGGGCCAAGGACACAAGCAGACACTTCACCAAAGAAGAGATTCAGGTGGCCAAGACATATATATGAAGTGCTCATGATGATTAGCCATTTGTTGTTGTTATTGGATGCTGTCCAGTCTGTTGTGAGTCATAGCAACCATGCAGATTATCTTCAGAATGCTTTGTTTGCATAGAATGGATAACACAGAAGTAAATCTGTCCATGTACAGACAGCTGATCTGAGACAAAGGCCAATGCAAATGAAATGGGAAGAGAGCATCTCTAACAAACGGTACTAACGGCAATCCCGTGCACACCATAAGGGAGCATTGCGTTGTCCTGGACCATCCTCACAATCGTTGTTATGTTTTGGCCTCTTGCTGAAGCCCTGAATCAATCCATCTTATAGAGTGTCTTCTTTTTCACTGAATTGCTACTTTAACAAGCATGATGTCCTTCTCCTGGGAATGTCTCTCCTGATAACATGACCAAAGTACAAGGGACAGGTTATACCATCCTTACTTCTAAGGAACATTCAGATTATATTTCTCCGGAGACAAATTGGTTTGTTCTTCTGGCAGTCCACTATATCTTCAACACTCTTCACCAGCATCATAATTCAAATGCACCAATTCTTCTGTGGTCCTCCCTCTTTCTTGCCTAGCTTTCACATGCAAATAAGGCAATCTAAAACACCAGGGTTGGGGCCAGACACACGTTAATTTTAATTCCTAAAGTGACGGCTTTGCTTTTAAACATTTATCATTAGCCAGTAGAGCTATGCAGTTCAAAACAATCACGAGATATCATTTCACTCCAACATGAATTGCAACCTTCCAAAAAGCAGAAAACAAACAATGCTGGCATGGCTATGGAGAGACTGGAAAACCTCATGTGGTACCGGGGGCATTGTAAAATGGACTGTGGAAAATTGTGTGATGAAATAGAAATATCACATGATCACACAATTTTTCTACTTGGTATAAATCTTAGAGAAATAATAAATAAAATAGGAACAGGTATATGCACATTCATGTTCTTCACAGCATTATTCACAAGAGCAAAAGGTTCAAAATAACCTAAACGCTCATCGAGGTAGAAATGTGTTAACTTGGGTGAAGAGGAAGGCAATCTATAGTATGAGATGAAACGGAGTGGAAAAGTTAAAGGCAATAAAAGTAAATACTGTTATATACACTGCCTTCTAATGGAGTGACATTTGAGTAGATGCATGGGTAGATCTGCAGGCTGAGTAGGTGTGAGAGTGAGAGTAAGACTATACTCACAAATATGTATAACTTTGATAGAGGATATTTGCACTTGAATAGTTACCTTTCCTGCAAACCTATGAAAGTGGTGAAGGATACATGGAGCAGTGTAATGAAAATTGAGATATAATTTGACTAGCCTATGACTTCAGGAGTCCTGGTGGAGTAGTAGTTATGCATTGGGCTGCAATCTGCATGGTCACCGGTTCAAAACCACCAGCAGTTCTATGGGAGCAAGACTGGCCTTTCTTCTGTAAACAATTACAGTCTCAGAAACCTACAAGGGGGTCTCTATGAGTCAGTATTGACTTGATGACAGACGAGAGAGAGAGAGAGAGAGAGAGAGAGAGAGAGAGAGAGAGAGGAACAAGCCTATGGGCTCAAGACCATCAGGGGACACCTAGGTCACTTAGCATAACATAGTCCACAAGACAATGTTTTAGGTGCTGCTTTGGGGAGCAGTGCCTGGTGTTCAGAAAGCTCATACATAACCATCTAAGGTGCAGCTATTGGTTTCTCCTTGCTTGAAGGAAAGAAGAGTGATGGCAATCAAAGACACATAGAAGTAATTAACTCACGTTAGAAGATCTTAGATTTGGAGAAAAATGTAGACCCAATTCAAAATCATAAAAGACACCAGATTTACTATCAGATAAAGACTGGAGGTACCCCTGAGACTATGGCATTTAGTCTCCCCTGAGGTCTGGAAATGAATTCCCCTCTGTAACTCAATTTTCAGTCAAATTACAGACAGGCTTAGAAGGGAACAGTATCTCTTGTGAGGCACATGTATCTTAGGATAATGAACTATTTGCTCAAAGAGCAGCATTTACTCAAGAACAGATTTCAGAAAGGCTAGGAAACCGTGAAGAATGGAAACCAGACACGCAAGGAGGAGGAGGGATAAGCGGTGATACATTGAAGGGATCGAAATGGGACAGAATGTGTACAAATTGTTGAATGTGAAGCTGATGACCTGGTCTGTAAGCTTTCACTCAACTCATCATAAGCAGTGTAAATACTTCTGATGTTGCTCCCTCCCGATGTGACCACTCATTGTTATCCATTTCCCTTCATTGGATCACAAGCCATTGTAAGGTAAGAGCTGCTCAAAGCCATCAGAAAGTTTCTGACTAATGGTTGTCCTGTATGACATCCATATTGGTCACACCCGCTCATACTGCTTTGAAATGGGTTTCTATTTCTTCGGAGGGCACTGGCAATGTATCTCACCTTCATTTGCATTGCTTGGGTGGAGTGGCAATTCTTTAGCACCTTATAGCATGAGCCTCAACTGGGAGCTTGTTAGAAATGATGAATCTTCAGCTCCAAACCAAACTAACTAAATCAGAATCTGTCTATTTAGCAAGACAGGATTCCTAGTGGTATAGTGGTCACTCAATGGGCTGCTAAGGAAGGGTCACTATGATTCAGAATTGACTTGATGGCTTGTAGTTTGTTTTTTGTTTGATTTAACAAGATTCCTCAGGTGACTCGAGTTAGAGATGCTTTGCTGCATGGCATCTTCCTTTCTGCATTGCCATAAAGTTCTTGGCTTCATTTTTGAAATTGTGGTCATTCTCTAACAATGATTATTTACTATTTACTTAAAAGTATGCTTAAACATATGCTCCACTCTGCTACTGTGATTTCCTATTGTGTTAGTCTGGGTAGACTAGGGAAACAAATTTATAGACACTAATATGTGTATAAGAGAGAGTTTTATATAAAGGGTAATTGTACATTAAGAAAGCATCACAACCTAGTCCAGTCCAAGCCCATAAGCCTGATATTAGCCCATATGTCTGATACCAATCTATAAAGCCCTCTTCAGACTCATGAAACACATGCAATGATGCCAAATGCAGAATGATCACAGGCCAGTGGGTAGAAGTCTTTGGATCCAGTCACATTATAAGCATCTCAGTGCTGGCAGGGGTCTCCATGTGGCTTCTTCAGTTTCAGGGTTCTGGCTGCATCAGGGTAGGTCCATGTGGCTTCTCCTCAGGGATATCGCACAGGGAGTCAGCTTTGTCAGTAGAGAGTCTCCAAGGGAGTGGAGAGAGAGCGAGAGCAAGAGCAAGAGCGAGAGCGAGAGAGTGAGAGACACTCCAGTCTCCAGGGAGGAAATACAGGCATTCCCAGAATCCTCAGGAGAAGGCCATGCCCACACAGAGGCCTCATTGGCTGTGACCTGACTGACAGCCTAGACTCCACCCCTTCTCTCTTCATCCTCTCAAGTCCCAAATTGACACCAGATTCTGTAACTACCACACCTATATGCATAGGTCTGTTTTGAAGACATTTAAAATGGTAATTACATACCTATTTCAACGGTACCCATAACCTCAGTTAAAATAATATGTATCTAGATTTCAGAGAATCTAAAATATGAGGAAAGTATATTTAGGATTAATAAAACATGACAAATATAGTGTTTTAGTTCATGGATTTCTTTCTAATCCCCTATATTGTGAGAAAATGAAGTTACTCATTTGTGATGTTTCTGTTTTAATCCAAACCCAATACGGAGCTCACTGCCATGGCGCCCGTTCTGACTCCTAAGGACGTGATCGGACCAAGGAGAACTGTCCCTGTGGGTTTCTGAGACACGACATCCCTCAGGAATAGAAGGTGTTCTCGTTCTCCCTTGGTCTATTACAATAGCAGTCGATAACTAAAAACTAGCCTCTTTCTGGCTCCTTCTTCACTATTTTTGTCTTGAAAGATGGTAGTGGGATGGGATTCTACATTTCATGTTTGGGGATGCCGACTCCCTCCCTGGAGAGCTAGGAACAGTGAACATAATTGGGGAGAAGACTGAGCTGTGGGTCTACATTGTCAGTGTCCCATCTCATGAGAACATTTCTCTCTTTTTGAATTCATTTTCAACAACAGCAATAACATATGTCTTATGATGTTGTACTTTCCCCAATCTACATGGTTCTCTGATGTGGTTCTTACATTTTCTGAGACTCTATTTTCAGGGATCACATTTCTATAGTTTGATGGTGGCATGGCTGCCAATTCAATCAAGTGTAGTCAGTTGCTAGTCCCATGGTCTGACACCACAAGTAAAATTAATTTGGCACCTGTAAAATAGGGGTATGTTTTATAACACCAAATTAAATCTACTCCAGAATTGCTGGATTCCTCACCCCATCACTTTTTTTTTTCATGGTTAATTCGCAAGTGGATTGGGCATAGTGTGTCATTAAAGCATTAAAATGCTTGGAATATTGAACATAAGAATAATCTATGTTGATTCACACAAAAGTTTCCAGACATGAAATGTCTTTAAATTTAAATTGCATGTTAGCAAATGCCTAGTTTGTGGAAATTCTGTCGTATTTCTGCACAAAGTGGACCTCCAGGTTATGTGCTGATAGGGAATGTATCCCTTCACATTTTTTGTGTGTAAAATTTATGGTTAAAGGTATCCCATATGATCCTTCCTAGATTTAACTTTTCTAAATTGAATATCATCCTTGATATTTGATTTTGCCTTCCAATTAGTTTTATATGTTGAGTAAGTAATTATTGGGAAAAAAGCACATTGATTGTGAGTACAAGGTCCTGTAAGCCTCAGGGCTCTAAAGACATCAAAGGAAGAATAATAATTTGGTTTTCTTTGAGTTGAGAGTAAAAAGAAGAGAGTGGTTACTTGCATCTACCTTCAATAACACACAGCTCTTTGTGAAGCTGGAAAATGGGGATGTATTGACAGTCCCAGGGTTACGAAATCCTAAAACTCCTACATGCCCCTCAATAGTATGAAACTGTGCCCTCACTTTGAGACTAAGAAACAAACTCTATTCCAAATAAATGTTTTTGTCACAATCACTTTCACCTGCTGCATGTACAGCTTTGCAATTACTGAGAAGACTTCAAACCTTTTTTTTTTTTTTGGCCCTGAGGTGGGCTAAATAGGGACCATATATGCTTGTTCCCATTTACCTGCAAATTAGGCTTAAAGACACATTTGGATCCAGTTTGTAACACCGTGGACATCCTGTGTTCCTTAGAGCCCTCCTGTTTCTGCATTTATCTGATCCCCCTTTATGCTACATTGACACTGACATTCCTGCTCTTTCCTCATAGATATTTAAAAATTTTCACTATGAAAATCACAATAATTAGTTCCAAGTGGATTTGGAATATCAATTACTTTAGAATGTAGAATTGGCACAGTCAGATAAAACTCCCACTTTTATCTGATGGTCAGTATATTTAAAATTTAAAAATAGAAAATTGCATGAATGTATTATAATTATACACTTGAAGGATTTTTGCAGATTTATTTTAGGCCAAATCATTATTTTTGGAAACAGATGACATATTTTTAAAAAAAATCATTTTATTGGGGGCTCATACAACTCATCACAATCCACACATCCATCCATTGCTTCAAGTACATTTGTACATTTGTTGCCATCATCATTCTGAAAACATTTGCTTTCTACTTGAGTTCTTGATATCAGCTCCTCATTTTTCCCTCCCTCCCCATTCCCCCTTCCCTCATGAACCCTTGATA
>NW_022103896.1:52806260-52808311 GCF_000313985.2 Echinops telfairi | reverse complement strand
TCAAGCCTTTAAGACCTCAGACTCTATCTTTTGATAGCCGGTCATCATCTGCTTTCTTCACCACATTTGTTTATGCACACATTTGTCTTCAGCCATCGTGTTGGGAAGGTGAGCATCATGGAATGTTAGTTTAATGAACAATGTGTTCTTGCATGGAGGGAGTACTTGAGTGGAGGCTCAATGTCCATCTGCTACCTTAATACTAAACCTATAAATATATGCACTTGTATCTATTTCCCCATCATCATCATATAAATATATTTATACATGTGCATGCCTGTATTTAGACCTCTATAAATTCCCTTTGCCTCCCAGCTCTTTCCTCTATTTCCTTTTACTTTCCTCTTGTCCCACTATCATGTTCAGCTTTCATTTGGGTTTCAATAATTCCTCTCGGTTACATTGCCCTTGATCAATCCCTACCTGGTCTCTTATCCCCTCCTTGCCACTGATTTTGGATCACTTGCTGTTCCCTTGTCCCTGGGTTGGTTAACACCACTTCCTTTCCCCCACCTCCCTATCTCACATGTCTCCCCAGAACTGTCAGTCTCCTCCAGATTGTTTATCCAGCCTATCTTATCTAGATAGACCTGCAAATATAATAATATGCACACAAAAAACCAAGACAGAGCAAAACAGTGAGAAAAGAAAACAAAACAATGACAACAACAACAATAAAAAAAACCAATGACAAAAAAAAGAAAAGAAAAGCCAGTAAATAGTTCAAGGTCTCTTTGTTGACCATTGAGTGCTTTCCAGTCCAGTTTGATGGGGTGTCATACCCTGTCCCTAAAGTCTATTTTTGGTACTCCCTCGGGTCTATTTTTGGTACTCCCTCGGGTCTATTTTTGGTACTCCCTTGGGACTTCCTTGCTCTGTTCCCCTTGCTGTTCTGTTGTACGCCCTTGGTGTTTCGCCTCAGTGTGGTGGGGTCAGATCAGGTGCAATTCCCACACTGTGTCTCCAGTGTTGTCCCCTGTAGGGCTATGGGTCAGTGAGGGATGTCATGTCTCATAGTGGGGCTGGTCATATGGTCTTTTCTGTGGATTGGCTGCTCTGAGTGGGAATATCATCATCAAGGCTTGGTGGGCCAGGATGTGTTCCACTCTTTCTTCCTCCCCCTTCATTTGCTCCCGTGTGCTCTGATCAGACATGCCCCTCTCCCTGAGCTATAGCTTCAGTGCTGTCCTCTGAAGTGAATTCTTCTGAGGTAAGGGACAGCTGCTGAAACAAATGACATCTTATTGCTTGTCACTGGGTTGCTATTTGGATGCCGTGTACTGACTTGAATGTGTAATGACTGCTACACTGCTGTGGTCATCATGTCTCCTGAAAGATGTCTGTGAAGTACGGAGATTGCATGGCATGAGGCCCACTTGAGATGAGTATACTTTTACTCATATCTCCTGCTGTACTGTGGTAGTAGATAAGGGATTTTTGTTTTCTTTTAAAGATTATTTGACAGCTGTTCACAATGTACAAATTGAGTAGTTTTGCAATGTGACTTTTAAAATAAAAAAACGTTCAAATGATTTTGACAGCCTATTTACTGCAGAAATGTTTGCTTATTGGAGAAATATTAGAAATACAAGCAAATAAAAATACAACTGACTTAGTTTTCTGCTTTTTGAAGACAGTCATTGTAAACACCAGTTGTTAATCTTCTCTTTCCATATAGGTGTTGTTGTATTGTTAGGGGCCATCTATGATTCATACCAACTCTACACACAGCGGAACGAAACACTACCACTCCGGCACCATCCCTCAATTGTTGTGCTTTGCGTCCATTGCTGTAGCCAGTTTGTCAATTCATCTTGTTGAGGGCTTTCTTCTTTCCTGTTCATCCTCTGCTTCACCCAGAATAATGTCCTTTTCCAGAGTCTCAGCATCCTTGTTTACATATGTAGATAGAAATATAGGTATCTAGCTATTTTTTATTAATCATTTTATTGGGGCTCATACAATTCATCACAATCCATACATACATCAATTGTGTAAAGCACACGTATACATTTGTTGCCCTCATCATTCTCAAAATTCACTTTCCACTT
>NW_022103896.1:52782229-52805263 GCF_000313985.2 Echinops telfairi | reverse complement strand
GGAGGGTGGGTATCATGAAATGACCGTTTAGCTGAGCAAGGTGCTCTTGTATTAAGGGAATGCACACCAGGTGGCCCAATGTCCACCTGCTACCCTACTACTAAACCTATAAATATATCACATAGGTCTATTTCCCCCATAATCATAAATATATTTACATATGTACATGTGTGTAGTTAGGCTTCTATGTATGCCCTTTGCCTCCTATTCCTTTCCTCTATTTCCTTATGCTTTCCTCCTGTCCCACTACCATGTTCAGCCTTCATTCTGGTTTCAGTAATTCCTCTCAGTTACATTGCCCTTGGTCTCTCCCTACCAGTCCTCCCATGCCCTCCCTGCCATTGGTTTTGAACCACTCATTGTTCCCTTGTCCCTGAGTTGGCCAACACCTCCTCCCTTTCCCTATCTCCCACACTCTCATGTCCCTCCGGGGCCGTTGGTCCCTTTATTTTCTCCTCACATTTTTTTTCTAGCCTCTTATCTAGGTGGACCTGCAGATATATTAATATGTGCATAAAATTGGGGATGGCTTTGACAGCACAGCACCAAAGTGGCACATAAGAACATGGTGCTGACAGCAGCAGCACCGAAAAGCTACCAAACAAAAAAGCCACTGACACACAAAATTTAAAAGAAGAGAAAAAAGGAAAAAACCCAAACAAATAGGCAGAAAAAAAAGGAAAAAAAAAAGGCTGTTAGTAGTTCAAGGTCTATTTGTTGACCTTTAGGAGTGTTTTCTGGGCGCATCTAATGGAGTGCCACCTCCTGGCCCCAAAGTCCATCATTTATATACTCCCTCGGGACCTCCTTGCTCGCCTTCCCTGCCGCTCCATTGCACGCCCCCAGTGTTTTGCCTCAGTGTGGTGGGGTCAGTTCAGTCACACATCCCACACTGTGTCTCTGGTGCTGTCCCGTGTAGGGTCGAGGGTCAGTGCAGGATGTCGTATCTCGCCATAGGGGCAGCTATATGGTCCTCTCTGTACATTGGGCCCTCCGAGCTGGGCTATCATCCTCTGAGCTTGATATTGATAAATACATAGAATATTTGAGCTCACACTGCACATACTCTACTGCTTTTAAATTTAACGCTAACATGTTATGAGCATTGCTTCATATCTGTAAATATTATATTATACTGCAACCTTATTCCACATGCTGTACTCATGATATGGGAGCTCCTGGATGGCGTAAATGATTTATTGACTATTAGTCCAAAGGTTGGTGGTTCGGGCTCACTCAGGGATACCTGTTCACAGGCTTGGCAGTCAGCTTTCCTGCTTCTGAAAGGTCACAGCTTTCAAACCCTATGGGGCGGTTCTCCTCTGTACGGAAGGTTGCTATGCATGGGAATTGAATCCACACCAACTGGCAACACTCATTAACTAGATTCAGCATCACAACTGAACAAAGTCCGTAATGCTGTTCAGCATAACATGAAATGTAAACTTATTAAAACAGGGCTTGGCATTCTTAAACTTTCAGTGTTATGCTGTGCTTCACACAAACAAAAGGATTAGTTCATGTGGACAAAGGGGACCAGAGGTTAATTGTATGGCATATATGCAAATTATGGTACAAAAAATATACTGTACTTAACTTTTACTTTAACGAAGACTGACAGTTTGAAATTAATTTAATTTTTTTCATCAATAACAAAGATTTAGGAAAAAGATCAAGAGACTCATTCACACTTGAAATCCTTGTCTATGTTTAGATAAAACTCACTACCATCAGGCAAATATTGACCCATAGCGACACTATAGGACAGGGTAGAACTGCCCCTCTGCGTTTTCAAGAGGGTAACTTTATAGGAGTAAGTCTCGTATTTTTCCTGCGAAGCTGCTGGTAGTTTTGCACTGTCAGTTCTTGCGGATTAGTGTCCAATGCCTAACCACTACGCCAACCAGGCCTCTTTATCTCCATTACGTGTTGAAATATCTCCACTATGTGTTGTCCAATCTTTTGGGCATCTGGCTCTAAAGCTATTTATGAACTAACCCCATAAAGAGATTTCAAATAACCCAAATCTCTCTGCCACCAAGTCAATTCTGACTCACAGTGACCGTATAGGACAGAATAGAACTGCCCCTCAGGGTTTTGCAGAGTGTAACTCTTTATGGGACCAGACAGCCTCCTTGTTCTCCAGCAGAGAAGCTGGTTGCGAACTGCTGACTTTGCAGTTAACAGCCCAATGTATAACCACCGTGCCACCAAGGGTCCAGGTATAAAGAATTCTACATTTGAAAAATTATAAAAAGACCAATGAATCCATCAAGAGATTTAGATATTTAAAAATTTATCCATACTCAAAATGATATAATATTTAATTGTTGATAGAAACCTAATTTATATCACAACAGTTATAAAAGAACATTACTAGTTGGCAAAATATTTTTTCTTTTTCCTAGTGTCAAAGTAAATGTTCATATTTATTTACAGAGAGGATTTTTCTCCAAATAACAACTTCTCCTTTAAATCAATGTCATTCATTTATTTTATATAATCCCCTTTTAAGTGATTGGATTTTAATATAGCAAGAGCTACCTGAGAAGCCCTGGTAGTGTAGTGATTACACATTGGGTTGTGATCTGCATGGTTGGCAGTTCGAAACCACCAGCAACTCCAGGAGAGAAAGACTGGCCTTTCTATTCCGGTAAACAGGTGTAGCCTCAGAAACCTACAGGGGTCACTATGAGTCAGCATTGACCAGATGGCAGTGAGTGAGATGAGATACTTAGACTGGTAACCACAGGTTTAGCAATTAAAAACCACTAATTGTTTCATGGGAGAAAGATGAAGCCTTCTACTCCCCTCCAGAGTTACGTCTGCAGAAGCCCACAGGAGCAGATCTACCTTGCTTTATATGGAGTCACTATGAGTTGAAATCGATTCAAAGGTAGTGAGTATGAGATACTTGCCTATCTTTAAAATTTTATTTTTATAAAAATCATATATATGTATTTATTAGCATGTAAGCTTTCCCAACCAGCATCTTATAAAAAGTTTTATTTTTAGGAACTTCTTTTAGAAAGTTGTTTTATTCTGCTAAATTAAAAACAAAGCAATAACAAGAAAACCTCAAGCCCTCCTTCAATGCAAGAACATTTTGTTCTAACAACCTGGCATTCTGTGATGATCACCCTCCTAGCACAATCACTGAAGACATAACGGGTGTACAAGCAAATGTGGTGAAGTAAGCTGATGGTGCCTGACTGTCAAAAGATACAGCATCTGGGGTCTCAAAGGCTTGAAGTTAATTAAACAAGCGGCCATTTAGCAGAGAAGCATTAAGCCCACATGGAAGAAGCACACCAGCCTATTCAATTATGAGGTGTTGATGGGATCAGGTAATAGACATCAAAAGCCTCAAAACAAACAAACAAAAAACATTTAGTTGACAATGAGGGGGCTTGGAGCAGAGATCCAAAACCCTTCTGTAGACAATAGGACATCCCCTCATACAAGGGTCACAAGGAAGGGATGAGTCGCCCAGGGTGCAGTATAGTTCTGATGAAACAATGCAATATTCCTCTGGTTCCTTGAGGCTTCCTCACCCCACAGCTATCACACACCCAGTCCTGCCTTTAGGTTTGGCTAAACCAGAGCATGTACAGAAGTACAGATAAGAGCTCACGACACACAGAATCCTGGTCAGATAAGCCCCCCAGGAATAGAAATTGGAATATCCATACCAGCAGTGTAGGGGGTACATGGGGAGTGGAGGGGAGGAAGGGGGAAGTGATCAACTGATCACATAATGACAGCCCCTCCCCATGGTGGGAGGAACAACAGAAATCGTGGGGGAAGGGAGACAGTGGTGGTTATAAGATATGAAAAATAATAACTTATAATTTATCAAGTGGTCATGAGGATGGGAGGGAAGGAGGGAGAAAAGAGGAACTGATACTAAGGGCTCAAATAGAAAGTAAATGTCTAGAAAATAATGATGGCAACATATGCACACATATTCTTGATACAATTGATGGATGGATTGTTTTAAGAGCTCTAAGGGCCCCCAATAAAATTATCTTTAAAAGAAAAGAAAAAAGAAAGCCTCATTTATGAGGAGGTACCCCCCAAAATCCGGACTTTTTTCCCCCAAAGCTACATATTTAATTTTCCCCCCCAAACAACCTCATCTCCTTCAAAGTACTCTAAATTACACTGAACACATTTGTCAAATCTATGATTCCATTCTTGGAAACATTTTTCAAACTTGTTTGGATGGCTGGCAGTAAGTACCTCCCTTGTCTTTTTCTTCATCTCTTCTACATCATCAAATCACTGCCCTTTCATGTTCCTCTTCATTTGTGGAAACAAAAAGAAGTCGCATGGAGCAAGGGCAGGTGAGTAAGGTCTGTGGGGCAAGAGAGGCAGGCTCCCCCCACCCCCCTCAAAACTGGAGCACTGAGATGGCTGCGTGAGCAGGTGCATTGTCGTGGCGACAAAACCAGTCCCCTGTCTGCCACAAATCAGGCCTTTTGGTTACACATTGTCACACAATCTTTTCAGAACCTCTAACTAGAAAGCTCGATTACCAGTCTGACCTGGTGGAACGAACTCCAAATGCACTATGAGTCGACATTGTCATCTGATCGGGAAGTTGACCAATGTCCAGAATGAGGTTTGTGATCAATCAACATTTACCTTTTTTAAAATGAGAAAACTACTCGTACACTTGAGTTTTTCCCATGGCACTGTCCTTGTAGGTTGTATTAAACATCATAATAGTTTATGGGGCATTTTTCCTGAATAGGAAACAAAATTTCACAGCTGCACACTATTCTCTTAAATTGACCATCAGAAAAAAAACGGGGTTTGAGTGAAACTGTTTTTATGAAAAACTTCACTGGGACTAGAGAGAACCTTTCCCCATGTGACACCGCTAGTGCACTGACTCAGAGCGAGTTGCTCGATGCTCACTCACCAGGAAAAATGTGTACTACAAAAATTCCATACTGCCAAGAACAATTCCGATTTTTTAGGGTACCCCTCGTATTTAAGCCCTACCAGATGCAAGGCTAGTGGTTGAAATATATCAGCCACTGTATGGGAGAAAGTTGAGAATTCTTCTCCCCCCAAAATTTACAGCCTCAACGTATTATTCTGGTAATCCTGTGATGGCCATTCCATTATATTATGCTTATGCATGTTTATATTAGGGTGTATCTCAGAAGGGCACAGCCTCTGGGGGTCACCCCTTGAAGCTGTGTTACTGGTTTCTCTGTGTTTCAGTAAACGAAGCCCATGGATGTTGAGCCTATAAGGAAAGAAAATATGATAGGAGTTTGGGGGGTGGAGCGATATAGAAAGGTGGGGGAAATAAGAAGGAGATGATGTTAAGAAGCCCAGGAAGGAAAAATATGTTTGGATACTTATGGAAGCAATTGTACAGTCATGTTTGACATGCCTGAACTATGGATTGATGTGACTTATGTATTAACTTCCACGTTACTGCAAATAAAAAAAACAAAACAAAACAAAAAACCCCAAACAGAAACAAACCAGAATCAGGAATGGGTTTGGGGGTCACACTAAATCCTAGCTCTAACTTAAGAATAATTAGTTCTTACATTATGACCCTGCTCAATACTCACCTGCACGAAATGAGCACTGAAGATAAGGGGGCTACAGCCAAGTGTGGCGAAGAAAGCCGATGGTGCCCACCTATCTATCAGAATAGTGTCTCGGGTCTTACAGGTTGGTATTTAAATAAGTGGCCATCTAAGCGAGGAGTCAACTACGTCCACGTGGAAGAAGCCCACCAGTTTGTGTGATCCAAAGATGACAATTACAGAATTTGAATACGGTGAAGAGAAAAGTATCAGAGCTAAAACTATGAACACCCAATTTATAGATGACTATGGGGACAGTGGGATCACAAAACCCCTATTCAGAGTATCTAGTCAGACTGAGCCATTGGCACATACGTTCTAGCCAAAGGCAAGAGTCTAGAACAGCCTTTCTATCAGGAGTAGATCATTGTAATCTTGATTATGCTAGATCAAATTTGATACTTGGTTACTTGACCTCCTTGTAGACATGGCCTGAATTTGTACTGAGACTAAGGTTCTCATACTTGTTCCATGATAGAAATTTCCTTCCTGGCTTGTTAAATGTCGATGGGGATCTTTTCCTTCCTATGCATTTTTGTCTTTATACTATTATAATTTAAGCCTTACCACCTTAGTGCAATTAAAATTTTTTTTTCTGTTGGGTTTCCCAGCTGTGAAGCACAGGAGGAGTGTATGCATGATGAGGAGAACTGGCACAAGGGATTCTGGGGAAAGCAGGATGGGAGGTGAGTGATAGGGAGGGAAAGAGGTTTGGGGGAGTAAATAATGAGGGGCGGGGAGGGAGCACTAGAACCTATTGTGATTGCACAGCTCATTTTAAAGGCGATGTGACCATGCGTGGGGTGGTCGTGGTGGTGGGTGCTCTAAGACTGTTGTGGTGGTGACTGTGTAATGCCCCTTGATATGACTGAACTATTGAATTGTATGATATGTAAATTATGTGCCAAGAAACTTGGGAAAAAACAATTTACGGTCTCAGATTTATAGTTGCTGTGAGTTGGAATTGACTCAATAGTAGTGAGCTTGTTATACATATAGGTCTATATGGCATAGTAGCATAATAACAACATAGTAACAACTAAGCATTGCTTCCTATCAGTAACTTATATCACAACCTTATTTCAAATGTTGCATTTGTTGTATGGGAGTGCCTGGGTGACACAAATGGGTTAGAGCTTGATTACTCCCCAACACGTTGGTGGTTCAATCATGGTCAGTGGCATCTCCAGACACTCTGCTTTTCTGATTGTGTACTGGGCTATGCATTGGGCTGCTAACTGCGGAGTCAGCAGTTTGAAACCGCGAATGACTCCATAGATGACAGATGAGGCCTTCTGCTCCCTGAAAGATTTAAATTATTGGAAATGGAAAGGGTCAGTTCTACTTTGTCCTCTAGGGATGCTAGAACTCAAGAGGCACTTGATGGCAACGTTCAGAGTTTGGTTACGTATATATCCTCCTCCCCTTCGTGGGCTAGTGCAATTACAGATAGGATGGAACCATCCTGCTCAGAGCTTTGCTGTTCATTGGTAAGGAATATGCCCACCTAATTATAACACACATGAGGAAAAGGCAGCCAGTGGTAAAGCCAAATTTATGAGAAAGTATATGGGATATTGGGAGAGGGAAGAGAGGAATTTAGTTTTAACTAAGAAAGATTTCTGGGAGAAGTTGCAATTTGAGTTTTATCTTAAAGGAAGGCCAAGACAAAAAAATAAAGGGGAGAGAAATGTGAGGAGAGATTTTATAACATGGGGTTATGTTTGAGGATGCTGAATTCAGGCAGATTACGTTCAAATTTGAGTTTTTTCCCTTCTGATCATTGTCAAGGTCCATAAATATCATGTTTCAGTTTTTTGCTGTGGGATGACGTCAAGAACATCATACAGGAAGAAAACCTGGTCATTACAAAGACAGGAAATAAAGCAAAGATCAAAGTGGATTTCAGAAGAGACTCTGAAACTTGCTCTGAATCGTGGAGTAGCTATGGAAAATGGAAGAAAGGATGAACTAAAAGACCTACACAGAGCATTTCAAAGAACAGCTTGAGAGGACAAAGTAAAGCATGACAATGAAATGCACAAAGACCTCGAGTTCGAAAACCAAAAGGAACAACTTGCTTGACATATTTTAAACTGAAAGTACTAAAGAAAAATATTCAAGCATTGAAAGATTCTACAGACAAAATATTTAACAATGCGAAGAGCATCAAAAGAAGATTAAAGGAGTACACAAGGGGCACTGCACCAAAAAGAACTTGTCAGGCGGTAGCATATGATCAAGAACACGTGCTGCTGAAGGAAGAAACCCAAGCAACACGGAAGGCATTGTCCAGAAGCAAGGTTTCAGGAGTATCAAGCTGATGACACACTGGAAGCAATCCTTAGTCTCTGCCCCCAACATTAATTTACCTAAATAATAGAAAAAAGTTATTCATTTTATCTAGGTCATAGAGTTTTAAGGAGATTGTGGGTAACATTTATGAGGGCATAGATATTGAATACATTCAGTATCTTCAACCTTAACTCCCTGCTCTGTAAATGGTTGCCTGTGAATCCAGTCCCTCGAGAAGAATATCATGCTTGGTAGAAGGTCAATGCAAAAGACCTCAATGAAGGGATGATCTAGTGGCTGCAATAGGAATGAATGAATGTGGCTTGGACTCAGAGGACATTTGGTGATCATGGAAGGGAGCAAATGAAAGTAAATAGATCAATAAAATATATAACTAAGCTTATGGGAACTTCTGCACATAATCACTAAAAAAATAAGTGGCCCTGTCGACTCAAATCTTAATATGTAGTTACAGTCTCTCTCTCTCTCTCTTGTCATGTCATGCACACTTCTCTCCCTTCTTATCCAATAGCAGGAATGGGTGAAGCTCATGAAGTAACACATTTCTGATTCTCAAAATTCATGTTCCTCTTGGCTATATCACTCTGACATCTGATTGCTCGTGATGGAGTTTGGGAGATACCTTGTACACTCTCAGTCCTTGAATGACTGTCCAGAGGCAAGATCCTCTTTGAAGACAAAGCTAAAGCAGTATTGTGGAGGAGAATGATTTATAATTCATTTTTCAGAAAATGAGTAAGATTAAAAACAAACCAGCTAAGCATTCAACTCATAAAGCCACAAATGGAGTATTACAGAAATCGCAAATAAGCAAGGAGGAAGGTGGTAACAAAAAGCAGAGATCCGTGAACTAGAGGACAGATAATAATAGCGGCCCAAACAACAGAGAAGATTAACTTAACCCCAAATGAGCCTGTGAAATGATTAATGAGCTATGGAGATATCTGGTAAGATTCACAAACAAAAGTAGTGCTAGGCAAAATATAGAATTTGAAAAGGAAATATTAATAAAAATAGACTAAAATAAAAGAATAATAAGAAAATTATATTCTAATTTGAAATCCTCTATTATATATACATACATATATGCATACACACTTTTAAAAACATTTTGTGATTTAGATGATGATTTACAGGAAAAAATTAGTTTTCCATAGAACAGTTTATACATGTTGTTTCTCATGTCACTGAATGCAAACCCCACAAGGCCCTGGCTCATTCCCTCTTGTGCTTATTTTAATTCCTCCTTCTTTCCTGATCCTTTGTGTCTTTTTAAAAAAAATCACGTTACTGGGGCTCTTACAACTCTTGTTACAAACCATGCATCAATTGTATCTGACATATTCATACACAGATTCTATCGTTCTTTTCTAGACAGTTGTTTTCCATTGAGCCCTTGCAATCAGCTCCTCCTTTTTTCCCTCCACCCTCCCCACCACCCCCAATCCTCATGGCCCCCTGATAGATTATAGATTGTTAATGATTTTCAAATCTCATTCCGACCACTGTCTCCCTTCCCCTCTAATTTCTGTTGTTCTTCCTCCTGACTGGGGGTGTGTGGTTATGTGTCATTCATTGAAATTGGTGCTCCCCTCCCTCCCCAGCTCTCCCCACTCCCCCCTACCCTTTTGGTATCTCTATTCACGTTCCTGTTCTTGGATTCCATGTGTTTTGAGTTTTATCTCCTGCCTACACCTATGTACATGCTCTTATCTAGTCTAGTTTTGGGGGGCGGCACTGAGGTCGTGATAGTGAAGGGTGAGGCCTCCAGGAAACAGAGGTATATTGTGTGACGACCCCCCCCTCCCTGTGACCCTCTGTGGGGGGATGCCCCATTGTCCATAGATGGGCTTTGGGTCTCCACTCCAACCCTCCTCCATTCTCACCAATGCATTTCTGTTTGTTTGTTTACTGTGTTGTGAATCTTCTGGTGTCTGTTGCCCAGTCTCAATGACACCTCACAATCGCACCGGCTGGTGTGCTTCTTCCCTGTGGGCTTGTTGCTTCACTGTTGGATGGCTGCTGGTTTAACTTCAAGCCTTTAAGACCCCAGTTGCCCTATGGATGCTGTTCACAGTCTTGTAGGACCGCAGTCACTACTCACCAAAACAGAATGTAGCACCTTGTCTCTGTGGACTATCTTATGGCAAGTGACCTTGGTGTCCTTCGAGATTATGATTCTGAGCTCCCAGATCTAGTGACTCATTTCTTCAAGGTACTTAGTTCTAGCTAATAAAGTTTCATAACCTCCTTTCAAGTATGCTTTAGTAGATTCATAGATATTTGCATCAGATGTGTGTGTGTGTGTGTGTGTGTGTGTCCACCACCTGTCTGTCAGTTTCTTGTACTTTGGTGGCTTGTGTGTTGGTGTGAGGCTAGAAACGATGTCACTGATATTTCAGATACCAGCAGGGTCACCCAAAGTGAACAGGTTTGAGTAGAGCTTCCCGACTCAGAACAGACTTCATAGAAGGACTAGGCTGTCCACTTCAGAGACATGAGCGGTGGGAAGCCTCCTGAAAGTTAGCAGCACACTGTCAGATACTGGAAGCCTCAGGAATAGGAGCAGAATTGCCCAAGACAGTGCCAGTGGATGACACTTGCAGGTCAGAAGGCACTCACATATGACTGAGGAAGAGCTGCCTTCTTAGAGGCGACTCTAGGAAAATGAGAAGTAAATAACGAAATGGAATGGATAAAGATTGAAAACCCATGTATTAGTGAGCTGATATGGATGGGTGTTGGTCATTTTGAATCAGAAAATCACATGATTTTCTATGACTGGAGTGATAGATCCAAGTGGAATGGCATTGCATTTATTGTCAAAAAAAGACTTCATTTTGATCTATCTTGAAGTACAGTGCTGCCTATAAGAGGATAATATCTCTCTGCATACAGGGAAATTCAGTTAATATAACTGTTATTCAAATTTATGCCACAGCTGTAGCTAGTGATGCAGAGATCAAAGATTTAAAACAGTTTTATTGGCGTATAATTCACGTATAAAATCAAATGGTTCAGTCGTATTAACAAGGGTTGTGCAGTCATCGCCACCATCACTTTCAGAACATCTTCTTTCTCGTGCTCATTGTTGTTAGCTCCCTATTTCCTCCCAATCTCCCTGGCCATGAGCCTAGATAATTATTAATGCAGTATGTCTCTCCAGATTTATCTATCATGGATTTCAATGCAGAAAATCATACCAAGCACAAACACATAAAAGTATTTGAAAAGAAAAATCCAGCATCCATTCTTAATAAACCATTCAGCAAAGGAGCAATAAAAGAAAAACTCTTCAACATAAATAAGACAATATACACAAAATAAAGGGCAGGCATTATTATTAATGGAGAGTGTGAAAATATCCCCTTGAGACTGAGAACCAGGCAAGGAAATCTATCACCATCACTCCTGTTCAGCATTGTATTGGAAGTTACAACCCGAACTATACCAGGCTGTTTTGACTATGGTGGTGGTGGAATAGGTTTGATAACAGGAAGCTTGCAACCACCTGTTTTGCTCTTCTGTTTTAGTATTGTTGTAATTACCCGTGTTCTCTTTTCTTTCCACATGAAGTTGGTGATTAGTGTCTCCTCTCATTAAAAAAAATGATGCCGAAATCTGGATCAGAATTGCATATTATATGTAGAATGATTTTTGGTTGTATTAAAAAATAGGCCCATCAAAGATTGTTTCTATTCGTGTGAAAACCTTTTTCTTGATTTTTTGCAGTAGTGCTTGCATATAATATTTGTCCTTTTGTGATTGACTAATTGCACTCAGCACAATGTTCTGTAGACTCATTTATGATATGCGGTGTTTCACAGATTCATCATTTTTTAAATGTTGCATAATATTCCACTGTGTGTAAATACCTTGGTTGGTTTATCTATTCTTCCCAGATGGACATTTAGCTTGTTTCCACTCTTTTGCTATTGTAACGAGCATGCTGTAATGGGAGCGGGTGGGCACATTGTTATTTATCTCGCTGTTCTTATATTTCAGGAGCAGTGATTCTCAACCTTCCTAATGCTGTGACCCTTTCATACAGTTCCTCATGTTGTGGTGACACCCCCAACCATACATTATTTTCATTGCTACTTCATAACTGTCATTTTGCTCCTGTTATGGATCAGGCAACCCCTATGAAAGGGTCGCTCGACCCCCAAAGGAGTTGCGACCCACAGGTTGAGAACTGCTGCTCGAGAGTATATACACCAAGTAGAGCTGCTGAGCCATCTCATATGTCCACTTCCAACATTTTAAGGCAGCTCCATACAGTTTTCTACAGTGATTGTGTCATTTACAGCCCACTAACAATGTCCGAATGTTCCAGTCTCTCCACACCTTCCCAAATATCTATTATTTTCTGATTTTTGTTTTACTTTGCGATTTTGTTGGTGTGAGATGATAGCTTGTGGCTTTGGTTTGCATCTCTCTAAGGGTTAATGATGAAGGACAGTTTTATCCTATGCTGGTTTTCTTCTTTGGTCTTAGGCCTGTTCACGTCCACTCCCGAAATTTGCTGAGGTGTTGAAGTTTGTCTTTTGTTATTGAAATGTTGAAGTTTATTTTTTCTTGTTGAAGTGTTGAAATTGTCTATACATTTTTGAGATTAGTCCCTTGTCTGATATGCCACTGCTAAGAATATTCTCCAGTTTGTGGGTTATCTTTTTACTTTTTTGGTGAAATCTGTTGACGCATATCAATGTCTAATTTTGAGGAGGTCTAAGTCATTTAATTTGTCTTCTGTGTATACATTTTTTAGTTCTGTTTAATAGTGCATTTATGCCATGTATTAGAACCCCTGTGTTTATCCCTAGTTTTTCCCTGGTGATCTTGATAGTTCTGGGTTTTATATTTTGGTATTTGATCCATCTTGAGTTCTTTGTATAGGTCTGTTTTTCATTTTTTTCTGCAAAACTGAAAACTGAGCACCACTTGTTTTTATAACCAATTTGACAAGCATTACTTGTTAAAGAAACCATATTTTTCCCTTTTAAGAGGCTTCATCCCTTTGCCAAGAATTAGCTGCCCACAGGCTGATGGATTCATTTTGGGGTTCTCAATTCTGTTCCATTGGTCAATATGTCTACTGTGGTACCAGTACCAGGCTGTTTGGACTATGGTGGTGGTGAAGTAGGTTTTTATATCAGGAAGTTTGACACCTCCTGTTTTGCTCTTCTTCTTTAGTATTATAGGTGCCCTGGCATCATAGTGGTCATACGTTAGGCTGATAATTGCAAGGTCAGTAGTTTGAAACCACCAGAGGTGTGCTCCACTAGAAAGATGGGCACTCTACTCCAGTAAAGAGTTACACTCTTGGAAACTCACAGGCACAATTCTACCCTGTCATGTAGGGTCACTCTGAAGGTCACTATGAGTCAAAAGCTACTTGATGGCAATCAATTTGGTTTTGGGTTTTCTTTAGTTTTGTTTTCATTATCCATAGTCTATTTTCCATATAAAGTTAGTGATTAGATTCTGCATAGTCTTAAAGACTAATTAATGTTGGAATCTGGATTAGAATTGTTTTGTGTACTAGTGACATTTCATAATGGTAGGTCTTCCTAAACATTAGCAAGGTATATTCTTCCATTTAGGTGTCTCTGTTAGATTCTCATAGTAGTGTTTTAGAGTTTTCTTGGTATCATTCTTTTGTACCTCTGGTTATATTTATACCGAAGTATTTCATCTTCTGTGAGACCGCTGTAAGTGGTGTTATTTTAGAATGTACACTTCTCATTGTTAGTGTAGAAGAATCCACACCAGCCAGAGAATGGTTTTTCACACCCTGGGTCCTGCCACTTTGCCGAATTCTCCTATTACTTCCTGTAGTTCTCTTGTTGAGTCTCTGGCAATTTCTTTGTAAAAGATCGTATCATGTGCAAATATACTTTTTCTTTGCCAATTTGGATGCCTCCCCCTCCTTTACGTTTGTTTTGGCCTTATTGCTCTTGCTGTAACTTCAAATTCAATATTGAATATGAGTGGTGATAATGGATTTCCTTGTCTGGTTCTCATTCTCAAGGGATATTTTTACTCTTTCTCTATTAAGATCAACGTTTGCCTCCTGTGTTCTCTTCATTCTGTGACAGTTTGATTTATGCATGCTGGGACTCTGGGTATGTCGATATTGATTGTGGTGTGTCCTCTTGTCGGATTAACCTTTTCTTCATACATAATGCCCTTCCTTGTTTTAGACTTGTTTTTCCGTTACAGCGTTTCTTAAATCAACAATTAATACCGCCTTTCCAGTTTGGCTTTAGAGGCCCTTTGCTCGATGTAGGTTTGTCCCTTCTTTGATTTTTAGCTTACTTCTGTCTTTGTTTCCACGGTGTGTCTCCTGTAGCAGCACAACAGAGGGCCTTGCTTCCTTACCCGTTCTGGTCCCTCGGTCGCGTGACCGGTGCGTCAGTGTACTTCACGGCTGCCGTTGGGAGGCTTTGGTTGTTGCTGTTGTGCCGATGGGTCCTTTGTTCCAGGTGTTTTCTGGGCTGACTTCATTTTGTTTTGGGATTTTCTGACCTGTAATGACTGTTTGAATGTTTACTGAGACTTTATGATATTCTGTTTTTTTCATTGAGCTTTACTCAATGTTAGTGAGGTTAGCCTGAAATTTATGATCATCTTTCCAAGTTTAAAATAGCCATACTATCTCGATATTGTCCTGATTTACTTTCTATTTGGAATTTCTGTAAATAGATAAATGATTCTCAATTTTTGCTTTGTAGTTGTTATCATTTATAAATGGATATCTATTTTCTTGTTTTCAATCATTTTATTGGGGGCTCATACAACGCATCAAAATCCATACATACGTCAATTGTGTAAAGCACATTTGTACATTCGTTACTCTCATCATTCTCAAAACATTTGCTCTCCACTTACGCCCCTGGCATCAGCTCCTCATATTTCCCCCGCCCTTCCCACTCACCCTCCCTCACAAATGCTTGATAATTTATAAATTATTATTTTGCCATATCTTACACTTCACCCACTTTTCTGTTGTCCATCCCCCAGGGAGGAGGTTATCTGTAGATCCCTGTAATTGGTTCCCCCTTTCCTACCCCAACTTCCCTCCACCCTCCTGGTATCACCACTCTCAGCACTGGTCCTGAAGGGATCATCCGTCCCGGATTCCCTGCATTTCCAGTTCCTATCTGTACCAGGGTACATCCTCTGTGGACATCTATTGTCATTCTAGTAGGTTTATGTAATTTTTGATACCTCTCTGAGTTGATTCTGGATGTATTTTGCTGTGCCTCCTAATCTCCAGTTCTTGTCGTGCCTTCAGATCTCTGTTCAAACACTTCCTTTGGTATTTCTTACAAGGTTGCCCTGATTTTTACAAATTACCTTAATTTTTATTTACCTGAGCATGTCAGCAATATTGACTGCCACCTACCTGTTTGGCCCACCCAGGGACTAATTTGCACAAAGTGCTGTTGTTGGATAGTCTTGAGTTGATTATGCCCTATAGTGATTACGCCCTGTAGTGACGAGATAGCTATAGTCTAGAACTAGACTAGAACTGCCGCAGATGATTTTATTGGTTTTAATCTTCATGAAAGCGGATTGCCAGGTCTTACTGCTGAAGACACTGGGTGGATTTGAACCTTCTATCTTGGGGCCAGCAGTTAAGCACTTAACCTTTGTGCCACTGGGCTCTTTAATTTGCATTAGAGTATGTTATCAATGTTTAAAATTGGACCATTGCTCTAAAAATATGCAAGTTATTTTACATTACTGAAAGTGTTTTTAGGAGTTTGAGAATCAAACTATCTCTAAACTCTCATCAAACTCATCAAACCACTCATAGTGACCCTATAGGACAGAGTAGAACGACCCCTTGGGTTTTCAAGTGTGTAAATATTTATGGAAATACATCATCTCATGTTTCTATGATGAAATGGCTGATAGATTCAATGCTGACATTGAGGTTAACAGCACAGCATGTCAACCAGAAGGTGGAAATTTTAATGAACATTTAATAATCTGTCTAGGCCAGGTTGTTAGGGCAGACTAAATATTGTTTTCATTACGATGTCCTCCTTGAAAGTGTACTTTTAACTTGAGTCAGTTAGAAAAAGTCAGGGTGTTTGAATCTAAAGAGACCCGTGCTAGCTAGTATCATACAAACTCAGCATACTTGCCCTCTTTGACGCTTTCCTTAGAGCTATATTCTTGGTAATAACAGTTTCCCAAATCAGTGCCAGCAGGGTTCTGGATTAGATTCTACCCATGAGAAGTTCTGTTGCAAGATTGGAAGGTGAAGAGTAGCAGGAGCCATTATTGCTGCTGCAGGCACTTCATGGGCTTCAGCAGATGGGCCCACGTGAAGTCCTGCCAGCTGCTTCCCAGCATCCTCCTACAACTCGCCCACTTCCAGGCGGCAAGCTAACGGGTGTGCTGCTGCTGCTCCCTCATTTCCTGAACACCATTGGCTTTCCCTGACCTTGGAGACCACAACTCTCTAAGCATTTTTAGTTCTGCATGAACTACCCTAGACTGGCTTCTATTTTTCTAACCTGAATCAAGTTTTCTCAGAGGATCCTCTAATTGATGGATGGTTTATATTTTATTTTCTTCCTCAAAATATTTAATTTTTAAAAATCATATTGGATGGAGCCATTAGTGACGATTGTTGCTGTAAAAGTATTTCATTTCAGTTGTTAAAATGGATAAACTCAATTATTCAATAGTTAATATTGATATTGGGATTTATAACTTGCTTAGCACTCAGCTTCTGAGATACACTTGAGGGAGCTTTCCTTGGCAGAGAAGTCCAGCCACATTTTTCATATAATGATGTGGAAAAACCTTTGAACTAGTCTTTTGAATTTGGTGGATATAAATAATCACTTCTCTCAAAGAAGATGTCTGCACCATCTCCGGAGTTTTCTGGTCATTCCCACACTCTAGCATGTTTTAAATTATCAAATGAAGGAGCAAAAAACTTCTACAAACGCTCAACTTTATAGTGAGCTGTCTGTTCACAATACACTCCCCATAATTTAAGTTCCCTATCTGTATTCCAGAATGTTTCCATAATTCCTCATTTTCCCATATCCCAATGCCTTGTTTGAATTTACGTTTTAGTGCCTCTTCCATATCCCCTAGATTTTAAAGTTCTTTTAAGCAAGCAGTAAGCCTGATCATCATTGTCTGATGTTTAGCCCAGGGTCTACCTTTTCATTAGGGAAGACGCGATTAATGGATGGGTTTAAATGGTGGCCATTGAGTTGACTCCGGGTATTTTGGACTCTAAGATTCATGGTCTTTTTATGCGACTTTTATTCACATTTGGAATATATTTATTATGTCAAACAGTCAGTGAACTAACTGAAAGAAGCAAAACCAAAACTAACCTGCGATAAACTTCAAGGAAGCCATTTGACATTTTATTGATTAAAAAGCGGAGGAAGGGAGAATCTGGCTTTTTCTTTTAAAACTTCTGTTAGCTCCAGTCTACCTTGACAGCCATATCTTTTCAGATTCTAGAAAGAAATTCTTCTCCGTCTAATAACTGCTAAAAGGAAGAGGATCAACACAGATGACTCCTGTTCTGTGTCAGGAAGACTTGGAAAATGCTGAATTTTAAATGCCAGGTCCATCTAGAAATTCAGGGAGGGACAGAAATGGCAAATGGGATGGGCTTTTGGTGTGTGCTATTATTTTTAGACAGGGTTTTGAGCAACATTTATGTTGATAAAGAAGATCTATTCATTATGGGAAATTATTTTGTGCAAAGAGCTATATTTGGTTTGACACAAACCTGTATCAGACCTCTGCTCTTAAGAATCTCATTGCCTGTGGGAGACTCGGGTATTCCATAAGAACAGTCAGGGTATGGGAAGTGCTAAACAGCAGACAGAGTAACTGAAGGAAGTTGATATTAATGGACAGTCTTCACACTGGATTGTGGTGGCAGAGCATCCCCTTGAGGACAAACCAATAGGCACAGATTCCAGGAGTAAAAATGATTGACGTTCTCTATCCCGTCATCTGCCCCCAAGGATAAAGCGCGGCTTGACTTAGAGGACATTGACCTCACTGGAGCTTGAGCTCTTTTTCAAGCATAGAAAAATTCATTGCCAACCCATCTTCTTGATGTTTAATGTAAAGCTAGATTAGTACAAATCTTTCAGTGCTTTCTGTTGCATGTAAGAAGCAATTCATATGACATTTGCATGGACATGCTTAATTTGTGGGGCATGGCCCAAGGCCATGCATCGGAGTGAGTGGGTGGGAAACATGGGGGAGTAAAGGTGGGCAGCTTAATTGAAGATGGACTTGGGTCCTGCCGTGCCATCCCTTTAGGCATGCCAGGCAGTTTCAGATCTGTTTTCTGAGCAGAATAGAATCCATGCAGGTGTGTGCGATGGTATGTATTTTGTTTTGTATGAATAGTTTTAGTAAATTAAAAAAAATCACCTTAGTTATGCCCATCAAAAATGTTGGACTGATTTAGTTTACTATTTTTTTCCCAAGGTAAGTGCCTTTTTTTTAAACAGATATTTGTTACCAGATAAATTCTTCATCAAGAACTGCTGTGATTGCCTAATAGAGGGGAAAAAAGCCCATCCTTAAATTAAAAATAAGACCCGTCTTCTTTAATTATAAAATGGGAATGATTACTAGTACTTACTGATTACTTAAATATTCATGAGAAAAGCCTCCAAATTTAGATACCTGTATATTTAAAGATAAAGGTATGTTCGAGGTTCTTATAAGGAAGTCTGGTTAAATCTTCACTCTCCTGGCTGAGCACTCTGAGAGCTGTGGAAGCTGCCTTTCCTGCTCATGTACATTTTGAAAGGCAGTATGTAGCAGGGAGATAAGTTTCTCTTGTGAGACGAATGGAGTGAGTCAGGATCACTTTATCTGGGTACACATACATAATCTATTCTCTTATTCCTTTTGATTAGACATACTACTTCAATTATGGGATATCTGGATCCTGAGATTTGGCATGTGCATTTGGGCTCTAAAAATGCCCACATGGAGGTGCATGGAACACTGCTGGGTGCCCAGGGGACTGCCTGGACAATAATGACACAAGGGGCAGAGAGATTTCCCCATCTCTTCACACCTGGATGGAATGTTGTGTAGATGCCTGCAGATTAGAGCTCAAAGGGGGTGTCCGTGGTTTGGGGCCGTCAAGTGAATTCCCACTCTTAGTGATCCCATGTGTCAAAGTAGAACTGTCCCCGTAGTGTTTCATAGGCTGTTATCTTTGTGGGAGTAGCTTGCCAAGTCTGTCTTTCCCAAATGGCTGGGTGGGGATTAACGATCACTACTGAGCAGCTGAGCACGTAACCATTTTTGCCATCAGCGATTCTAGGGATAGAGTCTGGGGACAACCAAATCCAAGCCACCAGAAAACTGAAGTGCTGAAGTGATTAGAAAACAAAACAAACGATCAGAGGTAGTAACAGAAAAAAGCCCACATCCCAAGTACTAGTTTTACGCCATCTACAAAGTACTCCTTTGAGTTTCTTAAAGTTTCAGGGTAAGAATTTCAATTCCTAAATCTAGCTTTTCATATACTCTCCATTATGAATTAGATGTACCTTTCTGTTCACTGACATCGGTCCTATGATATTTCTTTCAACCCAATGTCTTCCTCTTGTTCCTTGTGGTCTGGATGACTCCACTTTATCTGTAGGAAAATCTGCTACTAAAATTTGCCTTAGAAAATCACACCTCGTTCCTGGACTCAGATGGACAGCTCATCTGCTCAGCTGGGTGGGATGAAATGGAATGGATCGGTGAAAAGGAAGTAAACTGACACCAGCCTGTTCAATTCCATCCTTTTCTGACATCAACTAAAAAAAAAAATAAACAAAACCTTTTTTTTCCTGGTGACCCTAACCATCAGACCGAAGTCAGAGCTTACAAGTCTTCCAGAATGTCAAATTTTTCCACGATTTCGGATACTAAGACAAGCTTAGGGAGGCCCCAAACACTCTAACTTCTGTTTGGGAGGCTGTGCATTTATGTTAGTAGCTATAATTTCAGGGGCAACCTAGGGGTTTGATGCACTCTGATCTGTTGGCTTTAAAGTTGAGGTTCCTTTTCTTCTTGTCTAGATGGTTAGCTAGGATGCAGAGTAGACTCAGTGGTACCTAACAACCACACCTACTAGTTTTTCAGGATGCTATCCATGGCCATGGGAGTCCCAGGTACGTCCCAGACTACTGGCCTACTGCCCCCACTACTCTCTCTGGTTCGATGACTTGCTCGAATGACTCACAGAGAGTATTATAATTTTTCATATAGTTTAACCTAACAAAAATGATGCAATAAAGAGTCACAGAGGACGAGATCTGGCTTTCAATGCAGAGCTTCTGTGTCCCCAAGGAGGCATCACCCCGTCCCACGCATCCGCCATAATCCTTACTGGGCTTCTTTTTCTAGAGCCGCTATGGTCCTCTCCTACCTCAGCTTGATTGGATAAATTGCTGCCCATGTGGATGAACTCAACTTCCAGATATCAAGAGCTTTCCCCTCAGATTGGCTGATGCCAGCACCTGATCAAGAATCACCGTATCGCCATAATTTATTACATAGGTACGATCTGGAACTCTCCAAAGGCCATGATGGCTCCTACAAAAATGGCAGCTGCAAGTTGGTTTTCTCTGTAAAAGGATGTAGACCTGATTCTCTTGGTAAAGTTCATTGCAAAGCACACAAGTTTGAACATGAATAATCCTTTCTCTGACATAGATGTTCTGTCTTTTCATCAACATATTTAAAAAAATTTAAAACATCTTCATTGGCCTATCGGTCACATATAATGCAATTCAATAGTTCAATCACATTAGTACGAGCTGTACAATCATATCCACAATCAACTTTAGAACATTTACTTCCCTCTTGTACCCATCATCATCAGTTCCCACTTCCTCCCAAATTTCCTCGACAAACCCCTCTGTAGCTCTACCAATCCTGAATTTCATATACAGAAAAACATCAAAAACAGAATACAACAAACTCACTACACTGGGCATGAGAGCAAGGGTATTCACATCCCCGGAAGCTGGTCAGAGAGGATTAATCCTTGATCCTGCTGAGTGGATTTGGGGCTTTCACTGTCACCTATAGTCTTTTGAAAACCAGGTGTTCACAATTCAAGCTCTGATACAATTCTCTCCTCCAGGTTTGGATTTTTCATCAGTATTTTTCTTACTTTCCCTCCTAGATTTTGTGACTCTGGAAGGCAGTGACTCTATCATTTTTTTCTTTTTTTCAATTTATTTGCCAGGAAAAGGTGAGCACAATGAATATGCTATGTATTGATACATTTTTATTTGAGTGAGACTTTAATCAAGGAAACAGGAGGAAAGCATAACGCTGCAAAAAACCCAATCTCCTTCTAGGACCTGACTGCATCATAAAGTTAAGGTCACAGTTTCTCTAGTTTAGCTTCTTGTTTAAAAATGTGCCAACACCCTATGCCATCTTAGAAAATTTTAGTACATATAGCCCAGGGTTTGGTCAGAAAAACAGAAACCTCAGGATACCACAAGTAGAAAAGGAGTCAGCACAAGGAATTACTGTCTTATAAAATCATTGGTAGAGTTGAAGGTACGAAAGAGATTGGCGCCGACCTCAGGTGTTTGTTTTCAGAAACACTCTGAAACTGTAGGAATACAGTGATCATGTAACAACTGCCTCCAGCATTCAGCCTGGTGATTCCTAGAAAAATCTCCAGAGACTGCTATAAAATATCCCATCTGTTGAAGCCCATGGATCTACGGCTTTTCCTCCAATGGAAGAGCAATAGAATGACTCCAACTTCTTTTTATATCTCAAATTTCATGCAAGCGCCTTCTGGTAGACTCTTGTCTGAAATCTCACTGGCAGGGATTTGGGAAAGATAGATTCCTGGCTTCTAGCTCCTACAGTACAAGAGACCATAGTGAGAGGTGGGTAGAAAGGATGCCAAGTTCTAAAGACAATGAGGTAGAAATCAATTTCCACAGCATTTCCCCTTACTAATGATTTTTAGCCTAGCAATTAGAAGTCTCCTGCTCAGTATTTTATTCATTTATTCATCTGGTAAGGAGGATGTGTAACATATGTGCACAGCAGAGTTTTGGTTTAGCAAAGGAGAGTACTTTGAGGAATTATTCATCCAAATATCCTGTTAGAAGTAAACATACTCTTTAGGCAGGCCATCAAAAATTGTTCAAATACAAGAGATGATATAGCTATATCCTAACAAAACAACCACACTAAACGAAATCAAACCAAACCATACCAAGTCAAAATAACACCCCAAGCGGATATTATATATTGTGAGATTTATAAATAAATAAAAGAATGTATATAAAAAAACCCCAACAATATCGCCTCTGAGAGAGATTCGAACTCTGTGATCAGAGTTTTGAAATAGCTTATTAAAATAAATGACAGGTATGTTATTTTTCCCTTGCTTGTACTAGCAATGATATGGCTTATGAAATATCTGAAAAACCATTATGGTTTAAAGTGAGTTTCAGTAATTAATAGGGCCATTCCAGTTCTCATTCCTTATGTGATGTCTTATAATTCTACACGCTATGCCTGTGGCTTGTAATCCCACCTGGGAGCGTGTTCTCGGCGCTACTAATGGGCAGGATTATTGCTGTTGTTGTTAGGTGCCATCAAGTTGGTTAGACTCCCAGTGGCCCTATGTGTAACAGAAGAAAACACGACCCAGTCCTTCGCCAAGTGTGCAAGAAGTCACCCCATCGCACTTCCGAGATGCAGTCTGGCTGTCCTTCTTCCAAGACAGAGTTGTTTATTCTTTTGGTAGTTATACTTTCAATATTCTTCAGCAGCATCAAAATTTAAAAGCATCACTTATTTCATGGTCTTCCATTTTCTTTCTTAAATTGTTTTATTAGGGGCTCATACAACTCCTATCACAAGCCATACATACATCAATTGTGTAAAGCACATTTGTACAATCATTGCCCTCATCATTCTCAAAACATTTCCTCTCCACTTAAACCCCTGGCATTAGCTCCTCATTTTTTCCCCTCCTTCCCCGCTTCCCCCTCCCTCATGAGCCCTTGATAATTTATAAATTGTTATTTTGTCATATCTTCCC